>NW_028141945.1:23889604-24489604 GCF_025532165.1 Camponotus vicinus
AAACTGTGAACTCTTTCGCACGTCTGATTTACACGAGTGGTACGAGCGCAGCGTTATCGAGCCCACTCTAGCATTGCTAGAAGAATTTCAGGAACGCGATAGTGGCTGGGCATTGTCGCGAATACAGAATTTAACTGTAAATATAAATAAGTATAATCCTATGCGCGCGGGATGTTATATTAAATTGCCGCGAGAAATTATGATGAAGAGAGCTGTAATTAATGTACAATCTAGAGACAATGCGTGTTTCGCGTGGGCAGTGGTGGCCGCTCTATACCCCGCTGAAAGAGACACAAATCGGGAATCTTCATATCCCCACTATACGACGGTGTTAAATGTACAAAATATTGAGTTTCCGATGACGTTGAACCAACTAAAAAAGTTTGAACATATAAACAATATCTCCATCAACGTGTACAGCATCGAGAAAGAAAACAGCATTGTCCCGATACGTCTTTCGGAGCAGAAACGGGATAAACACGTCAACCTGTTGTATGTGGAAGACGGTAACAGCGTCGGACATTTCGCATGGATCAAGAACTTATCCCGGCTCGTGAGCTCGCAACTGAGCAAACACAACGGCCGAAGATATATCTGTGATCGGTATGTATAATTTGAATAATTTATGTAATTATAAAATATAATGCATTGCATAAATCTTTAATTTAAATATTCTTTTACAGATGCTTGCACTATTTCGGATCGGAGGACAAGTTGCAGTCACATACGGTAGACTGCGGAAAAATAAACGACTGCGCTATCCGATTGCCGAGCGATAAGGACAAGTGGTTCGAGTTCAACAACTACACGAGGAAAGAGCGGCTTCCATTTGTGATCTATGCCGATTTGGAATGTGCGTTGACAAAGACTGACGAAGAAAAAAATTATCAGCATCATAAGGTATTTAGTATAGCGTATTATATGCATTGTTCGTTCGACGACTCGTTATCCGCGTACCATTCTCGCCGCAGTATTGATTGTATCGCGTGGTTCGCCGAAGAACTTAAAAATTTAGCGTTACGTGTAAAGACTATTTTAATGACTACAAATGTCTCCATGGTAAATTTAACATCGGACGAGTGGGAAAAATTTCACAGCGCAACGCATTGCCATATTTGCGAAAAACCGTTTACGCAAGAAGACGATACACGCGTACGCGATCATTGTCATTTGACCGGACGATATAGGGGTCCCGCGCACTCAAATTGCAATCTAAATTACAAAGAATCATTATATATTCCGATAGTCTTCCACAATTTATCAGGTTACGACGCGCATTTCATTATCGAGGATATAGCCACAGCGTTCGAAGGGGAAATCGAATTACTTCCAATAACCAAGGAAAAATATATATCGTTTACAAAAACTGTTAAAGTTGCACAAGACAATTGGAAAAATTATATAAAATTAAGTTTTATCGATTCGTACAAATTTCTTACGGCAAGTCTCGACAAATTGGCATCTTATCTAGACAAAGACAAATTCAAAATTTTAAAATCAGAATTTCAAAATTTATCTGCAGAAAATTTCAGTTTATTAACACGGAAAGGCGTCTTTCCGTACGAATACGTCGACTCTTTAGATAGGTTGCAAGATACGTGTTTACCACCGCGCGAATCGTTTTACAGTTCTTTGACCGGTGAAACTATATCCGAGAGCGATTACGCGCACGCCGAGAACATCTGGACGCGATTCTCCATTCGAACGCTAGACGAGTATAGCGATTTGTACCTGAAAATCGACGTCTTGTTATTAGCCGATATTTTTGAAAACTTTCGCGATAGTTGCATCAAAAGTTACGGACTCGACCCCGCGTATTATTATACTCTTCCCGGATACACGTGGGATGCCATGTTAAAGCATACAAAGATTACATTCGAATTGCTTACCGACATCGACATGGTCATGTTTATCGAACGCGGTATACGCGGTGGTCTGAGTCAGTGTTCCAACAGATACGCGCGCGCTAATAACAAGTACATGCAACAATCGTACGATCCATCGAAACCATCGTCGTACTTGATGTATTTCGATGTAAATAATTTGTACGGATGGGCAATGTGTCAACCGTTGCCCTATGCCGATTTTCGATGGGTCGACGACGTGTCGAATTTTGACGTAGCATCGATCGCGTTAGATTCGCCTACGGGTTATATCCTCGAAGTCGATCTCGAGTATCCGCAACATCTTCACGATACGCACATTGACCTACCGTTTTGCCCGACACGCGACAAGCCGCCCGGCAAGCGGCAAGACAAACTCCTCGCAACGCTATACGATAAGAAGCGTTACGTGATACACTACCGTAACCTACAGCAATGTACGCGACACGACCTTCGCGTTACAAAAATACATCGCATATTACAATTTACACAATCTCCGTGGCTTCGCAGTTATATCGAATTAAATACACAGTTTAGAACACTCGCGAAAAATGATTTTGAAAAAAATTTATATAAACTGATGAATAACGCGGTATTTGGTAAGACGATGGAAAATGTGCGTAATCGTGTCGATGTAAAATTATTAACAAAGTGGGACGGACGATACGGAGCAGAAGCAATGATAGCGAAACCAAATTTTCATAGTAGAAGCGTCTTTTCGGAAAATTTGGTTGCCATAGAATTACGCAAACTTGAAGTGAAATTTTATAAACCAATCTATGTCGGCATGTGCATACTCGACATTTCTAAAACGTGCTTGTACGAATTTCATCATGAGTACATGTCACCGCTATATCGTGATAAATGCCGGGTAATGTACACCGACACAGACAGTCTTATATACCACATTGAGTGCGAAGATGTCTATGAAAATATGAAACATGATATCGCTAGTTTCGATACGAGCGATTATCCAATTGATAACGCGTACGGTATACCGCTCGTGAATAAAAAAGTACCGGGTTTAATGAAAGATGAAAATAACGGCGCGATAATGACCGAATTCGTCGGGCTTAGAGCAAAAATGTATGCGATGAGAGTGGACGGGAAAAAGGATACGAAGAAGGTTAAAGGTGTCAAAAGTAACGTTGTTGCGAGAACGATAACATTCGACGATTACACGCGGTGTCTGAATGACGAAATAGAAATGACACGACAGCAATCTTGCATAAGATCGAAATTGCACAAAGTGTATACCGTCCGCGAGACGAAAATTGCTCTGAGTCCGTACGATGACAAGCGGTATATCGTACCTGATTCGACCGACACATTACCATGGGGACATTATAGGATACCTTTATAATATAATATATATAATGTAATGTAATATAGTATGTGATATAATGTCAGATATTATTTTTGTATATGTATCTCATATGTATATGTATTTCATATATTGTATTATATACGATTATTGGAAAGGATGTATTAATAAAGATTTTTGTATTTTTATATATTTCATGTATATTTTTTATATGTTGTACATATTTTTTCTTAAATTTAAAAATAAATACAATTTGTATGAATTAAATCACATTGTCCTTATGTATCCAAGAATTGTGCGAATTGTCAAATCCCAACCATTTCACGTAAACCTCGTTACCCCTCCTACGCAGTATTTTCTCCACGAGATACACGTCCGGATAATTCGCGCGATGCAACTCGTACTCGTAGAACGCTCCAGCAATAGATTTTTTGCGATAATCCTCCAGTAGATAGCTTACGGGATTAGTATGTTGTACTTTTGCAATTTTAAACACTTCGGTTGTCCAATTTGGCGTGTAACCTTTCTCGAAAACTGTCTTGTACTTGCTAACGCGTACCGAGTCACCTACTTTGAATTTCGCCGGACCCGCGATATTTACATGGTTGTGCACAGTAGCCAAGAGTCTTTCAGCGATCGCGGGAGTAACGTCGACGGGTCGCATACCGATCGTTCGATGCTTGCGCGCGTTGTAATCCGATACGAGTCGCGGCAACGCGCTGATCCACTTGTAAGATCCGTTCAGCGTAAACATCTTCCACATGTCGTTTTTCAGCGTGCGATTGAATCGCTCAACGATCGATGCCTTCAATACCGAATATGTAGAATAGTGATTGATGTCATGTTTCCGCATGAGCCGTTGCACGTCAGCGTTATAAAATTCCTTCCCCATATCAGTCTGTAAGTTTTTCGGACATCTTTTGCTATCTCGAATTATCTCGGCGATAGCGTCAGCTGTCTCGCTTCCACCTTTACTCTTGAGTGGTATGGCCCACGCGTGCTTGCTCAACGCATCTATGACTGTGAGTATGTAGTGGTAACCTCTGTTGAAACGAGAGTACGGACGCATCTCGACAATGTCAGCTTGCCACAGGTCATCGTATCCCCGCACTATGACGTGTCTTCGGGGAAAATTTTTTCTCGCCGGCGCGTGCAATTCGTTCACCAACTGCCGTTTCTCTAAACTATGTTGTTTCTTCACTTCCTCGGTTATTCCCGATCGCCGATCCATCGTTGTTTCGATTCGTCGATCAAACGATGTGTGCCTCGAGTATCACCGTGCGTTTTATCATTCGTTGCTAGACGTTCCTGGCCCGTTCGATAGCCGTTCAAAACTGTTCGATAGCCGTTCATAGCCGTTCAATAGCCGTTCGTAACTGTTCGATAGCCGTTCGATAGCCGTTCGATAGCTGTTCATAGCTGTTCGATAGCCATTCATAGCTGTTCGATAGCCGTTCCCAACCCGTTCGATAAACCTTTGTAGATGCTCATAGCTGTTCGATAACCGTTCTAGCTGTTCGATAGCCGTTCCCAACCCGTTCGATAAACCTTTGTAGATGTTTAATAATTGTACAATAGCCGTTCCTAAACCGTTCACTACAGCCGCTCATTACAGGTTGATAGCCGTTTCTGAATTAGTGTTAATCGCACGCCGAAGCTCGTTTATCGCAGTCTGCAAAGCTCGCACATCCTTCTCGAACGCAGTCAGCAGAAAGAATCAGACGAGAAGCTGACTGCGTTCGAGAAGGATGTGCGAGCTTTGCAGACTGCGATAAACGAGCTTCGGCGTGCGATTAACACTAATTCAGAAACGGCTATCAACCTGTAATGAGCGGCTGTAGTGAACGGTTTAGGAACGGCTATTGTACAATTATTAAACATCTACAAAGGTTTATCGAACGGGTTGGGAACGGCTATCGAACAGCTAGAACGGTTATCGAACAGCTATGAGCATCTACAAAGGTTTATCGAACGGGTTGGGAACGGCTATCGAACAGCTATGAATGGCTATCGAACAGCTATGAACAGCTATCGAACGGCTATCGAACGGCTATCGAACAGTTACGAACGGCTATCGAACGGCTATGAACGGCTATCGAACAGTTTTGAACGGCTATCGAACGGGCCAGGAACGTCTAGCAACGAATGATAAAACGCACGGTGATACTCGAGGCACACATCGTTTGATCGACGAATCGAAACAACGATGGATCGGCGATCGGGAATAACCGAGGAAGTGAAGAAACAACATAGTTTAGAGAAACGGCAGTTGGTGAACGAATTGCACGCGCCGGCGAGAAAAAATTTTCCCCGAAGACACGTCATAGTGCGGGGATACGATGACCTGTGGCAAGCTGACATTGTCGAGATGCGTCCGTACTCTCGTTTCAACAGAGGTTACCACTACATACTCACAGTCATAGATGCGTTGAGCAAGCACGCGTGGGCCATACCACTCAAGAGTAAAGGTGGAAGCGAGACAGCTGACGCTATCGCCGAGATAATTCGAGATAGCAAAAGATGTCCGAAAAACTTACAGACTGATATGGGGAAGGAATTTTATAACGCTGACGTGCAACGGCTCATGCGGAAACATGACATCAATCACTATTCTACATATTCGGTATTGAAGGCATCGATCGTTGAGCGATTCAATCGCACGCTGAAAAACGACATGTGGAAGATGTTTACGCTGAACGGATCTTACAAGTGGATCAGCGCGTTGCCGCGACTCGTATCGGATTACAACGCGCGCAAGCATCGAACGATCGGTATGCGACCCGTCGACGTTACTCCCGCGATCGCTGAAAGACTCTTGGCTACTGTGCACAACCATGTAAATATCGCGGGTCCGGCGAAATTCAAAGTAGGTGACTCGGTACGCGTTAGCAAGTACAAGACAGTTTTCGAGAAAGGTTACACGCCAAATTGGACAACCGAAGTGTTTAAAATTGCAAAAGTACAACATACTAATCCCGTAAGCTATCTACTGGAGGATTATCGCAAAAAATCTATTGCTGGAGCGTTCTACGAGTACGAGTTGCATCGCGCGAATTATCCGGACGTGTATCTCGTGGAGAAAATACTGCGTAGGAGGGGTAACGAGGTTTACGTGAAATGGTTGGGATTTGACAATTCGCACAATTCTTGGATACATAAGGACAATGTGATTTAATTCATACAAATTGTATTTATTTTTAAATTTAAGAAAAAATATGTACAACATATAAAAAATATACATGAAATATATAAAAATACAAAAATCTTTATTAATACATCCTTTCCAATAATCGTATATAATACAATATATGAAATACATATACATATGAGATACATATACAAAAATAATATCTGACATTATATCACATACTATATTACATTACATTATATATATTATATTATAAAGGTATCCTATAATGTCCCCATGGTAATGTGTCGGTCGAATCAGGTACGATATACCGCTTGTCATCGTACGGACTCAGAGCAATTTTCGTCTCGCGGACGGTATACACTTTGTGCAATTTCGATCTTATGCAAGATTGCTGTCGTGTCATTTCTATTTCGTCATTCAGACACCGCGTGTAATCGTCGAATGTTATCGTTCTCGCAACAACGTTACTTTTGACACCTTTAACCTTCTTCGTATCCTTTTTCCCGTCCACTCTCATCGCATACATTTTTGCTCTAAGCCCGACGAATTCGGTCATTATCGCGCCGTTATTTTCATCTTTCATTAAACCCGGTACTTTTTTATTCACGAGCGGTATACCGTACGCGTTATCAATTGGATAATCGCTCGTATCGAAACTAGCGATATCATGTTTCATATTTTCATAGACATCTTCGCACTCAATGTGGTATATAAGACTGTCTGTGTCGGTGTACATTACCCGGCATTTATCACGATATAGCGGTGACATGTACTCATGATGAAATTCGTACAAGCACGTTTTAGAAATGTCGAGTATGCACATGCCGACATAGATTGGTTTATAAAATTTCACTTCAAGTTTGCGTAATTCTATGGCAACCAAATTTTCCGAAAAGACGCTTCTACTATGAAAATTTGGTTTCGCTATCATTGCTTCTGCTCCGTATCGTCCGTCCCACTTTGTTAATAATTTTACATCGACACGATTACGCACATTTTCCATCGTCTTACCAAATACCGCGTTATTCATCAGTTTATATAAATTTTTTTCAAAATCATTTTTCGCGAGTGTTCTAAACTGTGTATTTAATTCGATATAACTGCGAAGCCACGGAGATTGTGTAAATTGTAATATGCGATGTATTTTTGTAACGCGAAGGTCGTGTCGCGTACATTGCTGTAGGTTACGGTAGTGTATCACGTAACGCTTCTTATCGTATAGCGTTGCGAGGAGTTTGTCTTGCCGCTTGCCGGGCGGCTTGTCGCGTGTCGGGCAAAACGGTAGGTCAATGTGCGTATCGTGAAGATGTTGCGGATACTCGAGATCGACTTCGAGGATATAACCCGTAGGCGAATCTAACGCGATCGATGCTACGTCAAAATTCGACACGTCGTCGACCCATCGAAAATCGGCATAGGGCAACGGTTGACACATTGCCCATCCGTACAAATTATTTACATCGAAATACATCAAGTACGACGATGGTTTCGATGGATCGTACGATTGTTGCATGTACTTGTTATTAGCGCGCGCGTATCTGTTGGAACACTGACTCAGACCACCGCGTATACCGCGTTCGATAAACATGACCATGTCGATGTCGGTAAGCAATTCGAATGTAATCTTTGTATGCTTTAACATGGCATCCCACGTGTATCCGGGAAGAGTATAATAATACGCGGGGTCGAGTCCGTAACTTTTGATGCAACTATCGCGAAAGTTTTCAAAAATATCGGCTAATAACAAGACGTCGATTTTCAGGTACAAATCGCTATACTCGTCTAGCGTTCGAATGGAGAATCGCGTCCAGATGTTCTCGGCGTGCGCGTAATCGCTCTCGGATATAGTTTCACCGGTCAAAGAACTGTAAAACGATTCGCGCGGTGGTAAACACGTATCTTGCAACCTATCTAAAGAGTCGACGTATTCGTACGGAAAGACGCCTTTCCGTGTTAATAAACTGAAATTTTCTGCAGATAAATTTTGAAATTCTGATTTTAAAATTTTGAATTTGTCTTTGTCTAGATAAGATGCCAATTTGTCGAGACTTGCCGTAAGAAATTTGTACGAATCGATAAAACTTAATTTTATATAATTTTTCCAATTGTCTTGTGCAACTTTAACAGTTTTTGTAAACGATATATATTTTTCCTTGGTTATTGGAAGTAATTCGATTTCCCCTTCGAACGCTGTGGCTATATCCTCGATAATGAAATGCGCGTCGTAACCTGATAAATTGTGGAAGACTATCGGAATATATAATGATTCTTTGTAATTTAGATTGCAATTTGAGTGCGCGGGACCCCTATATCGTCCGGTCAAATGACAATGATCGCGTACGCGTGTATCGTCTTCTTGCGTAAACGGTTTTTCGCAAATATGGCAATGCGTTGCGCTGTGAAATTTTTCCCACTCGTCCGATGTTAAATTTACCATGGAGACATTTGTAGTCATTAAAATAGTCTTTACACGTAACGCTAAATTTTTAAGTTCTTCGGCGAACCACGCGATACAATCAATACTGCGGCGAGAATGGTACGCGGATAACGAGTCGTCGAACGAACAATGCATATAATACGCTATACTAAATACCTTATGATGCTGATAATTTTTTTCTTCGTCAGTCTTTGTCAACGCACATTCCAAATCGGCATAGATCACAAATGGAAGCCGCTCTTTCCTCGTGTAGTTGTTGAACTCGAACCACTTGTCCTTATCGCTCGGCAATCGGATAGCGCAGTCGTTTATTTTTCCGCAGTCTACCGTATGTGACTGCAACTTGTCCTCCGATCCGAAATAGTGCAAGCATCTGTAAAAGAATATTTAAATTAAAGATTTATGCAATGCATTATATTTTATAATTACATAAATTATTCAAATTATACATACCGATCACAGATATATCTTCGGCCGTTGTGTTTGCTCAGTTGCGAGCTCACGAGCCGGGATAAGTTCTTGATCCATGCGAAATGTCCGACGCTGTTACCGTCTTCCACATACAACAGGTTGACGTGTTTATCCCGTTTCTGCTCCGAAAGACGTATCGGGACAATGCTGTTTTCTTTCTCGATGCTGTACACGTTGATGGAGATATTGTTTATATGTTCAAACTTTTTTAGTTGGTTCAACGTCATCGGAAACTCAATATTTTGTACATTTAACACCGTCGTATAGTGGGGATATGAAGATTCCCGATTTGTGTCTCTTTCAGCGGGGTATAGAGCGGCCACCACTGCCCACGCGAAACACGCATTGTCTCTAGATTGTACATTAATTACAGCTCTCTTCATCATAATTTCTCGCGGCAATTTAATATAACATCCCGCGCGCATAGGATTATACTTATTTATATTTACAGTTAAATTCTGTATTCGCGACAATGCCCAGCCACTATCGCGTTCCTGAAATTCTTCTAGCAATGCTAGAGTGGGCTCGATAACGCTGCGCTCGTACCACTCGTGTAAATCAGACGTGCGAAAGAGTTCACAGTTTCTCGTATTGATACTTTTATTCGCACGCTTATCACCCGACACAAATTCACCGTTGAATATAGTGTTCAATTTTACACTGTTGTATCTTCTTATAACGTCTTGCACTTGCTCGAGCACGATGTCTTTGGCGTCCTCGAGAAATTGACGAGGTTCGATATGGTTTGCGTTAATCACAGCACCGGTTAGAATACGGTTATCGAACGCGGTATCAATCTCGCGCCGCACAAGTTCATTTTGATGCGCGCTACATCCGGCACCCGCGTTATTGTCGCCACTGTAATTACCACCACTGGGCATAAACTGTCTCTGCAATCGAGTCTTTGCACCTTCGAGTCGCGCGATTCGAGCAATCAGCGATTGTCGATTCCCGATCGATAATCGCGGTCGTTTGATCCGACTTTGCTCTTCCAGCGACTCGATGTACTCGTTGCATCGTTGTAGCCATGCAAAATATTCGCCCAAGGTGGCAATTTGGCGGGACCGCTCCACCAGGTCGCATTCAGTCTGCTCGACGTTTTCCATTTCTTCACAGAGTGCAAATTGGGCACATATTGCATGGAAATCTTATATACAACGGCTCGCTACAACTTGAACAGAATCGGCCATCCATCGCATCAAGTGTCTCAATTTTATGCTTTCGAACAGCATACATCATTTGGCTATCCACGCCTTGCAATGCAATCATACACGAAGGACATACAGCTAAAGCACCACCCGTGGAATAATAAAAGTATATGATACAAAATTTTGTACTACGTGCGTTTAAAGCATTAATTTCCGCAACAGACACTATTTTCTCTCTGAATTCCGTGGAGTTCTCACTGCAGTCACTAATGCAATCACTGTCAGATGACAACGCGTGATCTTCGTCTTCCATTTTTATATTATCACACAACACTGACAGAACATTACTTTCTGACAGAACACTATAATTTTTGACTATACTTTTGCTATACCGTCGTGTCGATGCGCTTTCAAATCACGTACTATGATCTGATGCGCTTCGATCCTTCTTATATTCAACCAACAAACTTTCAGAGATTGTTGAAGGCACAAAAGAAAAAAATTTTTGTAACTGAACCTAGGGTTGAAAATGTGTTGTTATCTCGCTATGATTCACAGATTGCTCGAAAACGTCGGACCCCGAAATATCTCAAAAATGTGTTGTTATCTACGTATTTCCATCCGCCCAATCCTTCAAAGAATACTTCTATTTATATTGTGTATGTTAAAAAAATATAATGAAGAGGACTCTGCTGCACTAGAGTATCATTTCTTTCGTTGCTCTTCTGTGTTTCGGTGGTCTGCTGCACTAGAGTATCATTTCTTTCGTTGCTCTTCTGTGTTTCGTTAGTCTTGTGCAATGGCTGAAGAAAACGTAATTATCATCGACGACGATACGGATGATGATTACGATTATTGGATGGATCCAGTTGTGGCGGAGCGGATGGAGATAGAGAGAGAGGAGAGAGAGAGGAGAGAGATGGAAGATGATGGATCTGATATAGAACCCTTGGCGAAGGACAGTGATTATGATAGTGACAATAGTGTCGATATTCTTGATGAACGGTTACAAAAGAAACAGCGAGATTTAAGCATATCTGAAATAATGACATACAATCAAGCAACAAAGATATGTTGCATTTCATATTACTACATGGAAAATGGATTAAAATTTTGTATCGAATGCTTTCTAGAAGCACCGGATCAGTATGAAGAAACTAGTGCTGTTCGAGAACATAGAACCATAGCTTATGTTCATTTGGAAAATATGTCATGCAAAGAGTGCAGAAGATCTTTGAATCAAATATTGGCCTGCAACATGTGCCCTATTTGCACAAATTAAAATAGATGATGGATAACATTGTAAGTATCTTAATTTATTATATATCAAAAGTATTTTAAAATAAATTATTAAAATAATTTAAACTAATGAAATGCGTATGTTTTCTTCTGTTTTCAGAAACGGCTTCCCCAACATAGCCCGACGGTCTATTTTATATATTATTATTATTATTTTTTTATATTGTATACTTTTTATTAAACATACACATTTAAATAAATTATGGTATATATATTTTTTTAATTGTAACAAAATCATGACGTAATTTCTTCGCACGCATTTCCATCCACCCAATCCTTCAAAGAATACTTCTATTTATATTGTTTGTTAACTGGTAATATTGTATAATATCTCAAAAATGTGTTGTTATCTCGCTATGATTCACAGATTGCTCGAAAACGTCGGACCCCGAAATATCTCAAAATATAAGTTTATGACTAATATTGTATACTTGCGATAATACAGAGAGAAAGAGAGATAAAAGGGATAAAGAGATAGATAGAGGGATAGAGGGATGGAGAGGGAGAGAGAGAGAGGGATAGAAATATAAAGGGATAAAGAGAGAGAGCGAGAGAGAGAGAGGAATAGAGAGAGACCCAAAATCTTCTTCATAGGAATACCGCCATTTTTGTTTATACGTGCGTCCCCCGCCCCGCAGCCCCCGCGCCATCGAAATTCCCTCCGTCCCGCGTGACGTCATCCCCCCTCCATCCTGCGTGACGTCATTCCCCCGCGCCGCTGAGATCCCCTCGCCCCTCACCCCCCCTGAGATCCCTGCGTTAGAATTCTCCTAGTGCTAACTACTTACGCAGTAATCTAACGAAAATCTAAAAAAAATTTATTTATATCAAATATAAATCCAATATATTAATTAATCGAATCATTCGTAGAAAGAGAAACCTCTGATATTTATATATGTTTAAAATATTTTGCACACAACACTAAAGGTTTTAAAACCTCGTCTCGAAAGGAGGAGACTTAAGTGCGCATAATGGAAGCATAGTTGGCAGCGGGCATTTATTTCACTTAAGAAGTGTATTTGTGAGCGCGGAAGACGGTACTCTTCACCCTCGAGACGCAATTATTCCTCATTATTTCAGCATCCCGACAAAGAGGAAAGAAAGGGTGACCTAAGGCAAATTAGAACGAAATTTGTTATAAGTACTGCCGGTTAAGACGCTCGTGTTAAACCCCATTCATACCAGCGCAAAAAACAAATCATCCCTTAATTGCAGATTTATTATTCCTTACAATTAAAATATTATTTACGAAGAATTCCTTTTCTTGTCGTTACGAATCGCGCCAATTTTTACGAAGCATTACATTTGACATTTTCGCAAAAATTTTGGGAAGCGAAAACACTTTAAATATATTAAAGGACGAATCAATTTTTAAGTCGATTGAATCTCTTTTTAAAATTAAAATTGATATCTCTGAGCTTCCTGTGTGCTATGCGAACGATCACTGTAAATTGTTATCAGGGCTCGCGTGCATTTTCCATTCGGCCGCCGGATATTCGTAAAAGCCTCCTGAATTATTTGCGACCGGCCGCCATCGCGCCAGTTTTTGCGCGACGTAAAGTACAACGGGCCCGGTGCGGCCGTGATCGGCCGTGCTTGTAAATGCACGCCACGGGATAGGTTCACTCATTAGGCGGTAACTATACGAGTATTCGCTAACCGACTCCGCACCTCGTCGGCACCGGCGAACGTGGCGCGGCTAGGAAATTCGCGTTGCGAGACGACGTGGCCGCGCGTCCACAATAGAATTACAACTGTCGGCGACTCGTGTTCGCCGTTTCTCCCTCGGTGTTTATTCTCCGGATACAAAGAGTAAGGTAAAGTGAGAGCCAGAGAGGAGAGAGTGAGAGTGCAGGCCCCGAGCGTATATTACAGTTAGACCGAAAAAATGAAATTATATATCTTTCGATAGAAATCAAAGCAGAAATTCATAACATTTGATAAGTGTAACAAAGATCGCTATCACTATTTGGAATATTTATGTTCTAAATATATTCTAATTAAATAAGTATTAATAAAATAATACGAAAGAGGAAAATAATAAAATTCTAGAGGATATAGAAATCGATTATCCCTCCGCGCTTTCGCGCGTTTCCTTCAGCTGTCTCCATCTATTTTCTCTCGTTTCCTTTTCGCTTGTTGTTCACTTCGCAAGGAAACCAAACTCGCGATATTGGCCTCACTCTAGGAAAAAAGTTTCAATGCGATAAGACGACAAGTGTCAGATATCTAACAAGTACCCTGAAAGCTTATATACATATACTAAACTGAGGAAATAGTCCACTGGGAAGTAGAGCTTGATCTGTGACAAAGAAAAATATACGAAAGAAACCGGTTCCTATCATTTCACATATGCAAAGAAATTTTGCCAAAGAACGTCAGCAATGAAAGTCATGCAAATGTCTGATTTTCTTAAAAAGATTACGGATTTGATATCAATAAAACAGCTACTGCATCCGTTGTAGAAAATCAGAATATATTCTGATATATATACGCTTATTTTTTTTATATAACAAGAGGAAATAAAATCTTGGCGATATAAATTCTTCTTCTCTTTTTAATATAGAGAGAAATTAAGAAAAAATTTCAATTCTATATAATATTTTAAATGTCAAAAAATATAAGATATAAATGTAAAAGTACAAATATCATTGCCAAAGTATATCTTAAGATTTTTATGATTTAGAAACCAAATATTTTCAACTTGATCTCTTTATAAAAATATTTAAATTATTTTATTAATTTAGTATAAATTATAAAACAAGCTGTCAAATTTACATATTTTTAATAAATAATATAATATTATTACGTAATATTATTTTAATTAGGTTTATTATAATTTTAATTAAGTTTATTATAATAATTCGTGCGTGTCAGAATCTCGCAGTAATAATTTCTCATGTTATGATATAATTACGTTAATATTATATACACATTTATTTGTTTATTCTAAACTAGTTAAACTAATTTAATTAATTAATTTAACTAGTCGAATAAATATATACGCTATTTACTCGTCACGCGTTTTAACATTTTTTAGTTTGCATTCTTTACTGCAGTTTTTGCTGCAATGTTTGCGTATTCTCTTCCTTCTCACGCTGTTTTCTTCGTTTTTTGTCGCTGGTTCGATCAACCGATAAATCGATATCGAACTTATAAACACAAGATTCGCGCCCTTCCAGGTTTTCGCGATAAGCAGTACATCGCTGATTTCTCTTTATCGTTTTATTGGCCTTTAAAGAGCCAATGGCTACCGATTCTTATCGCGTCTTTATCGCGACTGCAAGATGCAGTTCCGTTGGTACACGTCGTTTAACTGGCCGGAATCGAGGCCGCTCGGAGAACTGGATCGACGATAAAAACAAACTTTTAATATCGACACCTTGTCGGCGAGTTTATCGAATTTATACGAAATTAATGGAGCGACGATCGTGGACGAACACTATCAAAGCGATCGATTAATCTGTCTTTTAATTTCCCCGAGTTGTTTTGCCATGTCAAGAATATTTGTATAATTGCCGGATTATTAGTTTCTTCCGGTCGTGAGCGGATATTTTATTGCCTCGTACATGTCGGCGATTTGATGCGAGTCACGTCTTATCGCTTATTAATTCGAAACATCTTCGCCGGGAATGCTATAATTAATTGCGTGAAGAAAGAAGCGTGTATCGTGAATGCGTTTTAAGTCTCTTTACTCTCAACAAAAAAAGAGTTATTTTAAGAGTCAAACATTGATATGAAAGCTTCTTTATACAGGGTGTCCTAGACCACCCGTACACCCCTTTTCTTTCAAAAACTAAGCTATTTTAGAGAAAAACGTTTTCGACAAAAATTGTATGGTTTTGCGGGGAACATAAGATGGTGTCATTGGTTTGACCTTGGATGGCATCGTTAAGGTGAGGTCAAGGACACCTTTAATTTCTTAAATGGAACCACCTATTTTTATTGCATATTCTTATAGCTTATGTCGAGAGCTTTCCAAAACACTATAATAAAGTATTTTTTCATCAAGTACTTTTCGAGTTATAAGGCTTGAAATAATTTCTTAATTTTACATAAACCATAAAATATTTAGTAAAATATTCATTTTTCGATTATCTTATCTTAATACTTTTATGCACAAAATAATGAGAGGAATCAATTGGTGTAAAGAAAACACATAATTGTTTCGAAAAAAAATATGTAATTGTTAATTGCAAATAAAAAATAGATGGTTCCATTTAAGAAATTAAAGGTGTCCTTGACCTCACCTTAACGATGCCATCCAAGGTCAAACCAATGACACCATCTTATGTTCCCCGCAAAACCATACAATTTTTGTCGAAAACGTTTTTCTCTAAAATAGCTTAGTTTTTGAAAGAAAAGAGGTGTACGGGTGATCTAGAACACTCTGTATAAGAGTCGTAATAAGAACAACGAAATTAATTTCACAGTTTATCAGTTAATCATATATTTGAATTATATTATTTTTTAGCGAAATTTTTTGAGAATATTATTTTATCTAACTTTTTAACTTTTAATATATGTAATTAATTAATAAGTTAATTTACCATTTTATTCCTATCATATAAAAATATATCGTGAATATTTTGTTAAAATATCCTGAAAAAAAATTTAAATAAAATTTTATTAATTAATATTAAATACTAATTACTAATATAATAAACTAATACTTAAGTAAGCGCTTTTATTTGTTCGCATTATTTTAAAGCTTTACTCACAAAACTTTGTTTTTTTTGTTTTTTGATTGCTTATAATTAAAAAACATTAATTTTTGTAAAAGAAAAATTTAAGCTATAATTTACACAAAATCTGTCACGAAAATTTCATACGTTTGTGTACGATGTATTGGAAATAAAATTTCAAAGAGTGACAATCGCCAATGAAAACAATCGTATCCTTTGTTTTTACAAGTTTATTTTTTTTTCGGGATAAAAAAGGTACCACTAAAAAAACCGAAAAAGTCAAAAGTCGACTTGTGCACAAAGTGGCGGCAAATCGATTACTGATTGCGCGGACCGACTCTCGCAAAGGGCACGAGACCGATCAATCAGTCAGTTTGTCCAACGATAAGCTTCTGGCAGTGCGATTTTCAAAATTGTGCGCTTTCGCTCGTTTTTGCCTCCCTGAGGCTCTCTATAGGCAATGCAATTTACCGACAACCGCCGTGTCTACGTTGATGGAAAAAAAACATACGTGCGTATACACACATACGCGTGCACGCTTCGCCCCGGGACGACACGGCGTTAATTGAATTTTTAGATCCGCGTCGTTCGGCGTGACTTTTCATAACGCGTGCCATATATCTGCGGGTCATTCTGCTCTTGCGGCGACGGCGTCACGCGAATCGAAAAAGAGGACAAAAGACTTTGCAAAAGACCGTCCGAGATTTTTATCCGCTCGACAAACGTCATTGAATTTTGTCGATTTTTTACGTCGCGATTGCGATAACTTTTTTATACATCGCCGTTAGAAATTTTTCCGATACGAAAATTATCGATTTATTCTTGAACGATGCTTTCATTCGCTGAGGAGCAGTGTAATAAGATGCACCAAATGATATTTTAGATAATTAAGTAGAACGTTTTACGATGCAATTTCTATGATAACTAGTGGTATGTCTCCTTGATTATCGGATATAGGATTATCGTGGGTGGATTCAACTTTCAAGTTGGATTAGATCAAAAGACTAGAACTAATTTATAGCCATATGGAAATGTGTCGACGCGAACATATAACTCTTATGATCATATATTCTCATCAATACTTACTCATTTTGAAAGTTTCACGAAGTAAGAGTATGCACTCTTTTTTTTACTTTATCTTTTTTTCTTCCAACATTTTATTCTTTCTTTTCAATATCTACGCTGAGCATGGACAATATCTATTTTACCAAAGATCAAAAAAATTAAAAAATTAAAAATATATATAAAATAATGAAATAAATAAATAAATCTACTAAATATTTATTTTATGCAAAATAAAGAAAATTTACGTATATTTATTTTATGTAAAATAAAAAAGATTTTACCATTATATTTATTGGGCAAAGTTTGAACAACAGATATAATGATTTTATTGTTAATTATTATATGAATTTATATTATCTTTTATTTACACACGTGTGTGTAATCAATTCTAACTATGATAAATGACAGAAGAGGATATAATTTCAACGGTTGTTACAAATCCATTGAAAATTAATTAAATAATATTATCGTTGGAAATCTGAAAGTGCCAGTTCTTTTTCGATGAGCGACAATGTAAATTTACAATGAAAATACCGCTGCAAATATATCTGTGTGTATATGCAATGAGACTTAATTAGTCCTGTTCCAATCGGTGTGCCTAGAAATCGATGCTCGAGCAAAGCGTTACACGACACATCCATGTTCGCGCCAATCTAGAGAGAGTTTCAGATCTACCTTCGACGTTCCGGTCGATGATTAAATTTCATCTATATCAGGTCTATGCCGAATATTAGTCTCAGGCCGGTATTCATAGTCCGTTCTTATATTTAAGATCGTCTTAAGTTCATCTTTTGATATTGTATGTATCATTTTATTGGCTATGGATTATCTGAAGATGAACTAAAGACGATCTTAAATATGAGACCGGACTATGAATACCGGCCTCAGAGGCATTGCCCGTTGTTCCTCTCGAGAGCCATCACCACGATACAGTGGCGAGCACCGGCGGAATCATAAATTCTCGACCGATCGGTAGGGAACTTGCGGGAGAATGGAGGACAATAGATGTAGCAAGAAAGAGAAAGAGAGAGAAATAAATGCAGAGATTAAATGTAAGTGAACGACAGAGAGAGTGGGAGATAACAGGAAGGATTGCGTAGAATGTCTCAGAATTATTCTTGTCACTTTTAAAAGTTTTCTTCAAAAAATAAATAAATAAATAAATAAATTTTAAAATTCTCATATTTCTAATTCGAAGATCATTGCACTCTCCTTATTACTACAGAGTTTATCCTAAATTGCTCCTAGAATTCAAATATACGAAGCGAGAATGATGATAGTCGCGCGATAAATTATATGGGGGAAATTCCCTTTATGGAATTCGATGCGTCGTTCGTCCGCGTGCGCATAGGTCCATATTTTGAATCCTCTTTTAACGATAAAAGTGCCTCTAAAAGTGGCTTATAAGCCTTTTGATTGGCTATGAGCTACTTTTAGAGGCACTTTTATCGATAAAAGAGGATTCAGAATATGGGCCATAGTCGATGCCGATGGGGAAGTGAACGCAGCAACCGCGCAGGATGACGTAGCCCAGGGTATTATATGAATCCCCGAAATTATGGGATTTCGCGTACGGCGCGCCGTAAAGCTCCGTCTCTCGCGTCGTACATCTCATAAGGTATCCGCGGCTTTCGTTTTGCTCGGCCGTTATTCGTTCCTGATATTATGCGCCGTTCCTCGAAATTTCTCCTTCCCTCCTATGGTGATCGGTGTACGCGCATGAGACATAATAATGACTGACGAGACCGCGATATTGCGCTAGAGGCTGAAAAGGGCGAATGAGAGTTTTAGGGAGCATTGTTACTTTTCATACGTTGATAATGATAGAATGAACTTTATCTCGATTAAGGAGATGCTGAATGAAATTATAAATATTTCAAAAATTTGACGAAAGTATTTATATATATATTTGATGTGAATTCTGTTAGCTACTCGCGCATTTTGCATATTTTATTTTATATCCTTTTCTTTTATTATTTAAAATCCTATTTTTATATTTTGCAACAAATAAATTAAATATTAAAGATATTTTATATTCTAATTATTAGAATCACAAAATCTTATTCTTTCACCACAAACAAACATTAATTTAATAGCAGTGGTGAAATATTGGTAGCAGTAATTTACGACGAATAAAATATGATTAAAAAGAAATTATTAAATTATTAAAAGAAATTATTGATATATTAGAGCAATTTTTGAAATTATATATAATGATGCACCACTTACATATTGAAATATTGTATTAGATTAATCTGACATAAATTAAATTAATAGTCATATGTTTGCTTTTAAAAATCTATTTCTTGCAACTAGCTGCGGTGTAACGTTACCTGCACTATTATTGCGAATTGATTTCTGTTAATATGTATTTCATACCAATTGAACTTCGCTTAACTGGCCAATCAAATGATTAACAGCGAGGCGCTATTGCAGAGTGTCCGTGGTAGATGTAGCATCGAGATTTACAAAGGGAATATCAAGTCCGCCCGTAATTAGGGATGCCACAAAATTACAAGAGGGGGGGATTTCGTGGTGTAGCGAAAATATGATAATAACGGTGTCTGACAGATCCGCGCAGACTGTCAGGCTGCCAGTTCGCGCGTAAATGCAAAGCCGTCTCTCGATGTAGATCTAAAGGCAACGCAGATTCGCGCGATAATGAACGCGAACGTAATTCCGTGCTGGCTAATGAGCCTTTCTGGAGGTAATTTCGAGACTCATGCAAGGAACCCAAAACGGAGAATCGTTCGGATTCGTCACGATATCAAGTACAGTAAAGGTCAAATATATCAGTGGCACCTTTTACATAAAATGAAAATACTTAATTAAACATAATGAAAATACTTAATTAAACATAATGAAAATACTTAATTAAACATAAATAAAAATACTTAATTAAACATAATTTTCAATGTTGATAAAATCTATTATATTGATCGTATTATTATTTGTTGCTTGGAATTGTAAACCAGTTTATTTTAAAGCGTATTTTTTCAACACCTTTTTTTAAATTTATTGTTAATTTCTGCTAAGATTAAGAAGAATACGCGTTAATATTTAAGTTACAAAATTGTTCATCGAACACAAAATCAGTATAGCTATTAACAATTTAGAAGCCAATTATTTGTAATTATTCTGTAACATATGGGGCGCCTGGATATATTTATTAGGTAGGTAACTTTACTCACGAGCATTCGGAACTCTTTCAAGCGTGATCTGTCACTCGAGTCGAGCTCGGCCCGAATAAGCTCCGAAGTATTACCGGGACTTGGGTGATGAAGGTGTTAAACTTAGCGTCAAGAAACCTGAGAAGAATGTTCCGTTCGATCGATCTTGACAGGAGGTGGTAGGAGTACGTGTATAAAATTTGAATTATGTTGCAATTTTTTCTCTTTTCAAAGTTTGTAATAATCAATTATATGCTAAATAATTAATTGTAGTAAAAATACATGAAACTGTTTTTCGTTAAAAGTAATTTTACTTGTTTTGAGATATCACACACAGATATGATTTTTTCTTCAATACTATAAATTAATATATTTGCTATTTATTATATTTTCAATTAATTTCCGATCTTTATTTGTATAAGAGCAGGCAGTATGGCAATTTTCACATAGACTAAGATTTTTCATCTTGTAAAATATAGATAATATATACAGAAAAACACAACCTTTTATAGAAAAGAGAGGAATATTATACATATTTTTCTTCCATTTAAATATTGTTTAAACATTGAAGAAACTCAATTTATATGGCAGATATCATATCGCGACGGTAAAAAAATAATTCTTAACATCGATGCAACTTTAAATTTTACTGTCACGAAACCGGTCCCGTAGGCACTTAACAACGAAGCTATCACGATAGTCTGGTCGTTATTGGCAGTGCAGTCCAGAATCCAATATTGTGTCGTTAAACCGAGAGCAAGCTGAGGATATATATCGTTGTATCCTAACCCATAGGACAATCGGGATTGATGATCCGCAAATGGCCTCGCAGTTTCCTACGTCGGTCCATCACGAGGAATGACGCTCGTTGCGCAGTTACTATGACGTGCAGTTATTATGAAAATCATGATTTGCAGACTGCATACATTGCAACCAGAGAGAAGCCTGAGAGCGGCCATCCGGCCGTTTTCCTTACGATAGCTTTTCGGTCTCGTACAGCAGCGCCTCTACATCCATTTTACAGCCGCTTGGAACTACAGGGCCACATCCACTTTCGATAGCACGATAAAACACCGTGTTTGGTGTGTGTCCGTGCTACGTCCATAATTGTGGATGACGATTATGTCCCATTTATGTATAAATGTATCATAAGTTAATGTTTTAATTACATTTAAAGTAAACTTCGATAAAACGATTTCGGAAAGAAAGATAATTATTCTAAGATAAAATAATTTTTATCGTATATATTTTTATAGTTATCTTCGTTAAATGTTGCGTATATAAATAAAATACATTTTACTATATAATGTATCATATATGTATGCATTACAAATTATTTTTTCCTTTTTTATTACCTTTGCAATAAAAATATAAGTATAAAAAGCAATATAAATATCTTAAATAAATAAAAAAATTATCGAGAAACTCGGATCTGAAAACTCTCCATCTTATAGCATGTAAGAATGCTTTCCGTCGAGTCACTACACAACATTGAAATGAAGATCTATTTAATTCCTATTTATGTTACAAATTTATATTGCTTTTTACGTTTATATTTTTATTGCAAAGGTAATAAAAAAGGTAAAAATAATTTTTAATGCAGATATATATGATACATTATATAGTAAAATGTATTTTATTTGAGTACGCAACATTTATATGTATTGCGCGTCCACGCGCGTGCGTGTGTGTTTGTGTGCGTGTGTGTGTATAATTGTTAATATATATAAAATAATATAATTTTATATATAATATATATATAAGTATACGCGAGAGTTAAGCGAGTGAGCAAGCGAGAAGGTAATAAGAGCGATCGAGATAGAAATAGCACGCGCGACGAGGACTCGAGAATCGAGTCTTCCTTGCACACTATTTCTCTCGCTGTCTTCGATTACTGTCTCGCTCGCTCCTATTATTGTCTCGCTCGTTCCTGTTATTGTTTCGTTCACTCTTACATAGTCGTCTTATACAGGGTGACCCATTTTAACTTAGGCAGCCAAATAACTCGAAAAATAAGCAAGATAGAGAAAAATGTTTTAGACAAAAGTTGTATGGTTTCGAGGGGGCCATAAGATGGTATCATTGGTTTGACCTTGAAGAGTCATTTGAAGGTCACGTGAAGGTCACTTCAATTTTTTTAAATGGAATACCCTATATATTTTTGTACATTCTTGTAGCTTATCTCGAGAGCTTTCCAAAACACTATAATTAAGTACCTTTCCGTTAAGTACTTTTTGAGTTATGATGCTTGAAATAATTTCTTAATTTTACATAAACCGTAAAATATCTTGTAAAATATTCATTTTTCGATTATCTTACCTTAATACTTTTATGTACAAAATAATGAGAGAAATCAATTGGTGTAAAGAAAACACATAGTTGTTTTTAAGAAAAAATATGGAATTGTTAATTGCAAATTACATATTTTTTCTTCGAAACAACTATGTGTTTTCTTTACACCAATTGATTCCTCTCATTATTTTGTACATAAAACTATTAAGGTAAGGTAATCGAAAAATGAATATTTTACAAGATATTTTACGGTTTATGTAAAATTAAGAAATTATTTCAAGCCTCATAACTCAAAAAGTACTTAACGAAAATGTACTTAATTATAGTGTTTTGGAAAGCTCTCGAGATGAGCTACAAGAATGTACAAAAATATATAGGATGTTCCATTTAAAAAAATTGAAGTGACCTTCACGTGACCTTCAAATGACTCTTCAAGGTCAAACCAATGATACCATCTTATGGCCCCCTCGAAACCATACAACTTTTGTCTAAAACATTTTTCTCTATCTTGCTTATTTTTCGAGTTATTTGGCTGCCTAAGTTAAAATGGGTCACCCTGTATATTCTCATGTTCATCTCGCTTGCTATCAAGCCTGTCGCTGACAAGCGTGAAACTATAACCAATAAATAAATAAATAAATAAATAAATATATATATATATATATATGTATATATATATATATATATTATTTATTTATTTATTTATTGCACATAATCCTCGCCTTTCGGCTTAGGATGGCTTCCAGTCTGTACATTCATAATAGTTTTTACACAAAACATCTCCCCGCTAAATCAACCAATTACTTAATCAATTAATCAATTAATTAATTTCACATTTCAAATTTCCAATTTTCCAATTCAAATTCAAATTCAATTTCACATTTGCATTCCAACTAACTCCAAAACTAGATAACTGAATAACAAACCAACTAACTAAATAATTTAATTTAATACAATACCATATAAACTAATATTAAACTAATATCAGAGAGAAGAATGAGAGGTGTCATGGCCCGCTTTTAGGTGATCCCTGAAAGCGATACGCCCTCTGTGGACCTTAAAAATGTGCACCTAAACTACGAAGCCAAGGTGCACGAATGTTCTCAGAGGGTAACATATAAGGTGCACAATTTCTGGTTCTGTTCCGTGCTATGTGCACAAAATGACGGTAGCACCAGTGCTGTATAGCAAGACGCTTACGTATATTAAATAAATTTTTAATGAATTTTGTATGACTCTCTCTCTCTCTCTCATATATATATATATAGAAATTTATTCATTATATGATTACACTTGAAAATAAGATATTTTATTAGGCTATTAATAAATAATTTATATATTTACAGAGAGAAAGTTTGATATTATTTTTAATGTAAAACGCGTGCACATTTCTTAAGAATAAAAGTTCTAAATAATAAAGATGTATGTGTGTATATATATATATATATATATATATATATATATATATATATATATGTGGGTGGGGGTATGTGTGGTATGTACGTATGTATGTACGTATATATGCATAAAAGCGATGCGAGAGTTACGTGAGGAAGCGAGAAGGACGAGTGAAATAAGAGCGAACGAGATAGAAATAGCACGAGCAACGAGGACTCGAGCATCGAGAATCAGATTTTTCTTGCGCGCTATTATTTTCCTCTCGCTCGCATCTATTACTGTCTCGTTCGCTCCTATTACTGTCTCGCTCACTCCTATTACTGTCTCGCTCACTCCTATTATTGTCTCGCTCGTTCTTGTTACTGTTTCGCTCGCTCTCGATTCTTGGGTCCGCTTATCTTTCCGAGCTGTCTATCACGATTGTCAAGTGTGACAGAGAAAGTAAGACCATGAGTAGAGAGCGAGCGAGATGACCTATCATCAAAGAGTTCCGAAGTCTCTTACAATCGGTTTCTTCGCTTCCTCTCCATTCGCAATTCACGAAAATGTAAACATCTTATAAAATAAACATTGAAACTTTTATTTTTAATTTCATCGGTTTGAAAGTAATTTTAATGAATTAAAGAGATTTTTGCGATTAAAATGATATCAAACACGACGTAAATCGGGTAATTTTTAATTAGTCTGATAATAAAAATTTTATAATTATATTTTATAATTATATTTAATTAAATTTATGCGATTTATATCGTGTTTGATATTATTTTAATCTTAAAATTCTCATTATTCAATTAAAATTACTTTCAAATGAATAAAAAATGCATTTAATTTTTTGACATATATTCGTGAATATTATAAATGAAGTCTCATGTAAGAAACTTCGGAATCTGCGACATCGGGAATTTTTTCATTATTTATAATAATACACGACTTTAAATTGCCATAAAATAAAAACTAAAGCTTTGATATTTTATTTGATCTTTTTGATTAAAAGGGATTAATGAAATTTTTAAAATTGAAAATTATTCTAATAAAATATTGGGTTTAATGTGATTTCAATCGTAAAAATCAATGTGTACATGTATATAATAAAACTCTTAATTTCTCATAATTATAGTTTTATTTTAATAAATTAATAGTGTCTAATTTAAACTATAATTTTGAAAATAAGACTACATTGTATAAAATGTTGCATTGTACTTTACTTAATTTATCTTACTGAACATAACTTTAGAATTAATTTGATTTTTACGATTGAAATCACATTAAACTCAATATTTTATTAGAATAATTTTCAATTTCTAAAATTTCATTAATCCCTTTTAATCAAAAAGATCAAATAAAATATCAAAGCTTTAGTTTTTATTTTATGGCAATTTAAAGTCGTATATTATTATAAATAATGAAAAAATTCCCGATGTCGCAGATTCCGAAGTTTTTTACACGAGACTTCATTTATAATATTCACGAATATATGTCAAAAAATTAAATGCATTTTTTATTCATTTGAAAGTAATTTTAATGGAATAATGAGAATTTTGAGATTAAAATAATATCAAACACGATATAAATCGCATAAATTTAGTTAAATATAATTATAAAATTTTTATTATCAGACTAATTAAAAATTACCCGATTTACGTCGTGTTTGATATCATTTTAATCGCAAAAATCTCTTTAATTCATTAAAATTACTTTCAAACCGATGAAATTAAAAATAAAAGTTTCAATTTTTATTTTATAAGATGTTTATATTTTCGTGAATTGCGAATGGATAGAGGAAGCGAAGAAACCGATTGTAAGAGACTTCGGAACTCTTTGATGATAGGTCATCTCGCTCGCTCTCTACTCATGGTCTTGCTTTCTCTGTCACACTTGGCAGTCGTGATAGATAGCCCGGAATGATAAGCGGACCCAAGAATCGAGAGCGAGTGAAACAGCAACAAGAACGAGCGAGACAATAATAGGAGCGAGCGAGACAGTAATAGGAGCGAGCGAGAGGAAAATAATAGCGCGCAAGAAAAATCCGATTCTCGAGCTCGAGTCCTCGTTGCTCGTACTATTTCTATCTTGCTCGCTCCTATTACTATCTCGCTCGCTCCTATTACTATCTCGCTCGCTTCTGTTATTGTTTCACTCGCTCTTACGTACTCATATACTGTCATGTTCATCTCGTTATCAAGCCTGCCGCTGGCAAGCGGCCGATGGCAAATTGTGACAAATAAATAAGTTAATCATTTTAAGATATATTTATAAGGGTATGCGAGTAATTTTAATGGAATAATGAAAATTTTGCGATTAAAATAACATCAAACACGGTATCAATCGGATAAATGTATTTAAATATATATAATCAAAATGTTTATTATCAGAATAATTAAAAATTATCCGATTTTTATTTTATAAGATGTTTACATTCGCGAGGAAGCCGAGTCCGCTTATCTTTACGACCTGTCAAGTGCGAGAGCGACAGCGAAACCGCGAGTCGAGAGCGAGCGAGATGACCTATCATCAAAGAATTCCGAAGTCTCTTACAATCGGCTTCTTCACTTCCTCTATCCATTCGCAATTTACGAGATTATAAAGTAAAAACTGAAACTTTTATTTTTTATTTTATCGATATGAAAGTAATTTTAATGAATTATTGAGATTTTTGCGATTAAAATGATATCAAACACGACGTAAATCGGATAATTTTTAATTGGTCTGATAATAAAAATTTTGATTATATATTTAACTACGTTTATCCGATTGATACCGTGTTTGTTATTTTAATCGCAAAATTTTCATTATTCCATTAAAATTACTTCTATACCCTTATAAATATATCTTAAAATAATTAACTTATTTATTTGTCATAATTTGTCATCGGCCGCTTGCCAGCGGCAGATTTGATAACGAGATGAGCATGACAGTATATGAGTACGTAAGAGCGAGTGAAACAATAACAGAAGCGAGCGAGATAGTAATAGGAGCGAGCGAGAGAGAAATAGTATGCCAGGCTGCAAGAAAGACTCTATTTCCAAGTCTTCGTTGCTCGTGCTATTGCTATCTCGTTCGCTCTTATTGCCATTTCGCTCTCTCTTATTACCTTCTCGCTTGCTCACATAACTCGTATACGCTATACACGCACACACACACACACACACACACACACACACACATATATGTATATAAAACTTTGCTCACTTGAAATATCTACGCTATTTTTACAGATATGAAAAAATTGTAATTACGAAAATTGTACGATTAAAAGGACCATGATATGCTAGTAATATTGTTTTCGTAAGTGGAAGCGTTTTAGAAATTTCAAGATTATCTTCATATTTTTTAATGGAACCATCCTAATTTTTTTATATAAATCGATTCTTCGCAATATTCCGTGTAAAAAGTTATAAAGATAGTATAGTCAAAAATTGAACAGTTAACGAGATATTTGATTCTTTAAGTTGACATAATTTTATATAAATTATAAAATATCTGATAAAATGTTCATTTTTCGATTATTTTACTTTAATAATTTTATGCATAGAATAGTAAGAGGAATCAGTTAATGTAAAAAAAACATATAATTGTTCTTAAGAAAAAATATGTCGCTGCTCATTGCAAATTCATATATCAAAAAAAAAATTATATATATATATATATATATATATATATATATATATATAGAGAGAGAGAGAGAGAGAGAGAGTGTGAGAGGATCGCAAATTCGTCATTTCTCATTTATATTAAAATTTATTTGATATTGTAAGCACCTTGCTATACAGCACTGGTGCTACCGACATTTTGTGCACATAGCACGGAATAGAACCAAAAATTGTGCACCTTATATGTTACCCTCTGAGAACATTCGTGCACCTTGGCTTCGTAGTTTAGGTGCACGTTTTTAAGGTCCACAGAGGGCGTATCGCTTTCAGGGATCACCTAAAAGCGGGCCATGACACCTCTCATTCTTCTCTCTGCTTATATATATATTATATATAAAATTATATTATTTTATATATATTAACAATTATACACACACACGCTCACAAACACACACGCACGCGCGTGGACGCGCAATACATATTAATGTTGCGTACTCAAATAAAATACATTTTACTATATAATGTATCATATATATATGCATTAAAAATTATTTTCACCTTTTTTATTACCTTTGCAATAAAAATATAAACGTAAAAAGCAATATAAGTTTGTAACATAAATAGGAATTAAATAGATCTTCATTTCAATGTTGTGTAGTGACTCGACGGAAAGCATTCTTACATGCTATAAGATGGAGAGTTCAGATCCGAGTTTCTCGATAATTTTTTTATTTATTTAAGATATTTATATTGCTTTTTATACTTATATTTTTATTGCAAAGGTAATAAAAAAGGAAAAAATAATTTGTAATGCATACATATATGATACATTATATAGTAAAATGTATTTTATTTATGTACGCAACATTTAACGAAGATAACTATAAAAATATATACGATAAAAATTATTTTATCTTAGAATAATTATCTTTCTTTCCGAAATCGTTTTATCGAAGTTTACTTTAAATGTAATTAAAACATTAACTTATGATACATTTATACATAAATGGGACATAATCGTCATCCACAATTATGGACGTAGCACGGACACACACCAAACACGGTGTTTTATCGTGCTATCGAAAGTGGATGTGGTCCTGTAGTTCCAAGCGGCTGTAAAATGGATGTAGAGGCGCTGCTGTACGAGACCGAAAAGCTATCGTAAGGAAAACGGCCGGATGGCCGCTCTCAGGCTTCTCTCTGGTTATAGTATAGTATAGATATCTGTCAGTGGAAGTGACCGCTCTCAGATGATTCTTTAGTTTCAGACAATATGGCGGTACGCAGAGAAGCCAGGTACAACCTCAATCCTGAGAAGTCCTCGAAAAGAAGCAACAAGGGTTGTATAGAGAATTGCTGGGAATTATGGCGACAACTCCTTTTGTTGCTGACAGATCCGAAGAAACTGTCGTCGATAACGACGCTCTTCATCCTCGCCGAAATAGTGGTGAACATATTGGTCATCGAGAAGGTGTCGTACACCGAGATCGACTGGAGGGCCTACATGCAGGAGGTGGAAGGCTTCCTGAACGGCACCATGGATTACTCGAAATTGCGAGGTGATACCGGGCCGTTGGTTTATCCCGCCGGGTTCGTCTACATCTTCTCCAGCTTCTATTACGTAACTTCTCATGGTGTCCATATAAAGACAGCACAGTACATCTACGTGGCCATATATGCGATCACGTTGACGTTGGTGTTTAAAATTTACGCCAGGACTAAAAAAGTGCCGCCTTACGTATTGATTCTGATGTGCTGCACTTCTTACAGAATACACTCGATATTTGTTTTGAGACTCTTTAACGATCCGATAGCGATGGTACTGCTGTACGCGAGTGTCAACGCGTTCCTGGACAATCGCTGGTACCTGGGTAGTGTACTGTACAGTCTCGCTGTATCTGTCAAGATGAATATACTGCTATTTGCTCCAGCGCTTCTTGTTGCTTATCTGTGCGTCCTGGGATTGTCCAAAACACTGATACAATTAAGCATCTGCGCATTTATACAGTTGATTCTTGGTCTTCCGTTCCTACTGGAGAATCCAATCGCGTACATAAAGGCTGCTTTCAATTTGGGTAGGATCTTTGAATTTAAGTGGACTGTAAACTGGAGATTTCTATCGGAGGAGGTATTTGTTCATCCATACTTTCATCACTCTTTGTTATTTCTGCATGTGTTAATGTTGCTCTACTGTCTGCGCATTTGGATTGTTTACATGGAATCATACGCAAAATTAAAAGATGTGGAGAAAAGCTTGAAGTCTCAGGTGCCTAAAAAAGAGAAGCTAGACATGTCCATTGTAAGCCAACTGTTTGTCTATCCCCTCTTTCTTGCAAATTTCATCGGCATCATGTTTAGTAGATCACTACATTATCAATTCTACATATGGTACTATCATACATTACCGTATATTGCATGGTGTACTGAGTATAAGACTGTTTTTAAATTGACTATCTTAGGTATGATTGAGTTGTGTTGGAACACATATCCAAGTACAGTGTTCAGTAGCGCAGCATTGCACATATGCCATATAATTTTGCTATATGGTGCTCTTAAAACTAAATCAGATAGTACGGTAGAAAAGTAGTAAATACATACATGTATCTGATATTGTGTTTTTATCTGAATTGTCTTCCTACATCGTTTGTATAATATATCTTTATATATAATATATATAAAGATAATAATAATGCATCTTTATACATATATAATATATTGAGAATGTCACGATATATCTCCCATCACAGTTTTTAATCTTATCACACGTTCATAGTTTGATATATGTGCGCGTGTCTGTAGAATGAAATATATTATCTCATGTTTGAGAGAGTTGTAAGATAGCTTATATCTATTAAGCGTGCGCGATTACATGTGTTATATAATATATATCTTTTGTACGATTTATGAATAAATTTTAAGACAATGGCTTGATAAATGTATAAATAATTTTATTCTTAGAGAAATTTGTGACGTTAATCAATTCAAGATAGTATTATATAATATATATACTATTTTATTTTTTTCTCGTATAAAAATTTTGTTGATGTGCAATTCACTTATTCAAACAATTCTCTTATTTGGAATAGTACTTATAGGTACGATCAGAATTCAAAATTTCTTACAAATTAATTAAAATATATGAAAAATAAAATATATTATTAAAATATATTAATATATTTATTAATATATTTAATATTATTAAAATATATATTAATTAAAATATATGCAATAAAATATATTACAGATTAAAAATTTAAATAAAATGCTAAAAATAATCAATTTTTAACAAATCAAATAGGCAAATAAATATGAATGAAATTGACGACGCGTATTCCATGATATTTTTTCACGATTAATAAAATACGGGAACTGTCGATTTCTGAAACTTTAATTTAATTTCTAATTGTGTGAAGATAAGAAGATAAAAATTTAAATTTTATTTTAATTAATAATGATTATTTTATTATGTGTTTTTTATTAACAAATTAACAAAAACAGTAAAAATCAATGTTGCTACGAGTTAAACTGAATATAAAACATATTGGCAAATTTTTCGACTGATTATTTCATTAAAAACCTAAAACATATTTAATGTAAATGTTGATAATAAATTTCTTAGATATTAAAGAAATTTTTACAACTGCACAAAAGAATCAGAATTAAATGGATATTCGCACATTCGATAAGATATGAAAATATCATGAACCATCATATACTTAAGTAGCACGTAGCTGTCGCGTATATAAAGGTATTCGCGCGCATTAAATTCGCGAATATACATTTCAGTTTTTGCACGAGAATATTGTGATCAAAGAAGTCGTACGAATTTACAAAGGAGGCCGAGAGATCAACGAGTGGCCGAAGTGTGTCAAAGAAAGAATCGTCTTCTCTCTTTTCATTTCACCTCCCCACCGTTCCGCCTCCGCACGGCGAAGCTTTTGCTCGACCACGTGGACAAGGACTACCGCTACACCGTTCCTTCTCCTGGAGGGGACATAGCATCAGCGGCCAGGTGAAACGGACAGCCCTGACATTGCGCGCGCCCGCTCCCTATCCTGGTATCGATCGCGCCTGTTTTCAAGCATAGCAGTGTCGCATCGACGATCACCGGGGCATCAACCCAGACCATCCCGACACTCTTCCGATTTCACTTTTCTGTGAAACAGACGGCGCCTGTCCTCTGGATCGACCTTTGTCTTCCCGCGCACTTTCGTTGGACTCTCTCCTCTCGACCTTGTCCTTCGATCTTCAGAGTCGGCTTTTCACCTTCGAGATATTATTTGTTGACTTTGGATATCAAGGGTGAAAGAAAGAAAGGAAGGAAGTTATTTTGGTAAAGGAAGTTTATTTATGAAACATCGACGGGACAATCGGAATTGAAAAAGACCACCAGTGAGATACAGGTAAGAAAGTGAGAAAGTATTGTGAGAGCTATCGCTTCGCATATTGGAGTATAAAACTGTCGGAGAAAGTTGCATCGCGATGAAATTTACGGGATTTTTATCATAATGTCAAACGATTGTTCATTGAATTAATTAGATTAAATTTTAGATATTAAAGATTAGATTTTTTTTTTAAATCAACGATAAGTAAATAAGAAAATTAAATCCAATTGTAGCGTTTATTTAACTTCTCCAGCATTGTATTTAATAAATTGAGTCAAAATATTTATTAAAATTATTTGTCAGTATTATATATACAACTGTATTGTGAGAGTACTTTAATATAAAAGTTTCAACAGAGAATTCGCTTCAATTTTTCCTTTGACAAAGTCAACGGAATAAAATTATACTATTGTATGATAATTACTACATATATTGTATGATAATAAAAGTGAATTTTCTATTTGTGCTTATCATGGTATGTGAATGATGAGTTACTGTTAAGTTTCGTGTGTTCATTTAAAAAAATAATGTGATAAAAGCCAGCCAATAATAAAGGGGAACGCCAAATATTTGTCAATGTTGTAGTTTCTCGAACGCAAACATGAAAAAAAATAAGTATATTTCTGGTACAAATGTATAATATTTCTTCATAAAGGATGAAATGTTGTATATATAATCGTGTTTATTTTTATTATAATATTTCAGAAATATATAATTTATGATAACGAAATATAGTAACAAGAGGCTTATTGTTAGAATAATTTGTAATTAATTATTTAAATATTAATAAATATTTTATAAATAATTAGTCGTTTAAAAATAATCTTAGAAGCAGTTATATTTAATTTTCATAAAATTAATGAAATTTTCTTCTATTATAAACGCCTAATACAGTGTAAAATACATGCGCATAAATAAATATATTTGCATAAAAGTATATTTCGCAAAAATGATTTGTTTGAAGAATTCATATTGAAAATTAGATACATGTCGAAATGTTAAAGGCAATTAATTTGTGAAAATTCGCGTAAATAAAAAAAATAATGATAAGGTAAAACCTTGAAGTGCACCAATAGGATGACGAATTGTGTCGGCTGATAATATGACCTCAGGTCATGATATTCATAAGTCGAACTGACAATGATTGGCAAGCTTCTAGTCGACAAGCGGCAATCGTAGTGAGAGGAGATTATTCCATTCACAAATTTTTTATGTTTAATGTTCGTGAAAATTTCAATTCAATCCAGCCATTATTTAAAAAATTTAATTATTAGAGATCCACATATTGTTATTGTTTATTATACTAATTATTTTATTATCGATTTAATTAAATAAATATATTAAATAAATAAATAAAATTGATTAAATCTACTAACATTGTTGCTTATATTATAGAATGGCGTTAATCTGGTGGGAGAAGATATTTCTGGTGATAATAGCGGTCGTCAGTTTGAGGATCTTTATAAAGATCGGAATTCTGGCATGGAAGAAGTTAATTGCCCCGAGTCTTGGATTTGGAATCGACATACGAACGCAAGGAAAATGGGCAGTGGTCACCGGTGCAACAGATGGACTCGGAAAAGCGTACGCCAAGGCATTCGCTAAAAAGGGTATGGATATCGTCCTCATCTCGCGATCTATGTCGAAACTCAAAGATGTAGCCGCTGAGATCGAGCAGGAATATGGGGTGGAAACCCGCGTAATAGAGGCCGATTTAACGGAGGGTCAGGTGGTCTACGCAGAGATTACCAAAGGGACGCAAGACTTGGAGGTAATGGATTTAATATAATTTTATAAATACCTTACATGATTCTCAAAAAGAATGTTTAACAAAAAAATGTAGCTAAGGAAAGATAAAAAAAAGCTTTGAGGAATCGATTCTTTTTAAATGTAAAAAGGCAAAGAAGAATATTTCGTCTTTTAAAGAAAAAAATAAAAAAAAATATTTCCTCTTATAGTATAATAAAAATAAGATAATATGAAAGAGAATAATTACAGAAAATATTTTATTCTACAGGTGGGTGTTCTCGTTAATAACGCCGGTGCGAGCTACGATCACCCTGAGTTCTTTACAAACGTGTCGGAGGAAATGCTTGCGAAAATATTGCAACTGAATGTAGCTGGCGTGACCGGGGTTGCGAGAGCTGTGCTGCCCGGAATGATGGAGCGTCGAAAAGGAGTTGTTATTAATGTTAGTTCGCTAACCGCGGCTATACCGAGTCCTTATTTAACCGTTTACGCCGCCAGCAAAGCGTATATTGATAAACTCAGCGCCGACTTAGCTACGGAAGCGGCACCGAGAGGCGTCACTGTCCAGTGCGTTCTTCCGGGCGCGGTTGCCACAAAGATGTCAAAGATCAAGTAAGAATCGTGAAGAAAACTTTAGTTTGCATTTGCTCTCGCAATACCTAATATACAATATATTTATCCTATCTTTTCTTCTCTTCTTTCCAGGAGAGCAACTTGGATGGCGCCTACGCCAGAAAAGTTTGTAGAAGCGGCATTAAAAACGGTCGGTATTGAAGCACGTACGACTGGATATCTACCACATTCTTTAATCATCGGAGTCATCAACGTTTTACGTTATATATGCGAGACGGGCGCGGTGTGGTTAGTGGCGAGAACGATGCTTAATATAAGGGGACGCGTTTATCGCAAAAAGATGAAAAGCCAAAAAGACGCAAGAAGATATTCTCACTAAGAGTTAATTCGCTGATGAGACAATACAGTACATTATTTTGTTAATTGTGTTTGAAATGTTTTCGATTATTCTTTTGTTGCTTTGCGTTAAGTTACATTGACAGCTTATTTAAATTATTTTTTTTAAACACGCTGGCTTGTTTTTCATATTGTGATAAGGTAAATTTATAACTCTTTGTATTTATAACCCTTGAATGAGGAAATAAAAGTAAAAATTTATTGCAAGCATTATATAACATAAGATAATTTTTTTAAATTATTGTCAATATATATTTATATGTCAATTTTTTTTTTGAATATTCTTTATATATAATAAGGATAATTTAGATCAAGGATAATTATATCTTTATGTTAAATTTAGTACTGTGTTTTTGAAAGAACGCTTTAATAGATTTTGTATGTTATATATATGTTATATATATATATATATATATATATATATTATATGTATGTTATATGTATATATTGTATATTATATATATATTATATGTATGTTATATGTATATATATATTGTATGTTATATATATATTATAATGATTATAATAATAAAACATAATTATCCGTAATTGGTATTTAATTATTATAATTTATACAGACACATATGTAATATATATATAGAAAGAGACTTAAAATTTAAATTTAAAAATTTTTAAATTTGAATTTAAAATTTTAAATTGATTTAAATTTACGACAGACGAATAAACAATTATAAGATAAATTAACAATTGTAGCTAAATTAAGAATTATAGATAAATTAACAATTTTAATTTACAACAGATTTTTTTCTTTTACCTCATTTTTATTTTTCGCACATGCGCAATTCGAACTACACATTTTCTCCGCGCAGGCGCATTCGAAAGCAATATGGCCGTGCCCAGCTGCGCGTTTAGCGGATAACTTGTCGCTAGAAATTCGTGTGAGGTGCGAGTGTAAGATTGTTGCTGATCAAGTACGCGGATCGTTGCGATCGCGAGTCGGCGTTATCTCGTGAAGAGTCGACCACCGAGGAAGCGCGCGAAACGAGCGGGAGAAGCGGCGTAGTCACGTTGACGAGCGCCTAACCTCTCAAGTGTCAGTCACAGTTCCCGTTCCAGCGACCCGCTGCTCGAGCGTGTCGCGCTTGCACGTCGGCGAGCAGAAGAGATCCCGCACGTGCTCCTACGCACGTCATTGTTCCTCGTGTGTGTTCCATCGCGCCGATAACCGATGTCCGCTGGCATGTTCCGCACGACGACAGCGAGGCCATTCAACCTGCGATACATCCTCGCGTTCAACGAACCTTACGCACTTTGTTGGAGACAGAATAGAGTGAAATAGTGTTTACTGCAGCTGCATACGTGAATGTGCGATCGCGGTTCGATTAACTTATTTTTTATAGATATAGTTTATCCCGTATTGTATTTATATTACACGTGTGCGACACACTGTTCATTGTTATTCACAATCTGCTGCTATTCAACACCGCACATAATATAATATAAAAGCATATATATATATATTTGTATATATACTACTACTCAGCATTTCGCATTTTCTATTATTCTATCTAGCTTAACGATGCGCCTTATCAGTGTTGAAAAGCTGAGCGAAATTCAGAGTGACGCTACACGTATCAGGAATATATGTATACTGGCACATGTGGATCATGGAAAAACAACCCTGGCAGACTCTCTCGTCGCAAGTAACGGCATCATCTCCAACAAATTGGCTGGCAAGCTCCGATATTTGGACAGTAGACTGGATGAGCAGATACGTGGAATCACGATGAAATCCAGCTCCATAATGCTGTGTCACGTACACAATGAAATGGATCATGTAATAAATCTAATCGACTCTCCGGGACACGTAGATTTTTCCTTTGAAGTTTCAACGGCGGTTCGACTTTCCGATGGAGCTTTTATCGTGGTTGATGTAGTCGAAGGTGTATGTCCTCAGACACGTAGCGCCTTATCTATATCCTATGTCGAGGGTCTAAAGCCTATTTTAGTACTTAATAAAATCGACAGACTGATTATAGAAATGAAATTGACGCCATTAGATGCCTATGTTCGTTTGACGCAAGTTTTAGAGCAAGTAAACGCCATTATGGGTGAGTTATTTGCGAGCGATCTTATGGAACGTGAAGAACGAGAGGAAACAGTAACTGTTACGTCAAACAAGGTAAACGAAAGAGATTTGGCTGATTGGCAATCGGTGCTAGAAGAGATTGATGATTCAAATTTATATTTTTCTCCAGAACAAGGAAATGTCCTTTTTGCTAGTGCAATTGATGGCTGGGGATTTGGTATAAAGGAATTTGCTAAAATTTATTCTAACAAGTTGGGATTCAGCGAGAAAATTCTGCGTAAAACGCTATGGGGAGATTTTTATATAAATAACAAAACAAAACGTATCATGAAAGGAGCTCAAGAGAAGGCGAAGAAGCCGCTTTTCGTACAACTTATTTTGGATAATATCTGGGTGCTATACGAGAACATAGTGATACGAAAAGACAAAGATAAATTGTCAACTATGGCTCAGAAGTTAAATATCAAATTGACAACGCGAGACTTGAGACATACGGATCCGAAAGCGCAATTACAAGCCGTTTGCTCGCAGTGGCTTCCTCTAGCACAGACTTGTCTCGATATGGTATGCGAGAAGGTGCCAGCACCAAATAAATTAACCGATGAGAAAATTGAACGATTGATAAGTGGAAATAACGACTTCTCTACTTTACCTCTTGAAACACAGCGACTCAAAACAGCATTCTTATTGTGCGATCCATCTCCGGATGTACCAGTTATTGTATTTGTATCGAAAATGTTTCTAGTGGAAAGAGACATGTTACCTGAGAATAGACCGAAATCTTTAACATCAGAAGAATTGGCACAAAGAAGAGAGATTGTTCGACAGAAACATGCCGAACAACTGGAACGAAAAACTGTTACCGAGAATCATGAAGAAAATACGTACAATTCGGTTGTCTCTAAGAATGAGGAGGTCTTTATGAAAGAGGAGGATATCACTGATGATAAGTCGGACGACGCATTAATAGCTTTCGCTAGAGTATATTCGGGAACCATCAAGATTGGAGACGAGGTGTTTGTCTTAGGACCGAAACATAATCCCAGTGTTGCCCTGGAACGCGAGAAGGCGGGCGAGCAAGTGGATTCGTCGCTTGTGCTCAAGGATTTGAAACCTGGGATACATATCACAAAGGTGACTGTAAGTAAATTGTACATTCTCATGGGAAGAGAGCTCGAAGCTGTGAGCAAAATTCCAGCAGGTAATGTCTTCGGAATCGGCGGCCTCGAAGAGCATGTACTAAAGACCGCGACACTTTCCACGACGATCGCTTGTCCTTCCTTTACGGAATTAACTTCTCTCGCGGTTCCCATTTTACGAGTAGCTCTTGAGCCGAAGCATCCGAATGACTTGCCCAAGCTTATCAGCGGCTTAAAATTATTGAATCAGGCAGATGCCTGCGCCATCGTTCACATGCAAGAGACTGGTGAGATTGTCCTGAGCACTGCCGGTGAGGTTCACTTGGAGAGATGTCTGGAAGATCTCAAATTGCGATACGCAAAAGTCGACATTAACGTGTCAGATCCAATCGTGCCATTCCGCGAAATTATAGTACCGCCTCCGAAACTCGACATGATGAACGAAGTGATCGAGAAGAAGATGGAGGAAGGAAGACTCGAAATTTGGACGTCGAATCGGCAGTGTTACTTCGAGATAGACGCGAAACCTCTTCCAGAAAACGTAACGAAATTGTTAGAAAAAAATACTAATTTGATAAAACTGTTGGATAGTTACTGCGATAGAGGTGTAGAGAAAAATGGAGAACACGAGAATATTTCTGGCGAGAGTCAACCTAGTGAGAGATTTATGTCCGATAAAAAGCAGAAGGAAGCGAAAATCTTCAAGAACGAATTGGAGGCAGCTTTTCTCGAGGCAGGATGGAAGGATAATATATTAGACAAAATATGGTCGTTTGGGCCTCGGAAATGTGGACTCAATATCCTGTTGAACGAAACCGATTATAAACAAAAAAAATATTGGGAGCAGCAAAACACAAACATCGATTCTCGAACGATGTAAGTATTCTTTAAAAATTAATGCAAAGATTTTTTTATTTTCATCGAAATGTGTGAATCTTTAAAATCGATATAATAAAAAAGCAATTTACTGCAATATACATATAATAAATGATATTTTGATGCTATAATGCATGAGAAAATATTCTTTTTAAATAAGCATGTTTGAACTACTTTCTTTACTTTGTTATTAAGATTTGTTTCAAATGATAATAACGTATTGTTTGCTATACAATTATTTCAGATATGAGAGCAGTATAGTCAATGGATTTCAGCTCGCTACTCTAGCTGGTCCCTTATGCGAGGAGCCTATGATGGGTGTTTGCTTTTTTTTAAAGAAGTGGGAAATTTTTGATACTCCACAAAGGTAAATATGCATCGATAATTTAAAATTATCGTATTAGTGATATCATTTTATATAAAAGTAAATGCCTTGAATTGATATCTGCAACTAAAATAAATATATCGTCATAAAAAGCAGATATTGCGATTGCATTCATTTTGAAAGATATGCAGTTATTATATATGTTTTTGTTAATGCATTTTATGTTGCGCTTTAAATGGTATGATAAAAGTAGTATTATTAAAATTAATGAAGTAAAGAATTCATATTTGATTGCATCGTTTGAGGATTTATAATGGACGTTATATTCGCATGGGTAAAATTTGCATAATGTTACAGCGATTCCAGTGGTCAAAGCCAAGGACATCTAGGCGGCCAATTAATGTCGGCATGTAAAGAAGCTTGTCGACGCATCTTTAGCCTGCGACATCCTCGATTGATGACGGCAGTGTACAGTTGCAGCGTTTTAGTCAACTCCGACGTTCTCGGTGAGTAACAATATGCAATATTATGCAATACATGAAAATGAAAAATGGAAAATTGCTCTCGTGTATGATTTTAGCACATTCGTATAATCTCATACCATTGAAAGCACATATTTCCAATTTTTTTTTTAAATCATGCAGAGCATAACAAACGGATTTGAAATCAGTTCATACTAATCAGTTTTTCTCTTATCTGTGAGAGGCAGATTATTTTCATAGTAAGTCAAGACAGTGAATGTTTTACTTGGTAATGTGAGAGAAAGAAAAAATGCATATAAATTTTGCATGTCAGAAATTCAGGTACCATATATTCCATATATTCCTATTTTTTTTTAATATTATGCGCCATTAGATAGCTCTTTACATTGTTACAAGAAGCAAAGCCATTCGTCTTCTTTATCGTATCGTTAATCAGTTTATCGGAGTTGTATATCGTGTATGATTAATCGTGACCATTCTCATATTACGAATCTCTTATGAACATAGAAATCATGAGTAATAAATACAATGAATAATTAAGTGAAGATGATAATACAAATACATATTCATCTTATCTTATCTACCAATCCTTGCGCGGGCGCACTGGTGATTATGTGTATTTGTAAAATTTTTAATTTAATTAATTTATAAAATTGATTTTTTTATATTTTACCTCTTGTTATCATCAAATCTTGCCCACAAAGGCGCAAATCATATTTAACAAATATTTAACGAGAAATTACAAAATACACATAATGGGATTAATAAATAATTAGTATGAATTGCTTGCGTTATTTTTTGCGCCCGTTCAAGACTTAAGGGAGCGTGAGAGTACTAAGAGGGAATTAGAAAGGGAATTCGAGCGAAAGATGGCTCGAGGAATTATAAATATAGCGTTATTAATAATTAACGTGTAAATTCGTCGATGGCAGAATATGGGACGGATCGTTGCGTCGCGCTTGCTACTCCCATAGAGACGGCGTTGCCATCAGCTGTCGCACCTTGTGCCAAGGAAAACGTGGTTTCTCTTCGTCTTGTACGTGATCTAATGACAGATTGAAATTATATCAGTCGCAAAATTCATATTTCAGGCACCTCAAAGTATAATATATAGGTGTAACGTTTAGAACGCATACTTGAGAGGCTGCGCGAATATCGCAGCGGTCGTCCTCTTCTGTTCCCCTGCACGCACATCATCCCGTATACTCGAATACCCGGGACACTAGCATAGGTCGGTTGATCGTGACTCATAGGTCCTTCTACAAAGGAATGTAAAATATAAAAGCATAAAAAATGATATTAGCAGCTTTTACACTTCTTCATTTTTAAAAAAGCTTGCCAACTTCCATTTTTATTATAAAAAAATTTTATAGCTATTTCCATTTCTCATTTCCATTATAATGCAATCATATACAGGGTGACTCATTTTAACTTAGGCAGCCAAATAACTCGAAAAATAAGCAAGATAGAGAAAAATGTTTTAGACAAAAGTTGTATGGTTTCGAGGGGGCCATAAGATGGTATCATTGGTTTGACCTTGAAGAGTCATTTGAAGGTCACGTGAAGGTCACTTCAATTTTTTTAAATGGAATACCCTATATATTTTTGTACATTCTTGTAGCTTATTTCGAGAGCTTTCCAAAACACTATAATTAAGTACCTTTCCGTTAAGTACTTTTTGAGTTATGATGCTTGAAATAATTTCTTAATTTTACATAAACCGTAAAATATCTTGTAAAATATTCATTTTTCGATTATCTTACCTTAATACTTTTATGTACAAAATAATGAGAGGAATCAATTGGTGTAAAGAAAACACATAGTTGTTTTTAAGAAAAAATATGGAATTGTTAATTGCAAATTACATATTTTTTCTTCGAAACAACTATGTGTTTTCTTTACACCAATTGATTCCTCTCATTATTTTGTACATAAAACTATTAAGGTAAGGTAATCGAAAAATGAATATTTTACAAGATATTTTACGGTTTATGTAAAATTAAGAAATTATTTCAAGCCTCATAACTCAAAAAGTACTTAACGAAAATGTACTTAATTATAGTGTTTTGGAAAGCTCTCGAGATGAGCTACAAGAATGTACAAAAATATATAGGATGTTCCATTTAAAAAAATTGAAGTGACCTTCACGTGACCTTCAAATGACTCTTCAAGGTCAAACCAATGATACCATCTTATGGCCCCCTCGAAACCATACAACTTTTGTCTAAAACATTTTTCTCTATCTTGCTTATTTTTCGAGTTATTTGGCTGCCTAAGTTAAAATGGGTCACCCTGTATTTCATTGGAATTTTTGTAATAATTTGCGAACATTTAAGAAAGACTTCCTCTCTCTCATTCTTTATATCATTTTAAATTATAATTTTTAAAAAATAAAATATATAAATAGGAGAAAAAATAAAAATTAACGAAATTTATCTATAAATATTATTAATATATAATTATTTAATTATTAATAAATATTATTTATCATAAGTTAATTATTAAATATTTAATAAACATTTAATATTTATATATTAATATAATTTTATTATTAACTATTAATAAAGTAAATTATTAATATTCAAATAAATTAATTAAAACTTAAAAAAAATTGGAGAAATATAAATTAATAATAACATAAATTTAATTAAAATATAATTAATTAAATATATTATATAATTAATTATTATTAATTAAACACTTATTAATATATATTATTAATGATTAAAATAAATAATTATTAATAAATTTATTTATTTATTTATTTATATTACGTTCGAGTCGGTCAATTTTTAATTGTGAGACTCAATTGAACTTTCTTTAATATTTAAATTTTAAATTAATCAAGGAACGTTTCTCACTTACCGAGTATGTTTGTATCAGGACATCGGCATATCACGAGATAATGAGACTTTCCCGTACGCACATTCTGTAGCGCCAGTAGAGACCAGTCCCGCGACGCTCTGCACTCTCGCATCTCGGCAACCGGCTCGCACGTTTTTACCAAGGTCAAGGCCTGAAAAGAGTACGAACGCAATGAGCGCCGTCGTTTTACGAGTCTTTCTTAATCAGATGTACCGCGATTGCGTTACACATATATAATCCCGTTAGAAAATAAATATGCATTACGTAACGTTATAATGAACAAAGCAGCCAAGAATCGCGCTGAAAAATCAACGTGAGGACTTTGAGGGCAATCATTAAATACCGATTATTTCTCATAAAAATATCGCCAAGATCTTTCTTTATTTCAAGGTTGACATATGTTAGATTTTACGGTATGTTGTAGTAATAAAATTACAATGATATTGAAATTGCGCGGATAAAAGTCATGTACGTGAAAGCAAGCTCGAAAGTACGGGACTATCGTGTCGAATATTTAAACTCTTTTCTCGGGTGACTTCCGCGATGACTGCCTTTTCGAGCGAGGGATTCGTCGGTGTGCAAGTCACGGTTAATACACGAACGAAAGTGAACGAGTTTTTCTCGCGGCGAGAAACTCGCGTTTAAGATCATCCCAGCCGAGTCGGTCACACCGGGAATGGCGCTATACCTTGGACAGGTACCGTTTCCGTGACAGCTCGATGTCTTAAGTACTAGAATAAAACATTACAAACGCGGCAACTTTTACAGCTCTGACGGAAACCATCGCGTTTTCCTTGATCGCACGATTTCACGATTTTACTTGAAAGCATAGAAATTTGACAGCAATTCGCTAATGTCGCTTCATGAATTATGGTTCGAGTTATTTAAAACACGGAGAAATTATTAATAATATTGACATTTTATAAAATTATTTATAAATATATTAATTATTATATTATTATATATTAATTAATTATTATAATATTAATATTATTAATATTATAATAATTAATATTAATATTAATATAATTATACTATATGTTAATTTATATATTATATTAATATATTAATTTATCTATTATATTTATATATTAATTTATATATTAATTTATTTTATAAAATTATTTATCAGATCGCAAGTGATATCGTATCTGCTGCTCGTAATAAAAAATGGACAAAATTGTAGAGCAGCTGAGGAGGATATTTTCTTTCGATTTTCTCAGTCGTCCAAGAGTCGTTCGAAAATTTGTACTTACCTTGGTTCGAGGATCGGTCACCAGCTCGGTGGTGTGCAGGTCGTCGCTGTCCAAAGACGCGCTGCACGGATCCCGATATCTTCCAGGACAGGCGCACAGCGGTTGCGTGAAGTTTAATCTGACGTAAACGGCATTGCACACTTGCTGGACGGCGCACTCCGGCAGCAAATAGATGTGCTGATTGTGCGGGTAATAGTGATATTTGGTCGGTTTCGCGAGCGCCGCGCTGGCCCCCTCCGGCAGTCGTACCCCCGTCTGTAAAAAATAAAAAAAAGGACTTGCGTACTTTGGCAGCGTCATGCAATCACGTCGTAATAACACGTCGCGCGATTAAGCACGTCCGGATCGGATTTTTCGGAGCTACAGCAGATTACAGGGCTCCTTCTCTCTAAAAGGTATCGCGTTCTCTCGTCGATTGACACGACCGTTATCTTTGCGTTCGTTTAACCCGTTCGTATTTATAAGTTTGAATAAAGAATAAATGCGATCTCTCGAGATACTTTCTAAAAATAATTTCCTTTTAATAATAGATTCTCTCCGATCAATTTGGAGATGAATTTTTTTCTTAAAAGGCATCGATAACTTTCGAGTTATAAATCATTGGAAAGAAAGGCTTTTCACAAATTTGTTCGAAAAATTATATTCTTCAGTTAATTTCAAATTTTCTTAAATAGAATTTTAATGTTTGAGGTTTAGATAAGTTGATGGAATTGAAAACTTGCAAAATATGATGACCTTTTTCGATATTTTTATAAAAGAAATCAACTCTAAATTGATCAGAATCTATTATTAAAAGGATATCTCTCGTGATTTTGAAGCCATTCAAGGAAGATTTAGTCCGATTATAAAAATGCTCTCATTTCGATGATGTCATTTCATTCGAATCAAACCAGTTACTGTAGCATGATTCTGCGGTAAACGAGATTATGTTGTATACCTCATTAGCAATGTTTCCGTGTTACATAGGCGATTATGCGGCATCTTTTCACTTTTGTAATTCACACTTTCCTTTTACTGCTTCACGAGCGAATTGAGAAATATATCAATTAAAAGAGACGGGACTTTAACTTCCATTCTAATATCGATCCAATTTCGCGAAATGTCAAAAATTATTCAAAGAAAGCACGTATATTGTCAAAGAACTAAACGTCAATATTCGATACATCGTAAAGATCTTTAAAAGAAATAACGAGAGAAATATTGCCAAGCATAAAATGTAAAATAACTTACAAAGTGGCAAATCAGTTTCTCGTGATATAGATGTTCGATATCTATTTCGGGAGGATGCTGTAGGTATCGATCGCGTGATGGAAATTGTTAGCGGAGAAAGGAAGCAAGTTACGGAGAGGAATAAGACGGGGCAAAAAAGAAAACGGACGGAATGCTCGGAGTGAGAGAAAAGAGAGGCAATAAAGCCGGAGCAGACAGGCGGAGGCAAAACGCTTGGCAAATCGATGGGGATACAGGATGGTTCGTACGGATATCCATCGTCGGTCAACTTCCTGGAACGTGAGACTATGCTTGGAGAAGCGATAGCCTTCCTCGCCTTCGCCTGGTCCCGCTTTTTCTCTACGGGATATCGTTTATCTCATTTACCGCACTCGAGTCGCAATCATCTCCCTAGATCTTGCCTTAAAAAAGCTTCAGGTCCAGAAGAAAACGACGATACAAATAGTTTTGCTCAAGTATCATGGGTTTTACTACTTAAGGCTTTCTCTTTAAGAGTTAACATTAATATTATTCTCAAAAATTATTAAATATAGGTTGAAATTAAAATTGCAAATTTGAAATATTTAAAGAAGAGAGTTTAACTATCTCTTGCCTTTTAAAAATATGTAAAGAAGTTTGCGCTCGCGAGAGGGTGAAAACGCAAGGAACTGTCAATTGGCGTGATTTCAGAAATTTTTACGAAGAAAGAATCAGGTACTCCTGGGAATCTTGATCTTGATTGCGGTTCTGCGATAAGTGATCGGTTGAATGAAGACAAAAATGAGGAAGGAACGGTTCGCGGAAGAAACCTGCTGACAAGATTCTGAAGCTCTCGACTTTTCAGAGAAGGATATCCGAAAAATGCATCGCACATTTCGAATTTCGCATTCAATAACTGTAAAGAAATTCGTTTCAATAAGGAATCCTCGGTTCACTTCGTGATCTTTGCCTATGTTTCTTTCGTTTCCGACCCTGTCAGCCGCGCGGATCGCAATCGGCCTCCGACTTTATATTTTCCAGACCATCTCCCGTTGGCCAGTGTCGAGTTGACTTGACCTCAGAGAGGCGTAAAACCGCCCGACTTCAAAAATAATGTCATCGCGTGCTATATAATACACCACACGTAGCTCGGGCTACAAAACGCTCGTTTATAAAGCGGTCGTTGACCGAAACGCGATCGCATTCCCTCGAGTTCTTCGGGGTCACTCTTTACGCCAGGTTTGCTCCGCGCGATTTCTTTGGAATTTTGCGATTTCTTTCTTTTCATCATCTCGCTCGTTCCGTCTTCGCACTTTGGTATCTACTTGTAGAAAAGTTCATTTGCGTTTGAAAATATAACGGTTTTGATAAGCAATGAGATGAGGAAGATAAGTCTGAGTAGCAAAGTCAGGTGAAATAACAGCGCCCGAAGATAGATGATATGATTAAAATTGCGGTAATTTAATGAACAAAAGAACATTTCCTTTCATAATTTACCGATGGCGTTATAGCTATTCAAGATAGTTGTCTATAAATTAATGATGCGAAAAAGGAAAATGCAAATATGAAAACATAATAAACATGTTGTTTAAACTGACGAAAAAGTTTCGTATAATAATAATAGAAAATAATCACGCCGTTAAAATAATATTCCAATAATATGCATATTTTTCTTTCATCCTTTGTATTTTATTGGTTCAATGTTCGCTTCTATTATCGTAGTAAGTAAAGCTTTGTCGACGAATCGCGGTAAATATCCGATTAAACCGGAACCGCTAATTGATTTGCCGTCTTTATTCCGCCTAAATACAGAGTATGTAAGAAGTAGACTCGTTCGCGAATTACTATCCATGGACAAATATATAACACAAAGTAGCACAGAGTGAATCGATTAAAGCTCGGTGATTAGGTCGTGGTAAATTATCCGTAGAAATACCGGCCTCTATCCTCTCATCGCCCCTCGTCCTTTTCTTCTTTTTCCTCCTCACCGCTCGTCTCTCATTTTCTTTTATTTTCCTTTGCATTTTCTTTTCGTCTCGACATCGTCACGTTCCACTACCGATATTAGCACCGGCTGATCCGTTTGCGTCACGACCGTGAACGCTCGCCCTCCTTTCGCCGTTTGTACATTCGTCGAGCCAATACATCTCAAGGTGCAAGGTGCATCGGCAATCCTCGCAATATCCTTCGGACTGCTTGTCTCGGCGAACGTGAAGGAAATCGATTTTCCGAGCAAAAATAATTGGTCGAAACGATCGATATTATAGTGCGAGGAATGATTTAGGATCGATTCAGGATGAATTCGCGTCATAATTTAATCCTTTATTTTTGCGCGAGAAGAATAAAGAAGAATTACGCACAGAAAAAAAGGACATTCTTGTTTTGAAAATATACTCCTGGACAAAATTAACGCATAATTTTTTTTCACTTTTTCTTTAAAAGCTGATAATTAAATTTTAACGAAAAATTTTAAAGAAAAAGTGAAAAAAATATGTGTTAATTTTGTCCAGGAGTACATATTTAGTTTTAACATGGAAATCTTGAAATGAGATTATATTGCGTTAATTAAAGAAAAATATAATTGCTTGAATAATCGCTTAATGAATATAATTGCTTGAATAATTGTCTAATATGAAGCCATTTTGTATAGTTCAATCAAGAAAAATATATTCTTATGATTTAAGATTTAATTTTCTTGAATGAAAAAGAAACAATGTTGGATAGAAAATAACATTTTAAATCAAAGATTATAATTTTCTTAAAGTAGAATTAAATAAATATATATTCTTGAGGTGACAATTACAATATTAAAATAAGACTATAACATTGTTGAAATTTAAAATTATTAAATTCTCCTAAGAAGATTATAAATTGTCGCGTATATACGAAAGAATGAACGCGTTAGTTTAAGTATACAAGTTTTGATGTGACACTTATTTTTTCTGTGCACATATACGTGTATATAAAAAAATTATTTTTGTATTTATATTTAAAAAAATTTTTAATAAAATTTGTGTGTGTAGAAAATTAAGTAAATCAATGAATAAAATTAAAAAAAAAATTATATATTTCTAATACTCTAATTCTACATTATTTACATGTCGCATTTTACATTATTTATGTTGAAAAAGATTCTCAATGAGGTTGTTACCGCAAAAGTGTCGAGAAATCTGGCTAGAATTAGGCTTGCAAATATGTCTCGAGGTATAAGATTGTGTGTAACCCGCGATGTTCGTAATTGAAGCATCGTCCATTTAAGAATTAGACGGTCGTTATCCGACGAGTCTAATTTCTGCGGTTGTAAGTCTCGGATATCGCGAGATTCGTCGTGACGAATCGTCGCGGATGCCGCGCGTTTCCGAGAGATTCTTACAATACAATTATTAACCTTAGTGGAAAAGAACCCAACGGTTCGTTTACCGTTGCGCTCTTTTCATAGTTGTTTTTGTTAGATTAAGCGACTGTGTGTGTAGAAACGCCATCGAGCATCTATCCAGGACTATTATTATTAGTCGCGCACGAAACGGAGACTATCATTGCTTCGATTGTCACATGGATGATATTACCTTATATTTCTTTATATTTGTTGAAGAATGGAAAGAGAGAGAGTAATACACGAATCTTTTGTAAGAATGTGCCACATTTCCGTCATCTATTTTGCTTGCTTTAATTGAACACATTCTTCTCTCTAACAAGATCCCTATATAATTATTTATTTCTATAATGAAATGTGTGAAAATAATAAATATCAAGTGTGTCGAATGTATAAGTTGTTTATTAATTAAGTTAGAAAAAGATCAGATATTTAATTCGATGAATAATTTTTCTGTCAATCAAAAATATACGTTTTTTATGTTGCAATAATATTGCGATTTTGGGATAAATTTTTTTCTGTAATTCATATTATTAGAATAATTATTTTGAATCGATATCATTAATTACTGTGAAAATTTTAGTTGCTGAAAAAAAATTCATAATTTTCTCAACTTATAGATCTCATTTGATTTTAATTACTTTACTCGGAAAAATAAAATAATGAAGAAGCATTGTATAATGAAGAAGGCAGAGCAAATCTAATATTGTTCCTGTTATTCTTCACGACTCGACTCGATCATCAGTCATTTAATTCGCGATAAATAATTTTTCTGTCAATCAAAAATATACGTTTTATATGTTGCAATAATATTGTCTATGCGATTTTGCGATAAATTTTTTTCTGCAATTGATATTATTACAATAATTATTCTGAATCGATATCATTAATTACTGTGAAAATTTTAATTGCTAAAAAAAATTCATAATTTTCTTATATAACTCATTTTAATTACGTTACTATCATCAGTCATTTACTTCGCGATGAATAATTTTTCTGTCAATCAAAAATACGTTTTTTATGTTGCAATAATATTGCGATTTTGGGATAAATTTTTTTCTGTAATTCATATTATTAGAATAATTATTTTGAATCGATATCATTAATTACTGTGAAAATTTTAGTTGCTGAAAAAAAATTCATAATTTTCTCAACTTATAGATCTCATTTGATTTTAATTACTTTACTCGGAAAAATAAAATAATGAAGAAGCATTGTATAATGAAGAAGGCAGAGCAAATCTAATATTGTTCCTGTTATTCTTCACGACTCGACTCGATCATCAGTCATTTAATTCGCGATAAATAATTTTTCTGTCAATCAAAAATATACGTTTTATATGTTGCAATAATATTGTCTATGCGATTTTGCGATAAATTTTTTTCTGCAATTGATATTATTACAATAATTATTCTGAATCGATATCATTAATTACTGTGAAAATTTTAATTGCTAAAAAAAAATTCATAATTTTCTTATATAACTCATTTTAATTACGTTACTATCATCAGTCATTTACTTCGCGATGAATAATTTTTCTGTCAATCAAAAATACGTTTTTTATGTTGCAATAATATTGCCTATTTTGCGATAAGTTTTTTCTGCAATTGATATAATAATAATTTTTCTGAATCGATATCATTAATTACTGTGAAAATTTTAGTTGCTAAAAAAATTTACAATTTTCTCAACTTATACATCTCATTTGATTTTAATTACTTTACACGGAAAAATAAAATAATGAAGAAGGCAAAACAAATGTAATATTACTCCTGTTATTCTTCACGACTCAACTCGATCAGTCATGGGATTATTAAAAATATACGTTTTTTTTATGTTGCAATAATATTGCTTATTGCGATTTTAGGACAAATTTTTTTCTCTAATTCGTATTATTAGAATAATTTTACTCTGAATCGATATCATTAATTATTGTGAAAATTTTAGTTGCTAAAAGAAATTCATAATTTTCTTATATATCTCATTTGATTTTAATTACGTTACTCGGAAAAATAAAATAATGAAGAAGGCAGAGCAAATGTAATATTGTTCCTGTTAGTCTTCGCGACTCGACTCGATCATCAGTCATGGGATTATAACTAATTTGCAATTATTCATTTCGTCATCGCACTCGGAAAATTGTGCTAGAGCAACGCTCCGTTACGCGCGTAACTCGGAAGCGCGCATAGCGAGGGCAAAATTCCTATTCGGGACCGTTAGTAAAGTTCTCTATTTCTATCTCGCTCGTACGCTAATGCGGCGCGAGCCGCCGTTGAAAGGCCGGTCGTAAGTATCGGGATATGCCTACAATACTCCGATGCGGAACAGTAAAAAGATCCAGCATCTCCGAGATGCCACCCATAAGATGGAAATTTACGATTTTATTGCGAGTTTTAAGCATCCGTTTAAAGCGAATCCGCGATCCAGGAAGGTAATAGATTCGTATTATATTTTATAGGAAGCGTTATTATTCTCGGATCTCTCTTATAACGGGTTCGACTATTTTTCTTTTTCAAACTAATTACGTATATATCGTCTAATATCGCTTTCCTAAGATCCACGAAAGTTAATAATGCGTGTTTTATATTTCGCAACATAATATTTTACGTAGAAACTTTTATCGCGCGTACAAGATGTTTCATCCTTGGCATTTTATACCGCTAGTCAAGGGTAACATCAACCAGGTGTTTGTCTTCGATAAAAGTTTCAGATTAAAGCAAGACACTCGGCTCTTTTTAACACGTGTTACTTCAATCATTTTTCATTAAGAAGAAAGTACGATAACAATAATAATAATTGCGAATAATGAAGTCACAAAAGAGGATTGTGTAACGGACGGAATCGCAATTGAGATTAAATCGCGGTAAATCAGAAATTTACGTCGAAGAATGTCCAGGTATATCGAAGAATTTATAACCGGACAGCACGTCCGAGATACGATTGTTACCTTTAGTTTAGACATGCGTGACTGATGCATACGTGTACATTGTAATAATGGTCTCTCTCTGACCAAGCATGCTTCCTTTTTACGATGCTATAAACGATCGAAGAGAATTGTTTTCGAAGAAATATACCGTAGAATTAGTAGCTTTGCATAAAAAAAATGCATATTGCGACTTCGCACGCCTCGCTTTTTCCCAACATCGTCTTAAAAAAAAAACTCGGTTTTTTTTATTACAGTCTTTCTCTTCTAGTGACGATATCCAATTCCCATACGCTAGAAATCGGTATTCGTCGCACGCGAACAATTCCCAGACGATTTTCCATTCGATATTGGAAGAATGGTGCGACTCGTATCACCTCCGCAAACCCATCATTACGGACCGAGTCCTTCCTCCTCCACGCGCACATTGTATGTTTATTTGTACCAGTTTACCGCAAAACCTTACCGCGTGCCAATTAAGTCGAAGTCTCAAATCGGCCGACATCGGTTAACTTTGTAATCGCGGTTCATAGGTACTTGCCCGTATTTTTCAGATCATAACTACCCGGGTAAAGGAAGCGAGTTCAATTAATCACGGGTAATTAAACCGTTAAATCGGTTAATCGAATTTTCTCTTCCTCTCTCTATCATATTATATCATAAGAGGAGAAATGTTGCGACTGGCGAACAGAAAAAAATTAATCAAATGGTAGTTGATTGAATTTACTTTTGATTAGAAGCGTATTTTGTTCTTGTTATTACTTTACAAAGAGATTCTTATTGGATTTTTTTCTTTAATAATAATAATATATATTTTAATATATATTTTTTTTAATAATAATGATATATATTTTTCTTTAATAATAATATATATTTTCTTTAATTCTAATAATATATTTTATTAATTTAATTAGATATATATTAAATAATATATATTTAAAAATATATATTTCATTAATTTCTAATACATTTTATTAATTTCTAATAATATATATTTTACGAAAATAAAATATATTCCGATGCGAGCAAAAAATCCAACACGATGCGTTGTAATGCATTTGTACAATTCGAGATAGCGTTTCTTTGCGCGATATATAATGGACGTCCTTTTTTACGCGACACAATCTCCGTTCTCTGTGTCTGCGCCAGATCCTTACGTCGCTTTGCGGCGAAGCAGTGTAACATAGATAGACAAATAATTCCATTACGCGAGATATTATGTATCCAATTTACGCATTTTGCCGTCATTCGTGCGGTTATTACAGATAAGTTAGAATAGTTAATCGTTATTAATGTGCCTCCCCGCTCCGTTATACGCGCCTAGCGTATTTACCGTATCCCGTGGAACGAAATCGCCCGCTTGTAATCAAGAGACGCGTTATATTCGCTTATTTGATCGCAAATGACTCAACGGTTTCATACACGATCGGCATATACCGCCGTTATCCCGACAAAACGAGAGGTAGAAAGAGAGAGGAAAATTGTGTCTTAAAATCAAGTGTGCGAATTAAAGCCAATTGCAGAAATTTCTACACAGAAACAAAATAAGTGTCAAATCAAAACTTATATACTTAAACTAACGCGTTCATTGTTTCGTATATACGCGACAATTTATAATCTTCTTAGAAGAATTTAATAATTTTAAATTTCAACAATATTATAGTCTTATTTTAATATTGTAATTGTCATCTCTAGAATATATAATTATTTAATTCTACTGTAAGAAAATTATAATCTTTGATAAAAATGTTATTTTCTATTCAACATTATTTCTTTTCCATTCAAGAAAATTAAATTTTAAATCATAAGAATATATTTTTCTCGATTGAACTGTATAAAATGGCTTCATTCAAGTAAGCAATTATTCAAGTAATTATATATTTCTTTAATTAACGCAACATAATTTCATTTCAAGATTTCCATGTTAAAACTAAATATATTTTCAAAACAAGAATGTACTTTTTTCTGTGCACAGAAGAAAAATAAGTGTCAAATCAAAACTTATACACTTAAACTAACGCGTTCATTGTTTCGTATATACGCAACAATTTATAATCTTCTTAGAAGAATTTAATAATTTTAAATTTCAACAATATTATAGTCTTATTTTAATATTGTAATTGTCACCTCAAGAATATATAATTATTTAATTCTACTTTAAGAAAATTATAATCTTTGATTTAAAAATGTTATTTTCTATCCAACATTATTTCTTTTCCATTCAAGAAAATTAAATCTTAAATCATAAGAATATATTTTTCTCGATTGAACTGTATAAAATGGTTTCATTCAAGTAAGCAATTATTCAAGCAATTATATTTTTCTTTAATTAATGCAATATAATCTCATTTCAAGATTTCCATGTTAAAATATATTTTTAAAACAAGAATTTCCTTTTTTTCTGTGTGCATTTGTATCGAACAAAAAGAAAGAAAATAATTTCTCCCTTCGGCTAGGAAAAGATTCGCCCAAGATGACCCGATTGCCTGATTGCCTCTTGCTTCATCGCGAACGAAGAGATGAAACGGTGTACACTCGATTAACTTGGATAATTATATGTACGTATCCCATGCGTTCAAGTATCGTATCGTATCGTACTCGTGCACACCGATTTACTTTCTCGTTTTTGCCATTTTGCACGTGCGCCCATCTACTCGTTCGCGACGCCGCTCGCAAAACAGCTCGTAGAACTGCATATTCTACATACGGAAGAGAGATACACACAAAGAGATGCACACGCTACTTTCTCGGTCGACCTATATGCGATTTTTTTCCTCAAACCCCATACGATCCTCCGTGTTGGCTGTATAACTCGAATCTGGGTGCCTTTCTATCTCGCATCATCGGGTACGCGCTTTTCTGCGCTCCTTTAAAGTAGGGGAAATGAATAGGAAGAGCGTGTACAGGGGAAAGAGATTTGGAATTCTTTTACTATAAGAGAAAAGAGGAAAAAGCGCCAAAAACTTCACTTAGTTTAGCAATTTACGTCGCGTCCAACATCTTTGGATCTAAATAATCTAAAATGTTAAATGTCTTATAGTCGTTTTTCAGTTTCTTATTTCTTTTCGATCTACTTGGAATCTAATTTGTAGGATCTAACATATTTGAGAAGGTGAGAGAAAAAGTGAGTATTTTTTATTAGATTGCACTGAGAAAAAATCTGGTTTGCATTAATTAGGAATCTAATAGATTCAATCAGTATGTCTGTTGGAAAATGGACGAATCAGAATTCCTTTAGGAATTACCAGATGAGTATAATTAACTCCTTCCTGTTAAATTTACTAAATTGTCTTGGTAATAATACTAAATTTACAACAAAAATTGCATCACTCTGTCGATGTTTAATTAATATAACAAGAAGTCTTATAGATCCAACTAGAAAATACTAACCAAATCTTTGTAGAAAAGTCTATTAAACGTTCTAGTTATAAAAAATCGAGTCTTATTATGATAACTAGAAATTCTGCTTGGTTTAACCAAAATGCCTTCTATCAGATACGTCTTGTTGATACAATTAAACGATTTTTCTCAGTGTGCATTTTCTCACACTGAGAAAAAAATCTGCATTAATTAGAAATCTAATAAATTCAATCAGTATGTCTGTTGGAAAATGGACGAATCAGAATTCCTTTAGGAATTACCAGATGAGTATGATTAATTTCTTCCTGTTAAATTTACTAAATTTTCTTGGTATAATGATACTAAATTTACAAAAAAAATGACATCGCTCTGTCCTGTTTAATTAATATAACAAGAAGTCTTATAGATCCAACTAGAAAATACCAAATCCTTGTAGAAAGGTCTATTAAACGTTCTAGTTATAAAAAAAATCGAGTCTTATTATGATAACTAGAAATTCTGCTTGGTTATGATAACTAGAAGTCTGCTTGGCCAAAATGCCTTCTATCAGATAGGTCTTGTTGATACAATCAAACGATTTTTCTCAGTATATAACTTAAAAGAGCAACTTTGAATAGCGAATTACGACAGATGTGGGACGATGAAAGTTATTACAATTTATTCTGTATGTTTCCGTGAAACGTGAATGAACAATAACGAGAACATTTCTACGTTGATTTTCACATCGATATTTTCTCGCGAGACCTCTCTACCTGTCTGTCTTCCGGATGACTTCCGATTTTCTTAGCGAAATTCACCAAGTCAAGTCGCGAATGACACGCTACTTCAATCTTTACGTTAAACCGTACAGAACGTTGACGTTTCGAAAATCATTGCGTCGCGCGTTTCGGTCTACATGCGGAACAAACGCGTTGTTTAAAGAGGAAACAAACATTCCCCCGCAGAATTTTGCGAAATTAGTACGTCGGCGCGAGATCTAATGTATAATTCAATCAGAACGCGATATCCTGTTGGCGGTGTCCCAAGTAATTACAAGCGGGAATCTATGCCGGGATAGTTGAAAACGGCGGTTTTCGAGGCAAAACCGAGTAACACGAGGCACACGACTCCAGTCCATAGACGGAACAGTCGAAGAGCCGGTCAGTCGGGATTAATGCACTTACCTCGCTGGTGTAATTTGTCGTCAGCTTGATTTGCGGTCTAATCTTGCCGGGCGACTCTCGTGTCTCCTTGGCCGACGTTAGAGGCACGGTGGTCGTGACATCGGTCACGACGGAGACTGCTGATTTTCTCAACGACAACACCGTGGCCGCGGTGTGCTGAGGCGTGGGCGAGATTATTCGCGGCGAAGTCTCGGTGAAGGCGGGACTCGAGGCTGCGTTCTGCGGGTCGAGGGATCCGGAGAGGCTCGCTGTCGATGATATCGACGAGGAGGTCGTCGTCGTCGTCGACGTCGTCGCGATCGACGTCGTCGGCGAGATCGCCGGCAGCTTGAGCATCGTCGTGGCGGATGTGATAGCCGCCGTCGTCGCGATCGACGATGGCGACGACGAGTGCAACGTCGTGTTCCTTATGGTGTAAGGAAGCGTCGCGTTGCTTACGATCGGTCTTGAGGCCACCGTCGTGGCGGTGGCGTTTTTCACGGATGCGATCGACGTGGTCTTTTTTCCCTTGATCGGGTCGTCGGGTCGACCACCCTTCGACGAGGCTGGCACGGCTGACGCTGTCATCAGCAGTGCGAGAAAAACGCAACATTGGATGGCCCGCATTCTCGACTCGATGTTACGAATAAATCGCTTCCGCTATTTTCGCTTTCCTTCGGAGAGTCACTCCTCTTATCGCAAGAGCAAACGAGGTTTGCTCACGCTCAGAACCTGCGAATAAGGAATCGTGTTAGTAATTCTGTACGTGTGGTAGGGCTAGTGTTTAGAAATTGTTTGTCCTATACCGTGTTTGGGAATGAAAAATATTTGAAGGGAAAACAGTACGTGATTTTTGCGCTTTTGCGCTTTCTTGTTTGCGCATGGACTCTCTCTGTGTATTGCATTACATTTTTATTTTTATTTTTATTCTTTTGCATTTAAAAAATCCGTCACTCTCGCTTTCCCGTGTCGAATGAGGGAAAGGATTATAGATCGCGTATCTTTGCGGTTTCCAGAGATTACGTGATGTGATAACATAAAACGTAACACATCTACCATTACGTGCTTATTATTCAAAGCAATACCAACAGGTGGCACTCTCTTTCTCTCGTAATTAATTATGCTGCACATGTGCAAAGTTTATATTTTACAAAATACGAGAAAAATGATTCATTTAATTCGAGAGAGGTGATAGTTTTATCGTGATGAAAATGTTGCAATCTAATTGTAATCGCGATATGATAGATTTACAAGAATCGTGTTCAGATTCCGTGATAGCTTTATCGTGATGAAAATGTTGCAATCTAATTGTAATCGCGATACGATAGATTTACAAGAATCGTGTTCAGATTCCGTGAAATGTATGCAAGATATTCCGCAATTATAGCATCTTTTTCTCACTTGTATTTCTTTGATGAATGCGATTGAGTCGATTATTTAGTCGATCTGCTTTGATAAATGCGAATTTATCGCGTGGCTTTTATTTTCAATTTCAAGTTCTCGAAATATTTGTGTCGACACGTAGGAATTAGAACGGACGAGGAAGTCTAGCGGGGGAGAAGGAGAGAAACGCGCATTCATTTTGCTCTTTCTGAATGTCCGCGCATTGGTCCATGGCGAGACCCGTTTCTTATCCGCTTCCCGACCTACGTATTTTCCTTTCACGTGCTCAATCCTGTCTTTTGCTGCAACAGTTATCGCACGTTTGCCATACGACACTCTGGTGAAATTGGGTCGTTCGGTATAAACCGCGCCGATACCGAAGCCGTTATCTCGTTGCATTTGCAAGGCCGTATCAAACTGCACGCACGCTTGGAGCATCATATGTTAGAGATTACGTATGTAAATGTAACTCGCGCTAAATATACGATACAGAAATATCTAACGGAAGTGAGAACGCGTCGAGGAATGAGATACGCATCGTTTCGACTGAGATAACTATTCGCGCAACGACGTGATAAACGATATTGATTAAATATGATCGATGAGCTTGAAAAGCGTAACACGTATTAATCAGGTTAATAGTAAATTTATTCAATTCCTCTATCGGGCGTTAATAAATCCGTAGAAATTTTTTATTACAGAGGCACCTCTGGATTGATTTCCACTGAAAATTATTTGCAGAAATTATTTGAAAATTTCTTCCGCATCTTTTGCTATTTCTCTTGCGTCACAAGGTGAACCGCACAAATGATGGAGAATTATTTTCCACGCTTAAGCCGCAAACGAAGCTCTTAAATGTCCTCGGCATCGAGTGTGATTACGCGAACAATATAGTAATTAGATTATTTTCTTAATGGAGGGCGGCGGAAGAAACGGCCCGAGAGGAGGCGAGCGGTGACATCAACGAGTGTCGGAGAATGAACGCAAAAGAGAGACGGCGGACGTACGTTTCCACGTGTCACGATAATGCAAGTCGCGAGAGAGAAAATTATTCGAAAATAAGCAAACGTTAATGTATTGTACAATGTTAGGATGATTATACTCAACAAATCATAAAGATATGGGAATATTATACTTTATTCTTTGCCTTTTGATCACACTGAGAAAGAAAAGTTGTCAACTTGACTAAACTATTTAACTAAATTATTATTTTTTTAATTGAAATATTTAATTATTTAAATTAAATAATACATATTAAATCTAACATGACATCTATTTAACTTGCTATTTAAATATTTTAATTAAAAAAATAATAATTTAGTTAAACGGTTTGGTCAAGTTAACAACTTTTTTTTCTCAGTGCAGGAATAAAAAAAATAGGCTCCTCTATAAGAATAATTATTCGTTTAGAATTAGGTTCACCTAACTCCTTAATTCTTGGTGATCAAACCTTTAATACCTTAGTAACTGGTCGTGCTTTTATTATAATTTTTTTCATAGCTATATTATTTTCATAGTTACCTTTTATAATTGGGGGTTTTGGAAATTTCCTTGTATCCTTAATATTAGGATCTCCTATAATATACATATTCGAAAGTTGTTACGTACTTAAAAGAGAAAAATCTCATTTTCCTTTATTTAATTAGCCATCTGATACGCGACATTGGACGAGCGGCGAATAATTTCACCGCTTAATATAAATATCGAGCGATGACTATATTAATTGTGAGAGTAAAGGGAATGTTTATGGGTCGATTCACGTGCGTTTGTTTCGGCAATTTGTCGGATTAACGAGACTGAAAGGAAAGCCGGCCGATTAATGCTGAATGTAAGTCCGAGAGGATCTCGTAAAGTCGTCTCCTTGCATTTTATGTCCGCACGAGTAACGTATTTCGCGCAATTGAAGATAATTGTTTCCGCGACCGGAAAACAAAGGGAAACAGACCCACGGCGATTCGCCGACGACGAATGTAACTGTCTAACGGGTCCTCGATTAAATTGGCTCGACATGTTATGGCCTTTTCCCTTGTCGTGGCTCATTCATGCAACGTTACATCATTCATCAAGCGAATGATTGTATCGAAAAAACGTGCCATATGTTCCGCTTTCTTCGAAATCGTTCAAAAGACCTACAATTAACTGATTTATTCTTAGAAGTGTAAAGTTGAAAGAGCAAACCGAGACTAAGAAATCAGTTTCTATCGCTAATGTAAAAGTAAAATGAGATTTCTTTCTCAAATAGTTTGTTCCGCAAAAGATAACGGCGATAACATCATCCGTTCATTCTAAAGAGTAAGGAACAATATTCGATATAAGAAGAAAAAGAAGAGGTACTTCGAGATACTCTGGTATTTGAAGTAAGACATTCAATGGAGGATACACCCACCGCCCCGATTCGCATCGATAGCGCCGGTAGTTGGACATGTTCCGTAGATTGTAACGGAAGTAAAGAAGGAATATTGCTTCTTCTGAAGAAATATGTGCCTAGTTCGCGGCGGAATTATCGACGTCGAATGAATATCGCTCGCAAATAGAGCAAATCGAAAAAAGATACATGTATCTCCTCTCTAGTTTTAATTGAATTAATTGGGATATATTTCACAATGTTGCGCGAATTTATATTGCATCGGTAGTAAATATATTTATAGAAATTATATCAGAGAATACTTAGCATAACCGCTAAGGTTGCAATCATCCTTTTATTAAAAAAGATAAAAAACCAATAGCAATTGTTTTACCGGAACGCAATAAATTGCACTAACAAACATTATAATAGTGACATAAAATAGTAATTAATATAATAATATACACTGAGAAAAAAAAGTTGTTAACTTGACCAAACTGTTTAACTAAATTATTATTTTTTTAATTGAAATATTTAAATATTTGTTATTTAAATATTTCAATTAAAAAATTAAATATTTATAATTATTAATTATAAATATTATTAATTATTATAAAAATTATATTTATAATTAAAGTTAAATATTTATGTCATGTTAGATTTAATATGTATTATTTAATTTAAATATAATATTTCAATTTAAAAAAATAATAATTTAGTTGAATGGTTTAGTTAAATTAACAACTTTTTTTCTTCAGTGTAAATAATATAATAATTAAATACATATTTTATTTAATATTCATACTTGTTAATTGTTATAGAAACTATAGAAAAATAACAAGAATATTAAAAATTTATATAGATATATGGTGAATTACATGTGTGCATGTTTTCAAAACCATGAGATTAATTTTCAATAATATCAAGTATAACAAGTCATCGTCTCATTTGCGTGCATATATTCATTAATATTTAAAACAAAAATGTTAGTTCATACCTTGTGCAGCGCGTAAGTAGACTGACTGACCCTCGACCTTGACTTTCGTCCTCGCTTCGCCTCGACTGCGACCTCGGTAGCGACCTCGACCGCGATCCCTGATAGGAAAAAAGGAAGTTGTACTCCACTCGCTGACAAGCCGGTAGACCAATCGGTTTTACAATCCAGCACCTGCTGTCTTTCGGTCGGTTTCCCCTCGAGAAGTTCTGCAGTTCGTTCTTGCACTATAACAATCGAATACGCGAGATATTCTGGCCCGAACCGACACCCAAGACCGCGTTGACAGTTCTAGCGTTGACAGTTCTGGCACCCGTGCGTTTAACCCTCTTCGCGTCCCTCGTTATTTCGAGAGCTGTGCCTGACTGCTGTCGTGAGTTTCTGCAGAGACTGCGTTAGATGAAGATGAAGGAAACTCGCGAGATGTGAGATTGTTTCGGGGTTTGCGCCCGACTGCGGCCTCGCGTAGGACGCTCCGTGCCTATGAGTCCCCGCTAGTCCCACTTACCAACCAACCAGAAACTGCTCGGGTACACTCGGGAATCCTAAGCTGTGCATCTCCACCAATCCACCTTCCACTTCTTCCTCCGCTTTGCGTCCTGCTCACTTTGTCTTCATCACGTACATAGGGTTCGCGCACGTCCGAGATTTACTTGTGCTTTTTGTTCTTTCGGCGCAATGAAAGACGAGCGAGTTTCGCGAACTTTGGATCAATTGTAGATTTCAGGAACTTTTTCAATCGCAAAGATATCTCGTGAACTGTTGATTGATTTTAATAAATTATCGCAGAAGAGTTTGTAAATTTTTTCCTTATTTTTGCTTTTCGAGAAACTAATATTTAGATAAAGGTTATTCTTAAATAGCTATCAATTATTCCAGTTTAGTCTTAAATCTATCTAATTATCATGCAGAGATTTATTAATACGACTAAACCCTGTGCGTGTCTCTTCACCTTTCTAATAAGAGAAATTTCCAAACATTATTTATCGTTATAACTTTCTGATCATTTTCTATTTATGAGAAAATTATATGGGACTTATTTATAAATTAATTTTTACATCTATAAATGAAAATTAAGAATTGTATCGATAAAACAAGAGGTATATTATAATAAAGAGGAAAAAATAAATAGACAAATCTAATAAATTTAAAAATTATAAAATTTTTTTAAAAAAATTATAAAATTATTTGTCACGCATTACCACCTACGCTTTGCATGGTCTAAAATAGCCTACTTTATTATCGTTATTGATTTATCATTTGGACCATTTATGTACTTTGTGTTAATTTTAATTAAAATTTCTTGATCCTTTGCTAATAAATTTAATTTACAAAATATCACAAACGTTAAAATAGATATTACAATTATTTCAACCGACTTACATTCGAAAATAAACAAGAATTGCATTATTTTGAAGAGCTTATTTCAGAAAGACTATCGCCCAAGCGATCTATCGGCGTGTCGGACCATGTTTATTCTTGTAAATCTAATGCTTACATATAGCGAGAGATAATTCTTTATGAATTATACGCGAGAGAGCAGGCTTTGTGATTATTACTTTTCGTCTTGTCGATGGGCTCTCGCTTTATCGCGATTTTTTGATCGTAGACACGGTCGAGTAACATATTGAGTACACGGCCTTTCTCCAAAGATCGAATGCGTATTCTTCTTGGCGATGCATCTCGGTGAAAGTCTGCGGCTATATTAGACATGAGATCGATTTGACGTGGACGCTAATCATTGTCTGCGATGCAACGTGAGGGAATTATTCGGCTGCAGTTTGTGCGCTGTTCCTCGCGAAGCAACGAGAAAGGCAAGAAATTAGATGCTCGGTATCGATTCGGGCGCCCAGCTGACCACTGGCAATCGGAAAAACCGATCTGTTCTTTACTCCTGTAAGTTTTTTACGCCCGAGTGCGGTCTTCGGAAAGAGGAACAATGTAAAGAATTCTAAAAAGTGTGTCGGCGAACAGCTTCAATCATGCGACGACGTGTTTTTCGAGCGAGGAGAATCTAATACGCGAGGAGACGTAAGATTCTACTAGGGAGTTTAGTTGGAATAATAAAAATACTTTTAATGTCCATAACGCGAGAGTTGTGAAAACACGCGATGTCCAAATAAGTTTTCACCCGAGGAAAAATCCCCTTCATATTCATGAGAGAATTCGCTTTCTAAAATTGATACGAGTCTTAACGATAATGCCCCGTGTACGACGGCGCGATTAAACACGCAACTTTTACGCTAATTATCGCGGGTGATACATTCGCTGGGTATTACAAACGATCGGATAGTTATCGAGTAACTTATGGAGATTTATGCAAAGATGCGATCAATTATTTTCACGGCAATTAATCGGAATTGACGGCACTCTTCTAACATGCTCTTGATTTTTATCTTACAAAGCTTTAATTTCACGTTAGATTAATCTCTTCAGACCTGACTGCTTTCTGTTCAAATATTGTTTAAACAAAAAAAATAAAAATCACATTTAAAAAAGAAGCATAATTGTATGATAAGTCGCACATTTTATTCAAATTTGAAGACAATTGGTTTATTTTTAGAGAAGCATTAACAACTAGTTTAAAAAATGTAATTTTGGAAAAAAATTGTTTTCGAAATTTTTAAAACTGAAAATATATTTGAATTTTCAGATAGTGAAAAAAAATTATATTTTATCTATTATGAGTGTTTACAAAAAAGGGCTACGATAAATCAATGTCGTTCGGTTTAAATGGCTGTCGCTGATATCGAGTGATTTTGACCGATCGTCTAAATGTATCTGAAAAGTACATTTACGACGTACGCTGGACAAGAGATCTCTTCAGACTTGACTGCTTTCTATTCAAATATTGTTAAAGAAAAATAAAGTAAAAAAAGAAGCATAATTATATATATCGCAATACATTTTGGAATATATTGTTAAAATTTGAAGACAATTGATTTGGAGAAGCATTAACAACTAGTTCAAAAAATGTAATTTTGGAAAAAAATTGTTTTTGAAATTTTTAAAACTGAAAATATATTTGAATTTTCAGATAGTAAAAAAAATTATATTTTATCTATTATGAGTGTTTACGAAAAAGGGCTACGATAAATCAATGTCGTTCGGTTTAAATGGCTGTCGCTGATATCGAGTAATTTTGACTGATCGTCTAAATGTATCTGAAAAGTACATTTACGACGTACGCTGGACAAGAAATCTCTTCAGACTTGACTGCTTTCTATTCAAATATTGTTTAAAAAAAATTAAAGTCAAAAAAGGAGCATAATTATATGTATCGCAATACATTTTGGAATATATTGTTAAAATTTTAAGACAATTGATTTAGAGAAGCATTAACAACTAATTCGAAAAATATAATTTTGGAAAAAAAATTGTTTGAAATTTTTATAATTCTGAAAATATTTTAATTTTCAGATAGTAAAAAAAATTATATTTTATCTATTATGGGTGTTTAAAAAAAAAGGGCTACGATAAATCAATGTCGTTTGGTTTAAATGGCTGTCGCGGATATCGAGTGATTTTGACCGATCGTCTAAATGTATCTGAAAAGTACGTTTGCGATGTACGCTGGACAAGAGGAGGCGATTCAATGATTCAAGGCAGCGAAGCGCAGTGCGGCGGTAACGGTGTCGTGCAGATGGTAACGCGCGAGTAGAGCATCCGCGAGCAGTTGCGGGTGATGGACCGTAACGTTCTCACAGATAACTCACGGCTTCCGATGACGTTCATTCGCGTTCTGGTTATGTCAAGTTATCCTAGGATCACTCGGCACGGAACGAGAGAACAATACCCTCCTGTATCTTGAAAGGAGAAATCGGCATTTCTTTAGAAAGCACCCGACCTTTAAATTTATAACGACGCATTTTAATTTTACATTTATAATAATATTAATATTCTTAAGCATTGCTCTCTGAAAAAATGTACGCGATTATTTTTTTTATTATGCAATGAACGTTAAAAAAAAGAAATATATCGATGAAAAGATTCTGATATAATTTAATTAGTACCATTATTATAATATATGATGACGCACAATTTTTTATAATAAAAATTAGAATAATGACAGATATACAGTATTGTTATATCATTTATTATATTTTAGATGTATATGAAAATATACAGAATAATTGATTGACATGAACATTTTTTTTTTTTAAGTAAACCTTTATCAAGATAGAACTGCCTAAACAATTTTGTGTAACGCTTTAAATTAAAATATTGTTTCTAATAAGAAATGTTTTATCAAAATGTACACAATTATTTATCGTTGAAAGCATTGTCACAATCTTCTTTATCGACTTGCGGCACAGATTGAAAATTCTACATCAAAGATCGATAAATCTCTCGCTCCTTATCATGTATATATATTTTGCAAATCTTGCAAAGATATATAAATTTTATTACAAAATTATTCATATCGGTATTTTAGTATTCAATGAAATTCTCGTTCGCTCAACATAAAATGTGAAATAGAAAGAAAATCTGAAGAAAGTAAAGCACAATGCAGTCATATTTTTTATTAAGTTAAAGTAAAATTAACAAATATAACATCGAGAGAGTCTCATCCGAATTGTCTTACAATGCTATCATATACAATAATATAAATATGCTCCTCGAATAAGAGGATCAAACACAGATATATACAAGTTACACCAACTACTATGACATTTAACTGCGACGTCTGTAATATTCTGTAAAGGAATATACAAAGTCAAGATAGCACTAAAAAAATGGAAAGACTCATCGTTGTTACAAGAGATGTACAATAACATGATCGAGTTATTCATGCGGATGCAAAGTGAGAAGATCCAAATATTATATTGTACAAAATTGTATAGGTGGCACACAAATTTCTTATCTCTACATACTTTTGTACATACTTTTTACATTTAACATTCGCCAACGCGCCATTAGAGATGCTACATGGCACGGCATTGTACGGTTAATGACACATGATCGGTTGACAAATATATCAATTTCCTGTCGTCGAGGCTTTCGTTATCGTGTCGATGAACGAATTAAGCGCGCTTTATTCGCGAGGAAGAGGTCCTCCCGCGAAAAACTTGCGTCCCAATTTTTCAGAAAAAATTGGACAACGCAAAAACTCAGATTATTATTGATAACACATCAATAATAATCTGAAAGTTTTTTTGCGTTGTCCAATTTTTTCTGGAAAATTGGGACGCAAGTTTTTCGCGGGAGGACCTCTTCCTCGCGAATAAAGCGCGCTTAATTCGTTCATCGACACGATAGTGTTTATCGATACGACGATGTAATATATTTAATAATTAATTTATTATAAAATAATTATTAATTTAATAATCATTTTATAATTGGTTAATAGATTCTTAAAAAAATGCAGATGTAACCGTGATGCCATTTTTTATAAAAAAATTAGTAATTAATGTAATTCAACTATGATACTCTAATGTCGCGCGTGGCAAATATCCGGATCGACACCGCCGATATATTGTTGAATGAAGGTACATGGATTCTACGATCCTCTCTTAGATATCGTAGATCATTTTATCGAAGTTGTAGGTGGATATGCAGTAACCGCTGTAGGTCTTGATTTCCAAGACACCGGCGTAGGATCTCGCCGGTGAGGAGCCAGGATCCGTGTGTCGTCGCGGGCATCGGTATCCTCGGGGACACTGGCAAAGTGGCGAGGCGTTCACCTCCTCGAGTTGCGAATTACGTCTCTTACGCACGGTGAACAGGCGACAAGGCTCTTTATGCTGGCATCGTATTCTCTGAATCGAGACAAAGAATTTTTCTTTTAGGAGCAAATTAATTTCGGCAAATTAATTAATTAAATTAATTTTAATTTATTTATTTATTAATATAATTAATATAACGATATTAATTTAAATTAATTTAATTAATTAATTTGCCGAAATTAATTTGCTTATATTAATTGCTTATATTAATATAACGATATTAATTTAAATTAATTTAATTAATTAATTTGCCGAAATTAATTTGCTTATATTAATTGCTTATATTAATATAATTAATATAACGATATTGATTTAAATAAATTTAATTTAAATTAATATAACGATATTAATTTAAATTAAATTAATTTAAATTAATATCGTTATATTAATTAATGTAGGTGGAGAGAAACATGCTTCTCCTCTTTTTTGGACTTGAATAACATTTTAGGAATTGTTTTTTTCTTCTTTCTTATTTTTGCCGCGATATCTCATATCGATTATCGTCTATCGCTGACTTACGCTTTGCGGAGAGCAAGCGAAGGCGTAGATAAAGCCTTGATTTCCATCCGGTGATCTATGAGGTAGCCTACGAACTAGGTACGGCACGCTACTTGGCCGACATCGACAGTGAACTCGTTGTACAGTCGCGTTTGCTGGACCTCCTCCGGGTGCCAGGGTCCACGTAATATCTCTGCGGTTTAAAAAATCGGAATATTTCCATTGCGAACATCTATGATGACTCGAAAAAAATGTATCCCTCCCTCAAGACGAAGGAACATCAAGTTGCACATTTACAAGCGTTTTTAAATAGAAATTACCTCAACATCTCGTATGAAAGATTCTAAATCATTCTAACAATAAGATCTTTTTTTTTTCAAATTTTAAGAAAATTAAATTTTTTTATTATACAACATTAAAATTTTTAAAGAATCAATTCTTTATAAAAAATATAAAAGATGTAGACTCGAACAATACGGATAACGATCGAGGAGATACGTGACGTGGTCGAACTAACTTGAAGTAACGACAGATAGGAAGTCGTTTCACGGGTTCACAGAGCTTGTAGCGGCGCGTTTTATCGATGATCGTGTGTCCGTCGTCCCCGTGAAGACTGCTGGGGCAAGCACGGCCGTTCGGACAACGACATTGTCTCTCAACCCACGGTGCACCATATAAATCCACCTTGCTGCATACCTCGCTCCGGTCCGCGCACTCTGGCAATTCCTTCTCGCTATCCTGCGCAAACAAACAGATACTCCCGTCATGAATAAAGCGATTGATCGAGGCGATAATCGGCAGAAATTCACGGAAAGTTGTTGAATCAGCAGAGATACAAGTCGAATCGAGACGAAAAATCTGAGTCCGGGTGACGCATCTCATCAGGATCGGTCGCGAGGGAACGCGTCTCGAAATGATAACGAAATTATGATTAGCGGGGCGATTAAGATCGCAGTGATTGTACCGTTGCGTAATAATAAAAGGTTGAACGTGTGTCGCGCTATGGGACACGGCTAATGAAATAAACGAGACGATTGCACAGACTCGTAACTAAAGTATATCCGCTCTTTCCTGCGCCGGCGATACAAAGTCTGCTGTAACTGGACTATTTAGATGTTGCCAGTCCATTCATTGAGGCAATCGCGTACGTCCTGTCCGGCCTATCGTCATCGACGACATCAACTACCGTAAGGCGAGGTATCTGTCGAAGTACGCTCGTGAAATTTTTCGCAGACTCGATCTCGGCGATCTCGCATTCGACGTTTGAACCGATGGAAACGCACTTATACGCAAAGAGACCATTCGAAACACTGACAATTTTATTTACACCCTATTAAATTTGTAGATTGATCGATCTTCCAGGTCCTTCCACGTGTTCCAGGATATGTTATGGTTTTATAGAGGGCGGGAAAAAAAGTTCGTCGCGAGAAGTCACGCGCATTTTCTGTTAACGCGATACACTTATCGAGGTGTACGATAGTGCGTGAGCAGAAGTAGTTAAGCAACGTGCCATTCAACGAAGAAAAGGTTCGAGGAAATGGCCTTCCGCCGTTTTACCGTCGACTGTGAGCATTCGACTTTTTGCCACGATCATCCTCCGTTCATCTCGTTTGTCTTTTTGTAAGGCTTCTACTACTTTACTATCGCCACTACTATTACTACGATCGCCTCCGTCACGATACAACGGATCGCACGAGCAGCTTTTTACGAGGAAAATGCTCCTTGATCTCGTTCTCTTGGATATCCGTTCGCGCTAAAGTCTAGCCTACATCTGCGAATATCGTAAAATTATGCGATAGCTGAATAATTTTCCATTTGCTCCAGAGATATTCCTTCGCCAATTTTTTTACAATTTTTTACGGCATTTTATCCAATAAATTTGTAGAAAGGAATATTTTTTTTTAAATTTGCTAATTTTTATTTTTTTTTAAACGTGCTAAATTTTTAACATATAAAATATGCTTTAATTATTAGATATAAATGATGAATTTAGTTGGACTCGATGCGTCTATTTTTTGAAATCGTCTATTCAATCCGTCGAAACGCAGATAAATTTCAACTTTCGAAAGAGATAAACTTTTAGAATATTTTGAAAGCACGCTTATATATAGGCTGTTTCTAAATTCGCGATAAATATTTTAATGACAAATTTTTTGTAATATTTTAAGACGAAAAGTCTAATATGAAAATGTCGAAGCTATAATAATTTTCAAATGGGAAAAGTTTAAAAATCACTGATGACGAGCTAGAGTTTCGCGCGTTCAGGGGTTAATCACAAAGTGGCTAATGGTAAAGGTGCTTGCATGAATCGAATACTTTTGACACTGATGAAATTATTGTGAAAATATTCAAGAATTTCATAGTCTCTCATTTTTAATAATCTCAACATTTTCGTCTTAAAATGTTACAAAGAATTTGTCGTTAAAATATTTATCGCGAATTTAGGAACACTCTGTATAATCCATCCGTCCAGGCTCGCTCCGATTTCAAGCGAGCTTCCGATCGTTAATCGTATTTCCCATACGACTTATTTTCTATGCATCTCTTTATCCTATTTCCGTCGGTCCCAAGAGCGAAAGAAAAGGCGAGCGTAACGAAAGGCGAAGGAAGTTTTAGAAGCTGATATAGCGGAACGACGGGGATTCACGCATACACAGCGGTGGTAAACTAAAATGGGATAATAGAAGGACCGGAAGGGCGCCGTAAACCATCCGGAAGTTCTCACGCGTCTCTCGCTTCTCGCACGGCCGCAATGAAAATGACACCTGGCACTCGGATGGACATACCACACGAAGGCAAAGGAGGAGAAAGAGACGGAGGTGGAGGAAGAGCAGGAGGAGGTGGCCGCTAGAGGTACCCGCTCGAGGACGGCCGAGAGAAGAAGGGCGCGCGCGAGAGACGAGGTGGAAGCTACGGGACAAAAAAGAAAGAAGAAAAGAGAGGCAGGAGACGCACGACGACGCAGGGAATCTGGTCGAATGGATGGATGACGTTGGTAAAAAGATCGCTCCTTCATCGTACCGTACAGCTATACCGGATGTTTCTAAGAGAGCTCGGAAATCTCGCGCCGATCCGAGGTATAATGGAACTGGGTGCTTGATAGAGAGCAGAGAGACAGAGAGAGATTGGAGCAGGTCATACATACATATGATCGAAAAGCAGATTTTTGGAGGCAAAGATAAATTTAAAATGTAGATTAAAATTTTTTTGCAGGAGGCTTTGTTTTTTTTTTTGTAAGCTTGAATGATTTTATTTTTGCATAAAGAATTTTTTTTGTTAATAAATTCATTATGATTTTCCTGTGTATGATTTACTTATGAGGGATAGAGAGCAGAGAGAGATTGGAGCAGGTCATACATATGATCGAAAAGCAGATTTTTGGAGGCAAAGATAAATTTAAAATGTAGATTAAAATTTTTTTGCAGGAGGCTTTGTTTTTTTTTTGTAAGCTTGAATGATTTTATTTTTGCATAAAGAATTTTTTTTGTTAATAAATTCATTATGATTCTCCTGTGTATAATTTACTTATGAGCGATAAAGAGCAGAGAGAGATTGGAGCAGGTCATACATATGATCGAAAAGCAGATTTTTGGGAGCAAAGATAAATTTAAAATGTAGATTAAAATTTTCTCGCAGGAGGCTTTGTTTTTTTTTTTGTAAGTTTGAATGATTTTATTTTTGCATAAGGAATTTTTTTTGTTAAATTCATTATGATTCTCCTGTGTATGATTTACTTATGAGGGATAGAGAGCAGAGAGAGATTGGAGCAGGTCATATATATGATTGAAAAGCAGATTTTTGGGGCAAAGATAAATTTAAAATGTAGACTAAAATTTTTTTGCAGGAGGCTTTGTTTTTTTTTTTGTAAACTTGAATGATTTTATTTTTGCATAAGGAATTTTTTTTTGTTAAATTCATTATGATTCTCCTATGTATGATTTACTTATGAGGGATAGAGAGCAGAGAGAGATTGGAGCAGGTCATATATATGATCGAAAAGCAGATTTTTGGAGGCAAAGATAAATTTAAAATGTAAAAAATTAAAATTTTTTCGCAGGAGGCTTTGTTTTTTTTTTGTAAGCTTGAATGATTTTATTTTTTTGCATAAGGAATATTTAAAATGTACATTAAAATTTTTTTGCAGGAGGCTTTGTTTTTTTGTAAGCTTGAATGATTTTATTTTTGCATAGGGAATTTTTTTTGTTAAATTCATTATGATTCTTCTATGTATGATTTACTTATGAGCGATCTGCGAGGAAGGGCTACTCTCCGGTTAAATCGCTTTCTAATTTATCCGGATAAATTAACACGTAGACGTATAATTGTCGAGGAGAAAGAGAAAGGAGCGGCGAATATAGGGAATACAATTAAAGAGGCGAAAAATATATCGAAGAGAACGAACACGCGAGGCGATTCCAACAAACCGGCGCGAGGTTTTGTCCGATATAAAGAGAGTACACAGTTTTTTTTCTCCTCTAAATGTACACACGCACACGTATACGTACATATACATATACACGTATCTCGTCATCTCCGCCATATCATTCCTGCGCACGTACTCTCAGCCCACGTGCGAACGTACGTATCTACGATATGTCGTACTTGGGTTATGCGCTTATCCCCGCACGTGTAAACCTACGTACCCCGTACATGCGATACATACACGCATGTACGGACCGATACGTAGGTGTTTACAGCTACGACAGCAACAGGTTCGAGCATCGAGTGGGCGCCGCTCTTTGCTAACGGCTACGTTTTTCCTCTCCCCGCGATACTTCCTGCGCGCCTGTAAGCGGACGATTTAGCTTCAAATCCTCGGAATGCTACCCGAGAGAATATATCAACTCGCATATGTACGTTGCTACGGACACATGTTGTTAAACTTTCTGAAAACCGCCGATGCCGAGGAACAAGCGCGCCACGTGTGTCGGAGAGAAAAAAATCCAGGCTCGACGGCAATTCGATCGGATTTCAAGAATAACGAAAAGACGCGAAACAAGAAACGTGAAATATATATTTTTGCCGCGATGTGTGTTTTACCGGCAATGCAATCGCGCGACTCATTAATATTTAATCGCGTTGTACGCGGTAATTTATTCGGAGAACTTGACGAATAGTAATGCGGTTCTAACAGAGTAAAATAGGAGACTCGAGGAGACGCTAACGTATTGGATATAAGAATCTAATGTATGTTTTTTCAACGAAAAAATATTAGAAGAAACAGAATATGAAAAAGTAGCAGGATATTAAATATAAATTGTAGGCACACATATCAATCAGATATTCTTCAATTTAGCTGATAATATACATATATTTTCGCGATAAACTTGTCTACAGATGAATCATTAATTATATAATTTTTTGGAAGGAAATTGGGATTTTTTTTTTTTTTTGAAAAAAAGATGAAGTAAGTGTTGGGTCATTTATTCAGAGAACTTGACGAGTAGTAATGCGGTTCTAATAGAATAAAATAGGAGACTCGAGGAGACGCTAACGTATTGGATATAAGAATCTAATGTCTGTTTTTTCAACGAAAAAATATTAGAAGAAGTAGAAGAATATGAAAAAGTAGCAGGACATCAAATATAAATCGCAAGCACATATCGATCAGATATTTTTCAATTTAGCTGATAATATACATATATTTTCGCGACAAATTTGTCTAGACATGAATCATTAATAATATAATTTTTTGGAAGGAAATTGGGATTTTTTTTTTTTGAAAAAAAGATGAAGTAAGTGTTGAGTAATTTATTCGGAGAACTTGACGAGTAGTAATGCGATTCTAACAGAGTAAAATAGGAGACTCGAGGAGACGTTAACGTATTTGATATAAAAATCTAATACAATATAAAAAAGTAGCAACACATTAAATATAAATTGCAGGCACACATATCGATCAGATATCCTTCAAATTAGATGATAATATATATTTCAAACTTATCTAGAGATGAATCATTAATTATATAATTTTTTGGGAGAAAATTGAGAATTTTTTTTTTTTTTTTTTTAAAGATGAAGTAAGTATTGGTATCTATAAGAGGCTTACCCCCACTTGGTAGAGCACCCTGGGTTCGTCATGCGTCGGTCTGTGCTTTCTATTACGATTGATGAGGTCGATCTCGAGCGTCGTGTCGTCAAATTCTTGCAATTCGAAGTACTTGTCGTCGAAGACTAAATACTCGTTTAGGTAGTCGTCGTTTTCGGTCATCTGAAACTCGCATTTGCCCCGGCGGACGACGCCGGCGATCGCCAGCAGGATGTACAGCAGGTGCCGTATCGCTTTGCCAGTCATCTTGTCTCGCACTGAGAGAAACCAAATTCGTTCCGGTAAAAACAAATCTCGGCGATCGCTCGTTGGTGTCCTTCTTTCGTCCGGAAGAAAGTTTATTGTTTTTTACTCGCAATTGGAAAACAGGAGACGCGATAAAGACAAGGGCTCCCGATGTGTTTTTATTTACGTGATGAGGCGCTCGAAATAAAGGAGAACAGGATCGAGAGAGTACTCATAATAAAAATATTCGCGGATTCAATTATAGATTTAGAAAGCTAAACGTCGATAATTTCAAGTCCATTTTCGTGATTTTCAGACGTGAATCTTTACAAGTTGGTCATCGAAGAGTCTCCCTCCGATGATGCTAAATCACTTACTTGGGCGATTCCACGATCGAGGGATATTAAAAAATACGAGAGGGTCTTTGCAATTACGAAGAGTCGCACGCGCGATTGGAATCTTCTCTCTCGAGTCTTTGACGCAGGCTTCCTTCTCCGGGGTTACAATCCTCACGATCTCTCTCCTCTTCCCTCCTGATGAGAACAACAACGTCACGTGTCTTTGTTGATGGCAATTTGAAATGCTCTCTTATCTTCCTCTGGCGCTCCAGCAACGTTCTAGAAACATGAAGGAGTTGGCGGTGGCCCGATCTCCCGTGGTCCCTAGGGCCGATAGAGCGTATCGCGCACTCTCACTGAATTTCCCGATCGTTGCCCGAAATGATCGATCGTATCCGTCGATCGATCGATGTCGACGATCGTCCAAGCGGGACTCCTTCTCGCGGGGTTCTTACGTGTCCTCTCGGGAGAGAAACGAGTAAAACGATCGGCGAGGTCGAGTGAAACGGAACGTCGGACAAGATCGACCTATGCGCGAAGGTATGCCGTCCGCTCGACTGGACTCTTAAAAGCCAGAAGTAAAGCATGAATGGACCCCCACCTCTCTTCCTTTGCCCTTCTCCCTCTCCTCCCTCCTCCTCTTCTCATTCTTGACTGCCTCTGTCCCCCCCCTTCCCCTCCCCGTTCTTTCTCTTGCTCTTACGTCATCCCCACTGCTACTCTCTATCCGGGGGCCTCTCTATCTCTCCTCTCCGAACGTTTTCATCGTCGCCGTTTTCTCGGGACGTGTCGTCGTCGCCGCGTTTGTCCTTGTATCGCATCCTCTCTTCCACGGCGCTCCCCGGGAACGTATCGACGAGCGTTTTACTTTTTCTCCGGAGCCGACCCGTTTGCATTCGCGCGCACGCTCCGTTTTGCCGCAATTTACTACGCTCCGCGTAGCTTTTTGTGCATCGGTGCCCGTGCACCGTCTTTCCTCTTCCCTCGCGAGCCAGTTTTTCATCAATGATTCGAATCCTTCCCTCCTTTCCCCTTTGCGCGTTTCTCGAACTTCATCTTCAAATCCGTTCCCCTCTCGCTCTCCCGAACATTTCTCATCTCGCGTCTGTACACGAAAAAAAAAGACATTCTTGTTTTGAAAATATAAGATTTATTTTTCTTGAATGGAAAAGAAACAATAGTTGGATAGAAGGGAACATTTTTAAATCAAAGATTATAATTTTCTTAAAGTAGAATTAAATAATTATATATTCTCGAGGTGACAATTACAATATTAAAATAAGACCAGAATATTGTTGAAATCTAAAATTATTAAATTCTTCTAAGAAGATTATAAATTGTTGCGAAACAACGAACGCGTTAGTTTAAGTATATAAGTTTTGACTTGACACTTATTTTTTTTCTGTGCACAGAAAAAAAGGACATTCTTGTTTTGAAAATATATTTAGTTTTAACATGGAAATCTTGAAATGAGATTATATTGCGTTATTTAAAGAAAAATATAATTGCTTGAATAATTGCTTGCGCTTGCATGAAGTCATTTTATAGTTCAATCGAGAAAAATATATTCTTATGATTTAAGATTTATTTTTCTTGAATGGAAAAGAAACAATAGTTGGATAGAAGGGAACATTTTTAAATCAAAGATTATAATTTTCTTAAAGTAGAATTAAATAATTATATATTCTCGAGGTGACAATTACAATATTAAAATAAGACTAGAATATTGTTGAAATCTAAAATTATTAAATTCTTCTAAGAAGATTATAAATTGTTGCGAAACAATGAACGCGTTAGTTTAAGTATATGTTTTGATTTGACACTTATTTTTTTTCTGTGCACAGAAAAAAGGACATTCTTGTTTTGAAAATATATTTAATTTTAACATGGAAATCTTGAAATGAGATTATTGCGTTATTTAAAGAAAAATATAATTGCTTGCTTGAATGAAGTCATTTTATAGTTCAATCGAGAAAAATATATTCTTATGATTTAAGATTTAATTTTTTTGAATGGAAAAGAAACAATGTTGGATAGAAAGTAATATTTTTAAATCAAAGATTATAATTTTCTTAAAGTAAAATTAAATAATTATAAAACAGTTATAATGGCAATACGAGTCTAGTGTCGATGTTATAACACATTTATTTATATTACAATCAAATAAATATTGATATTAAAGCATACAAAGAGAGGATAGCGAACGTTTCGACCCTATTTTTGGGTCATCTTCAGCGCGAAAGTATATAATAAAAGATAATATAATAACAATGTGTTTTATATCGGAGTCTGTTACAAAGGTTGCTGTTTAAAGCGATAATAAATGTCTCGGTATCTCATTATCTTGACGATGCCTACGTAAAAACAAAGGACAAAAGTAAAATAAGTTAAATAAATAATGTAATTAATATGAACATAGAAAGAAAAAGTACTAAATTAAACATGAAATTATGAGATTGGAATGTTAATTTATTAAAAATGATCTAAATATAAACTGAACATAAAGTCAAAGAAATAAATAAATAAGTTATAAATAAGTTAAATAAATAATATGACTAATATGAACATAGAAAGAAAAAAGTACTAAGAATTACATGAAAATTACGAGATTGAAATTATTTTAATGTCAATTTATTAAAAATGATCTAAATAAACTGAACATATAGTCAAGAAATAAAAATTAAAAGGTTAAACAGATAAGAAGTTAAAACTACGGAAATAAGACTTACTTCCAGGCATCGAAGATAATGACGCGCCGAGGAGATGAATAAAGACAACTTAACATCTCCGAAGACAAAGATCGACTCGTCTTTAACGGATAAATGTGACTTATATATAAACGGTAAAGAGAGTCAAATAATGTATAAATGTACACATACGCAAAGTCGCAGACCTATTTGTTATGATAGAAACTGTGTTAAATTTTTGGCAAGTTGTTGACAATATTTAAATAAATTTCTGGTAAACGTTCAGTATCCGTTTGCAAATTGAGACCATTTTTTTGCCTCTTGATATATAGCATTTCGGAGATCAATCTTTTACTCAAATATGGTTCTCGATCCAAAACCTGAACGCCATCCCAATCAAAAGTATGATCAAAACCAACCCTGTGATTCGTGATGACTGATTGAGAATTAGTGTTATGTCTAATGTGGCTGCGATGTTCGTTGATTCTGGTATGCAGTTGTCTGCAAGTTTGTCCAACGTAGGACGCATCGCAATCCATGCAGTTCAATTTGTATATGACGTTCAAAGAATTGGAAGTAGGAAGAGGATCCTTATGAGCCCTGATGAAGTTTTTCATTTTATTGATACTGTAATATGAGAGTCGAACATCCAAATCCTTAACGATATGTTTAAAACGCCCGGAGATTGAAGGAACGTATGGTATCGTGAAATAAGTAATGTGATCATTTGTGTTTATGACCTGGGTATTATTCACTAAGGAATTTGGTTTGAAAAGGTGTTTCTTAAGGCGGTCAACACATGTGTGGAAAATAAAATTTAAAGGGTATCCATTGCTTAAAAGGATGTTGATAGCCAATTTAATATTCTTATAATGGAAAACAGGGTGAGACAAGCGGAAAACCTTGTCTATTAAACCAATTACTGTGCCTCTTTTTTTTTGGCAGAGAGGATGTTGAGATAAGAAGTGTAGGTATCTACCGGAAAAGGTATCTTTACGGTACCAGTCAAAAATTATAAAATTATTGTCGGAAATTAAAGTCACATCTAAAAAGTCTCTCAATCAGTCATCACGAATCACAGGGTTGGTTTTGATCATACTTTTGATTGGGATGGCGTTCAGGTTTTGGATCGAGAACCATATTTGAGTAAAAGATTGATCTCCGAAATGCTATATATCAAGAGGCAAAAAAATGGTCTCAATTTGCAAACGGATACTGAACGTTTACCAGAAATTTATTTAAATATTGTCAACAACTTGCCAAAAATTTAACACAGTTTCTATCATAACAAATAGGTCTGCGACTTTGCGTATGTGTACATTTATACATTATTTGACTCTCTTTACCGTTTATATATAAGTCACATTTATCCGTTAAAGACGAGTCGATCTTTGTCTTCGGAGATGTTAAGTTGTCTTTATTCATCTCCTCGGCGCGTCATTATCTTCGATGCCTGGAAGTAAGTCTCATTTCCGTAGTTTTAACTTCTTATCTGTTTAACCTTTTAATTTTTATTTCTTGACTATATGTTCAGTTTATTTAGATCATTTTTAATAAATTGACATTAAAATAATTTCAATCTCGTAATTTTCATGTAATTCTTAGTACTTTTTTCTTTCTATGTTCATATTAGTCATATTATTTATTTAACTTATTTATAACTTATTTATTTATTTCTTTGACTTTATGTTCAGTTTATATTTAGATCATTTTTAATAAATTAACATTCCAATCTCATAATTTCATGTTTAATTTAGTACTTTTTCTTTCTATGTTCATATTAATTACATTATTTATTTAACTTATTTTACTTTTGTCCTTTGTTTTTACGTAGGCATCGTCAAGATAATGAGATACCGAGACATTTATTATCGCTTTAAACAGCAACCTTTGTAACAGACTCCGATATAAAACACATTGTTATTATATTATCTTTTATTATATACTTTCGCGCTGAAGATGACCCAAAAATAGGGTCGAAACGTTCGCTATCCTCTCTTTGTATGCTTTAATATCAATATTTATTTGATTGTAATATAAATAAATGTGTTATAACATCGACACTAGACTCGTATTGCCATTATAACTGTTTTGTTAATTTTATATTTCGAGTCTTATATTTATTAATTTTTGTAAATAATTATATATTCTTGAATATTAAAATAAGACTATAATATTGTTGAAATTTAAAATTATTAAATTCTCCTAAGAAGATTATAAATTGTTGCGTATAGACGAAACAACACGTTAGTTTAAGTATATAAGTTTTGATTTGACACTTCTTTTTTTTCTGTATATCTTGTATCTTTTCGATACAATAAACAATTAATTCCAGAAGCAAACTGTATCAAATATATCGAATATGAATATTTTAAAAACGTATTTCGTCATTGTACATTTCGATACATTTCTATCGAGACTCTTGTACAGTTATTCGTGATCCCTTGTGTACCGCATTCTTGAGATGGGGCTAAACGAAATATCTTGTTGTAACAGCGATAATGAGATAAGTTTTCCGCTCGGAGATATTTATCGTTATTTGGGGAAAAGATACCATACACACGAGGAATGCTATAAAAAAATATTGAAACGATATCCTCAATATTAGAGGCAAATATAGAGTTTATTGTCCATTCCTTTCGAGAGACCAAAGATAAACATTTCTTCTTCCCATTGCAGGAAAATTGTACGCCGTATTCGGCAAGAGGCAAGGTCGCATCGTATCTACGGAAAGCGCTTATGGCTTCGGTGGACAATTCAGAGTTTTGGCCACCCTACCGGTTCTGGAGAGTTTCCACCTTGCGAGAGAACTGCGGACGCAAACGTCTGGATTGGCCAGTCCGCAACTAGTTTTTAGTCATTGGGAGGTACATAAAAGCCGCCCGGTGTATGTTTTGTATCTACCGCGTCTCATCTTATTACGCAGTAAAATGTTCCCGAGAGAAAAAAAAACAGAAAAATTCCAGCAACGTCTTTTTTCAAATATTTTGCCACCTTTAATCATTATTAAAATATAATTTAAAAAAGAGTAAGGTCGAAATTTCGAAAATTTCAAGCCTATGAAATTGTCAAAGAGAACAATGTATTTTTCCTATTTTTTTCTTATCTCACAGAATTGTTAATTTATATTAATATTTTATTATATTAATTATTTGTTATATTAAATATACATTTATATTAATATTATATTATATTAATTATTTGTTTCTATAATCAGGTTATTGAGCAGGATCCTTACTGGGTGCCGTCTACGGAGGAAGAGTATCTTCATTTCGGCGAAAAAGCGGACAGCGATAATCGAGCTAAATGTTACATGGATGCGGTTCGTCGAAGAAAAGGCTTGTCTGTAGACTCCCAGCTAGTTCCACACGCCGAGAAACAACGCACTCTTTCGAAGAATAAGTGATGTGAAATTCCTTTGCGCGATTATTACGTTCGGAAAGCGCATTTACTCCAAGTTTCGTCCTTCCTACTCGTAGAGACTCGATTATCTCATGTCTATTAAATTTTCTATCTGCGAAGGTGTGTAATTAAAACGCGAGGTACATACATGAACAGGAAAAAAGTTGTTTCTTTGGTTTCGTCAAACATTGTAGATTAAATATTAATTAATTGAACAATGTTTAATTTTAATTAATGAGGAAAATTAAATATTAAACGTCTCCTCTATTTGATCTTAAATTTTTATTCACCTTTACTCGTTCATTTCGACTAAACATTATTTCCGTAAATACGTTGTTACATAATATGTCTACAACATATTTTGCATAAAGCAGGATACATGAGTGAAAATATATACTTACATAACTGTATCTTGTATAACAAATATTACAGGTTATTGATAAATTTAAAAAATATCATATTATCACATAAAACGTTTGCATAAGTTACATCAAATAAATGTACATATGTATACATTTGTGTTAAAATAATGACATATATTTGCATTATATTCTTTATACAAAGTTCTTGATCAATTTACAAGTTTTTTGTTATTATAATTTTACAGAACTGTTACTATTATAAATTATTAAACATGTTAATCTCTAATCATCAGCAAATACAATCTTTTTTCCTTGAAATTTTTGGCTCATGATTTTCTGTTCTTTTCTTTTAGCCAACCAAGAGGGATGCAAATCACTATCTTCTTTGTTATTAACATTATTTGAATTATTCTTATTTGTATCCTTATTAATTTTGATAGATGTTTTATTATTTAATCGTTTAACAGATTTGTTAGATTGTTTATCCTGATATCTTTTATTTAAATTTGTATTATTTTTGTAGTTTATGTTTTGCTCTTCAACTCTGTTACTTGACTGAAATGTTCGTGTATTATATTTGTGAGATCTTACATATGATGTCGAGGCACTAATACTACTTGTCTGTGAATCTTGATTGTCTCCTGTAATGAAAAAATCGTCCGATACTTTTGCTTGTTGAGTTGTAGAATCTGGAACTTTGATAGACATCTCCACATTTTTGCTAGATTCTTGCTCCTCCAAGAGTTCGGCAAATCTCTTTACAGTGGCTTCTTTTGTAACATTACACGATTTAATTACACTTGGTTGCTTATGTATAATTGTATCCTCTAATGTATCGTCTTCTAACCTTGACACTTTTTCTTCTTTCAGAGGTGCGCTATCTTCATTCAATGATTTTTCACAATCATGCAAATTATTTGTTGTTTCGAGTAATTCAGTGTTGGATATTTTCTCATTTTTAGGTTTATGTTGAGAGTGTTCAATATTTTTACAAGAATTAATTTCTTGTTCCTCTGAACTTTCATTCTGAGGCTGAGGATTTTCTTTTAAGGACTTTTTAGTTTTTGCGACACTTTTATTCTTCAACTTGACATTTTTCTTCTTTCCTTCTACCAAATATTTTTTGCAGTCTGGGAACTTTTCTTTAAATTGCATCAGTCTTTTGTACAAAATTTTATAACATGCAACCCTTGCTATTACACGATCATAATGACTTGAAGACTCATCTTGTAATATTGCAGTCAAATCTCTTTCATTTGTGATACCAAACTTGGAAATCTCATCGTCTTTAATTCTTTTTAGTGCGTAAACTTCAGCGATAAGTTTATCAGCCTTTTTTTTATACTTTTCTTGTTGTATTTCATTTCCATGTTTGTTTCGAAGAAGTTTAGCTTCTTTGATAAGCTTATTCACTACGCAAACTCGTGCTTGACGAACCGTATGTCGCAGCAGAATAATCTAAAAATTACAAGTTATATTAAATTAAATTATGAAATGAACATATTAAATTATGAAATGAATAACATTTCTCTAGTAATAACAATTGTAAACAAATCATATGCATCTTATTCAAATCATGCATACATCTCACCTCGTTATTTATTTCAACTTTTGCCATTTTGGGTTAAAAAATAATTTCCCACAGCAAAAATCACTTTATTTAGCTTTGGAATAAATATATAAATAAATAACCCTCTTCAGACGGATAACTTTCTCTTTGCCTAAAAAAAAACGCTATTTTCAAGAAATCAGCAGGAAAATCTAGAAAATTTCTCCATAAACTATATAGATCATAGAAAACTTCGCCATAAACTATATAGATTTTCTACTTGGGTTACGTTCCAAAACGTAAGTAACCGAGGAAATTTTACTCGGATGGCCGATTTGAACCAATCAGAAAGGCTTAAAAGAGTTTCGGAACGACCATTCGAGTAAAATTTCCTCGGTTACTTACGTTTTGGAACGTAACCTTGATCAAGTTGCGACTAAAGTCACTAGATATACAAAGTACCGCAATCATTCGCCATTTTGGCTCCAATAAGGGTGCAAACGAGCCTTTACGTACCGTTCTTCATGGATATGACTCAATAGTGGGTGCTTTCCAATTGTTTAACACATCTTAACACAAACATACACAGGAAGGCACAAAGTGTAGCGATGTGCACGACTCAATTGGAACAAAGTTAATGTGCGACTTTCGAGTGGAGGGTTAGGATTCTTCATAACCATGTCCATCTTGATATTTTTTAATCCATGGTGAGGGTGATGAAGTGAAAAACATGTTGCACACGTAAAATTTGTGTAATTAGTCTGTAAATAATTCGAAGCAAAGTTATTAACATACATAGATATATATATGCATAATATTATATAATATATAAATAATATATAAATAAAATATATAAATGCATAATATTATATTAATATATAAATATGAATGAAAATTTAATCAGTAATAATATACCTAATCTGCAAATATGCTAAAGAAACAACTTTATTTTATTTATTAAATATAATAAAAAAATTAATTGTACAAAAACTCATTAATTCGAATTACTTACTTCAATGATACTTTTAATATTTTTATTGTTCATTTTTGTATTTTATATACTCCAGTGGTTGTCTTTTAAATAAAAAGGATAAAAAGAAAAGAAAATTGCCAACATAACCGCCGTCAGTTTGCAACCGCATATTTCATTTGTCCCTAGAAAACAGAAGGTTACACAAGTTGACTAGTAGCCCTCGAGCTGAGTCAGAGAGAAGAATGAGAGGTGTCATGGCCCGCTTTTAGGTGATCCCTGAAAGCGATACGCCCTCTGTGGACCTTAAAAATGTGCACCTAAACTACGAAGCCAAGGTGCACGAATGTTCTCAGAGGGTAACATATAAGGTGCACAATTTCTGGTTCTGTTCCGTGCTATGTGCACAAAATGACGGTAGCACCAGTGCTGTATAGCAAGACGCTTACGTATATTAAATAAATTTTTAATGAATTTTGTATGACTCTCTCTCTCTCTCTCATATATATATATATAGAAATTTATTCATTATATGATTACACTTGAAAATAAGATATTTTATTAGGCTATTAATAAATAATTTATATATTTACAGAGAGAAAGTTTGATATTATTTTTAATGTAAAACGCGTGCACATTTCTTAAGAATAAAAGTTCTAAATAATAAAGATGTATGTGTGTATATATATATATATATATATATATATATATATATATATATATATATGTGGGTGGGGGTATGTGTGGTATGTACGTATGTATGTACGTATATATGCATAAAAGCGATGCGAGAGTTACGTGAGGAAGCGAGAAGGACGAGTGAAATAAGAGCGAACGAGATAGAAATAGCACGAGCAACGAGGACTCGAGCATCGAGAATCAGATTTTTCTTGCGCGCTATTATTTTCCTCTCGCTCGCATCTATTACTGTCTCGTTCGCTCCTATTACTGTCTCGCTCACTCCTATTACTGTCTCGCTCACTCCTATTATTGTCTCGCTCGTTCTTGTTACTGTTTCGCTCGCTCTCGATTCTTGGGTCCGCTTATCTTTCCGAGCTGTCTATCACGATTGTCAAGTGTGACAGAGAAAGTAAGACCATGAGTAGAGAGCGAGCGAGATGACCTATCATCAAAGAGTTCCGAAGTCTCTTACAATCGGTTTCTTCGCTTCCTCTCCATTCGCAATTCACGAAAATGTAAACATCTTATAAAATAAACATTGAAACTTTTATTTTTAATTTCATCGGTTTGAAAGTAATTTTAATGAATTAAAGAGATTTTTGCGATTAAAATGATATCAAACACGACGTAAATCGGGTAATTTTTAATTAGTCTGATAATAAAAATTTTATAATTATATTTTATAATTATATTTAATTAAATTTATGCGATTTATATCGTGTTTGATATTATTTTAATCTTAAAATTCTCATTATTCAATTAAAATTACTTTCAAATGAATAAAAAATGCATTTAATTTTTTGACATATATTCGTGAATATTATAAATGAAGTCTCATGTAAGAAACTTCGGAATCTGCGACATCGGGAATTTTTTCATTATTTATAATAATACACGACTTTAAATTGCCATAAAATAAAAACTAAAGCTTTGATATTTTATTTGATCTTTTTGATTAAAAGGGATTAATGAAATTTTTAAAATTGAAAATTATTCTAATAAAATATTGGGTTTAATGTGATTTCAATCGTAAAAATCAATGTGTACATGTATATAATAAAACTCTTAATTTCTCATAATTATAGTTTTATTTTAATAAATTAATAGTGTCTAATTTAAACTATAATTTTGAAAATAAGACTACATTGTATAAAATGTTGCATTGTACTTTACTTAATTTATCTTACTGAACATAACTTTAGAATTAATTTGATTTTTACGATTGAAATCACATTAAACTCAATATTTTATTAGAATAATTTTCAATTTCTAAAATTTCATTAATCCCTTTTAATCAAAAAGATCAAATAAAATATCAAAGCTTTAGTTTTTATTTTATGGCAATTTAAAGTCGTATATTATTATAAATAATGAAAAAATTCCCGATGTCGCAGATTCCGAAGTTTTTTACACGAGACTTCATTTATAATATTCACGAATATATGTCAAAAAATTAAATGCATTTTTTATTCATTTGAAAGTAATTTTAATGGAATAATGAGAATTTTGAGATTAAAATAATATCAAACACGATATAAATCGCATAAATTTAGTTAAATATAATTATAAAATTTTTATTATCAGACTAATTAAAAATTACCCGATTTACGTCGTGTTTGATATCATTTTAATCGCAAAAATCTCTTTAATTCATTAAAATTACTTTCAAACCGATGAAATTAAAAATAAAAGTTTCAATTTTTATTTTATAAGATGTTTATATTTTCGTGAATTGCGAATGGATAGAGGAAGCGAAGAAACCGATTGTAAGAGACTTCGGAACTCTTTGATGATAGGTCATCTCGCTCGCTCTCTACTCATGGTCTTGCTTTCTCTGTCACACTTGGCAGTCGTGATAGATAGCCCGGAATGATAAGCGGACCCAAGAATCGAGAGCGAGTGAAACAGCAACAAGAACGAGCGAGACAATAATAGGAGCGAGCGAGACAGTAATAGGAGCGAGCGAGAGGAAAATAATAGCGCGCAAGAAAAATCCGATTCTCGAGCTCGAGTCCTCGTTGCTCGTACTATTTCTATCTTGCTCGCTCCTATTACTATCTCGCTCGCTCCTATTACTATCTCGCTCGCTTCTGTTATTGTTTCACTCGCTCTTACGTACTCATATACTGTCATGTTCATCTCGTTATCAAGCCTGCCGCTGGCAAGCGGCCGATGGCAAATTGTGACAAATAAATAAGTTAATCATTTTAAGATATATTTATAAGGGTATGCGAGTAATTTTAATGGAATAATGAAAATTTTGCGATTAAAATAACATCAAACACGGTATCAATCGGATAAATGTATTTAAATATATATAATCAAAATGTTTATTATCAGAATAATTAAAAATTATCCGATTTTTATTTTATAAGATGTTTACATTCGCGAGGAAGCCGAGTCCGCTTATCTTTACGACCTGTCAAGTGCGAGAGCGACAGCGAAACCGCGAGTCGAGAGCGAGCGAGATGACCTATCATCAAAGAATTCCGAAGTCTCTTACAATCGGCTTCTTCACTTCCTCTATCCATTCGCAATTTACGAGATTATAAAGTAAAAACTGAAACTTTTATTTTTTATTTTATCGATATGAAAGTAATTTTAATGAATTATTGAGATTTTTGCGATTAAAATGATATCAAACACGACGTAAATCGGATAATTTTTAATTGGTCTGATAATAAAAATTTTGATTATATATTTAACTACGTTTATCCGATTGATACCGTGTTTGTTATTTTAATCGCAAAATTTTCATTATTCCATTAAAATTACTTCTATACCCTTATAAATATATCTTAAAATAATTAACTTATTTATTTGTCATAATTTGTCATCGGCCGCTTGCCAGCGGCAGATTTGATAACGAGATGAGCATGACAGTATATGAGTACGTAAGAGCGAGTGAAACAATAACAGAAGCGAGCGAGATAGTAATAGGAGCGAGCGAGAGAGAAATAGTATGCCAGGCTGCAAGAAAGACTCTATTTCCAAGTCTTCGTTGCTCGTGCTATTGCTATCTCGTTCGCTCTTATTGCCATTTCGCTCTCTCTTATTACCTTCTCGCTTGCTCACATAACTCGTATACGCTATACACGCACACACACACACACACACACACACACACACACATATATGTATATAAAACTTTGCTCACTTGAAATATCTACGCTATTTTTACAGATATGAAAAAATTGTAATTACGAAAATTGTACGATTAAAAGGACCATGATATGCTAGTAATATTGTTTTCGTAAGTGGAAGCGTTTTAGAAATTTCAAGATTATCTTCATATTTTTTAATGGAACCATCCTAATTTTTTTATATAAATCGATTCTTCGCAATATTCCGTGTAAAAAGTTATAAAGATAGTATAGTCAAAAATTGAACAGTTAACGAGATATTTGATTCTTTAAGTTGACATAATTTTATATAAATTATAAAATATCTGATAAAATGTTCATTTTTCGATTATTTTACTTTAATAATTTTATGCATAGAATAGTAAGAGGAATCAGTTAATGTAAAAAAAACATATAATTGTTCTTAAGAAAAAATATGTCGCTGCTCATTGCAAATTCATATATCAAAAAAAAAATTATATATATATATATATATATATATATATATATATATAGAGAGAGAGAGAGAGAGAGAGAGAGTGTGAGAGGATCGCAAATTCGTCATTTCTCATTTATATTAAAATTTATTTGATATTGTAAGCACCTTGCTATACAGCACTGGTGCTACCGACATTTTGTGCACATAGCACGGAATAGAACCAAAAATTGTGCACCTTATATGTTACCCTCTGAGAACATTCGTGCACCTTGGCTTCGTAGTTTAGGTGCACGTTTTTAAGGTCCACAGAGGGCGTATCGCTTTCAGGGATCACCTAAAAGCGGGCCATGACACCTCTCATTCTTCTCTCTGGCTGAGTACGGATGTGTAAAGTTGTGTCGGCAGTTACGGCAATTGGAACGCGACTTGTGTCGCCGTGTGCATAAAAGTGTCTAGGGATATCTCAATTGGAAAGCATCCATCGACAGGATGTATCTATAGCTGCAATGCTGGATGACTGTTGATTTACGAAAGCCAAGCCGCGACTATCCTGGAATTGTGAAGTAATTTTGCAACTAATATTGCTCTCTTATTATCTTAACGATTAAGAGAAACGGCTTATAAAAATGGTAAGTACTTAATTGATTTTCATTTTTAATGAATTTTACATCTATTTAATTATATCGTAAAGAAAACTTATAGTTTTAATTATAAATCTTGACGTCTCAATTGTGTGTGGTTATGTATAAATTTATATCAATATAAATAAGTAGAAATAACAAAATCATGTAACTTTCTTTCTGTAATTCATATTTTAATAATTAAAAAACGAAAGTATATATGTATACTTTCTTTTATTATCTTCATTTTATTTTATTGACAAGTTGAATAAAATAATAGCTAAATATCAAGCAATAGATCAGCTAAATATAAAATAAATATTCTTATGGTAAAAGAAATATAAGTTACATTTGGAAACTACTGCCAGCATGTCGTCATTCTTGTTTGACATTTGGTGAACAAGAATGATGATATGCCGGTATATTGTCATAAATTCTGGACAATTATAATATAATATTCAGTCAACTTGTGAAATTGTGAAAATAAAATCTATAAATTTATTAATCTAAATATATTGTATTTTTTTAGTTCCGCAATCAGTACGATAGTGATGTAACAGTATGGAGTCCACAAGGACGTCTGCATCAAGTAGAATATGCTATGGAAGCTGTAAAATTAGGCTCAGCCACTGTAGGCCTAAAAAATAAAACACATGCTGTTCTGATTGCATTGAAGAGAGCATCTTCGGAACTATCGGCTCACCAGAAGAAGATCATACCAATAGACAAGCATATGGGAATCAGTATCTCAGGTTTAACTGCTGATGCAAGAATATTGAGGTACTATCTAATTACTCTTTAGTTTGTTTACTAGTTTTTGTCAAATCTTTATCATATGAAGTATATAATAACTCCACTTTTTATATTCTCTTTGATATTACTTTATCATTTATATATATATCCCAACTTATAAATTATTATTACTTATAGTCGTTATATGCGAACCGAATGCTTGAACTATAAGTATGCTCATGATGATACATTACCCGTGAGTCGTTTGATCACGTCCTTGGGAAATAAAATGCAGACATGCACACAGAGATATGATAGACGTCCATTTGGTGTTGGTTTACTCGTGGCGGGATATGATGTGAGGATTTATTGAAAATCACATTAGAGCGCAGTCTACACATCATGTACCAAATGCTTTTCTATGATAATTGTCCTTATAGGATCAAGGCCCGCATATATATCAGACATGTCCATCGGCGAATTTTTTCGATTGTAAAGCAATGGCTATAGGATCTCGTTCTCAAAGTGCGAGAACGTACTTGGAGAAACATTTGAGTGAATTTTTATCGTGCGATCTCGATGAATTGGTGAAACATGGCCTCAGAGCGTTACGCGATACCTTACCTAATGAAGTTGATCTGTCAGTAAAGGTAAATTTCTCGCTTAGTTTCTAATTGTAATTCTTTTAATATTTAATCGCAAAACTTGCAATTGTAGGTGCAAGTTGCAATCTATGATAGCAATTTCAATTTTGTTAAAAAATGTTAAGCTTTTTTACACATGTCAAGTCTTGATAATTATGTTTCAGAATGTTTCAATTGGGATAGTAGGAAAAGATTATAATTTCACGATTCTTGACGAGGCCACGACAGCCACCTATTTATCTCAGATCGAAGGAGATGACAAACGCGGAAAACCTGCAGAGCAGGTTGTGCAAGATGATAGACCTCCACAAGATCCGCCTGCTGACGAAGGACCGCAAGATCCTCAAGTAGCCATTGCCATGGATACAGATTAAACAATAATATAAAAATTAAAATAAAACACAATATATAAAAAGTTTATCCTATACAATTTATATATAAAGATTAAAGCACATTTTATGCTTAAATATTTGTTTTGTAACTATAATTAATTTGATAGAATATTTATTACCAGTCTATTTACATAGTTTGAAAATGTTTTAGATATGTTTATAACTAAATTAAGGTACAATTTTTTTAATGATGTAGCTTTGGATTCCGTCCTGAATTAACATCCTGACAAGTATGAGTATACTCACTATATCATATCCTTGTATGTACACAGAATTTGTCTCTAATTACATTCATTCTCTACATGGATAATATTTACAATATAAGCATAATTAATAATAAATTAATTAATTTAGTATACTCACAATTAATCGTAAATTTTATAAGTTTGAACTATGTTCATGTCATTCGATAATCGATCTTTAAACAATTACATGCAAGAAAAAATGAGAAAATTTACTAAATTAGATAATAATCCAAAGCTATATGCATATTTATCAGAATATTGCACAATCGAACATGATAAAACAGAATTTTATATATATATAAAATTCAATTTTCTTTATACTATTGTATTCACGATATTTTTTATTTTTTTCATTACGCAGTATGGTCATCAATTTGTTGCTTCTTACGTTGTTTCAATATATTTGTCAAGAAGTATTCTCCAGCTTTATACGATGACCGTACTAACGGTCCGCTAGCAGTATACAAGAAACCTAGTTGATTCCCTCTATTTTCCCATATTTTAAATTTCTCGGGCGTTACATATTCGATGACTTTTAAGTGTCTTTTAGTGGGCTGCATGTATTGTCCCAATGTTAGAGCATCCACACCAGCATCTCTTAGATCCTGCATTGTTTGTTCGACTTCTTCATCGGTCTCACTGAGACCCAACATTATCGATGATTTTGTGATTAAGTCGGGATTGAACTTTTTAGCCGCTTTTAATACAGCCAGTGACTGCCTGTACATAGTAAATAATAGATTTTACTGAATTAATAAATGCATATAATATTAATAAAGACAGGACAATATTAATAAACAGTTTGAGATTATACATTATATAATGATATAATAATATTATGTATATTATTTATTATATTGTATGTAATGATAAATTACAATGAGTATACCTGTATTGAGCGCGTCTATCTCGAACAAAGGGTGTTAGACGCTCCACAGTTTCGATATTATGCGCGAATACATCTAGATTGGAATTTACAATTGTAGCGACGCAACTTTCATCCCCTCTGAAATCTGGTACCAGGCACTCTATTAGAATATTGCTCCTGTAAAGAAATGAATAGTTTTACGATACGATACCTAAGTACAATCTATTTTTCATTTTACACAAGCAAATATAAAAAGACAGGTAAAAATTACCTCTTCTTTATCTCCTTGACAGTGGATGCGATGTGACTGGCTCCACCGTCCTTTAAATCTGAAATAATTGATATTGAATAATCATATTGAATCATCTATATAATGATATAATTTACGCAATCTAAGAATGACTTATATAATCAACTGACCATCACGATCTACAGATGTTAGAACAATATAATCCAAACCCCAATCTGCTATTGCGGTAGCGGTATTAATCGGTTCCTCTGTATCTAATGGTGGTGGTGTACGTGCAGTTTTAACAGAACAAAAACGACAGCCACGGGTGCACGTGTCTCCCATTAACTAAATAGCCAATCATAGTCATTTTAATGAGATTTCTTCATTTCATGCAAGTTTGAGATTTGTTTGATGCTATTTATATTGGAGTGATTCAATCAAATATATCATTTTGGGATAACTCAAATTCTCTCAAGACTTTTCAACTATAAAAATTAAATATTTCTTATACAGATGATAGATTTCTTACCATGATGGTAGCAGTTGCTGTGCCATGAGTACCCCCGCCCCAACATTCTCCAATATTTGGACATCTGGCTTCCTCGCAGACTGTGCTCAGCCGTAATTGTCTTAATTGGGCTTTTATCTTACTGTAACTTTTGCCTATAGGTATTTCTGTTTTCAGCCATGGTGGTAGTCTCAGTCGTCCTGATTCGCCTTTTTCCAATTTTAACTTTCCATCGTATTCTTCAACAGTATCTTTTAGAAAGTCCTCGAATTGTGGACCATCTTCCAGCTTTTTTGTAAATGGTTTATTACTTCCAGTTGAAGCTCTCGCACACTGTAATGAGAAATTTTCATATATTAAATGCAAGCTCTTACATAATTTTATATTGTGATGAATATAATAAAATTTTTAAAAATTATAGAAATGTTAGCTCTTACATAATAGCTCTTTCATAAATAAAAACAAATGGTTGAAATTTACATTTGTCAGATGAAAGTGACAGCTGACAGGACACTTTGGATTTATGACGCCAAATATCCGTAACATCTTCGTTTGCAAATTTTGAAACAATTTGTCAAAGCTCACGTTCAGAAATAATCAATCCATATCCATGTATTTGGATACAACAGGTCATGATTTGACCCACTTGACTTAATTTTGATAACCTTGCTTCTTCAGTTTCAGAGCATTTAAAAATGGCCGCATTCAGCGGACTCAACAATTGGGCAACATTACTAGATTTTCCGATGTAATTCGACGCTGATTGGTCGGATCTGAAAGTAGAAACCAATCATGTTCGATTGTTACTTAGCAGTTGAGTCCGCTGAATGCGGCCAATGTACTCTTCGGAGTAATATTTAATCGACCAATAGGACAGAGCTTTGCTTCTGATTGGTCGATCAAATGGTTATGATCATGACGGCTAGATTTTCGAACGTATCCTTCAAGTTGCTAAACGATGAACATGCATATCCATCTAGCTCATTCGAGGGATCTATGACATAATCGGCCAGAGGGTGGGGGCAGGTGAGGGTGGTGCGTTTTGACTGCTGGAAGGTTCGCGGAGAGAGGTGCTGAGAGGTGCGACGCTGCGACGACGGAGTAAAATCCGTTTCGGCTAATTCGTCGTGTCGCGAGGAACGAAAGCGCGGGGTGCGAACGTCACGCGATCAGCTGAGTCTTCCGTCGAGGAGTTATCGAAATTGTCGCGCAACGACGTTCTTCCACGTTCCTGCCGACACGTGGAACGCGGGGCACCAGGAAAGCGCTGTGGTTACACCGCGGTGTCGCGACGATATCTCATCCGCGTGGAAATGCTCTAGCTGAAGAAGAGACCCCGCATCCATCGGTATACGATGGAGTTTATGCCACTGCTCAAGTCTGTGCTAAGTGCTTGTCAGTGTCACGCTCGAGTTATTGTGTCATAAAATGGTAAGTATTCCATCGCACGTATGCGTATATCATACACACACACATATATATACACATATATACACGTACACACAACAGGGCCTTGAAAAATGATCTGTGGAAAAATAATTTCTGAAAACGTATGCAATCTATCCGATAGCTTTAATATTTAGTTTTTATGCTTGTGTGAGTGCATTCCTGCAATTGTGCATCTTTTTGCGACCGATGTCACGATCAATGTGCATATCATAAACATATATTATTTTTTATATCTTGATATAAAAATGGAGATGTATCGAAATTAATGAATTACGTTAATGTGTGTGTGTGTGTGTGTCTATTTTTTATCATAAATTATCTATATCAGATTTTCTTCAACAAGCTGTATCATTGATATATATATATATATATATATATATATATATATATATATCATAATTTTATATTTTCATATTTAAAAAAATTATATTTTGTTTTATTTTATTATTATATTTTTTATTTTCTTTACATGTATATTATATAAAAAATTATCTAATTTATATAATTCTTTTAAATATTGTAATAAATATTATAGATTAGAAATAAATAATATATTATCTTTACCTATAATTTTAGGGTGCAAATATATCGCAATTAGAAAGAGATATTGGCTCTGATCAGTTTCCACCCAATGAACATTATTTTGGTTTAGTCAATGTAAGTATAACATTTTATCTGATGAAATTATATATATATAATTCAAAAATTAAAAACTTATAATATTTAATATAATAAAAATATATTCTTGCAGTTTGGTAACACTTGCTACAGTAACTCAGTGTTGCAAGCTTTATATTTTTGTCGGCCATTTAGAGAAAAAGTTTTAGAGTACAAGGCCAGGAATAAACGAACTAAAGAGACACTATTAACATGCCTAGCAGACCTATTTTACAGTATTGCAACACAAAAGAAAAAAGTAGGTTCTATAGCACCAAAAAAGTTTATCACTAGATTGAGAAAAGAGAAAGGTCAGTGTTCAGCATTATTGCAGATAATAAATTTATATTTTATAGTAAACTTATATTTTATAGTATGTTGTTATAACTCTAACATTTCTTTTCAGAGGAATTTGATAATTACATGCAACAAGATGCACACGAGTTTTTAAACTTTCTCATAAATCATATAAATGAAATTATCCTAGGTAAACATTTTCTTTTTTTTTTTGTACATTTATAGTGCATCTTACTTACGATTATCATCTTGTGTATTAGCGGAGAGAACTCAAAACAAGCCGGCCGGAGGAAAGTGTGGGGCAGGAGATGCTGCTGGTTCGCCACCGGAACCTACATGGGTTCACGAGATATTCCAAGGAATACTGACCTCGGAAACACGCTGCCTTAACTGTGAGACTGTTTCTAGCAAAGACGAGGACTTTTTTGATCTACAAGTTGATGTAGATCAAAACACTTCGATCACGCACTGCCTCCGATGTTTCTCCAATACAGAGACCCTGTGTAGTGACAACAAATTCAAATGTGATCATTGCAGTAGTTATCAGGAAGCTCAGGTACTAATCATACAGTATTCAATTCATTATCACCTTGTGAACAAATTATTTATTGGAATATATTTGTTTTGAATTGCAGAAACGAATGAGAGTGAAAAAACTACCTATGATCTTAGCATTACATCTAAAGAGATTTAAATATGTGGAACAGTATAATCGTCACATAAAAGTATCTCACAGGGTAGTTTTTCCATTGGAACTCAGACTTTTCAATACTGTAAGTCTTTTTGCTTTTTAAAATATCTCAAAACTTAAATCTCTCTTAGGAATATGATTATTGCATACATACACATGTGTGTGTACATATATATAACATTCACAAAAATGTTATCATTTATAAATACAAAAATTCTTGTCAGATATTTTTTTTAAATAATAATTATTTTATATATTAATTATTTTATGTTAATAGCAACATGTAATTTTTTAATTACAGAGTGATGATGCTGTAAACCCAGATCGTTTGTATGATTTGGTGGCAGTTGTGATACATTGTGGAAGTGGGCCTAACCGAGGGCATTACATTTCTATAGTTAAAAGCCATGGATTCTGGTTGCTCTTTGATGATGATATGGTCGATGTAAGTTTTTAATATTTGCTTAAATGCTTTTATGTAACATAGACATCATTGAAATATATTTAAAACAAAACAATTGGACTTATACTTGCAGAAAATTGATGCATCAACTATAGAAGATTTTTATGGACTTACGTCAGATATTCAAAAGAGCTCTGAAACTGGTTATATTCTGTTCTATCAATCGCGTGATTGTAGTTAAAATTTAAATATAAATAGCAATTGTGAAGTTAAGCACACTCCTGCTATGCTAATTTTCGTATTTTAACAAAGTGCGCGGTGAATCTGAATGTTCTAATGGTATGTTAATTATTTATGAGAATGATATATGATATGTTTGATTATGATTAAGCTCCTAGAATATAAATAGAAACGCGACATAGAATTCCATAATGTCTAAATTTTATAGAAAATTTTGGATTTATGTAAATTATACCGATTATTTTCGGAAAATGAGAGCAGTTTATGTGTAATGCTTTATATATTTATTTATAATGTATGTCCGAAAGCTAGTCCGTCTTTGGAAGAGAATGAATAATTTACTATATTACAATAACTTGTGTGTCCAGTGATATAGAGAGAAACGTTGGAAGCACTATCAGATTCTATACAAATGTAAAGAAAATATGACTGAGAATAAAAATATTGTTATGAGAATGTACATTTCAATCATCATGCATTATGTACAACGATATATTTATAGTTTGAAATTGAAACGGGCAATCAGACTTGTAAACATATGAGTATTTTATACATGTTTTTTAAAAATAGATCGTTAATTATTCAGACTCTTTTTAAGCAATATTATGTGATGATAATATAAAAATAATAATGCAGATTTTTATTTTGAAAATTTTATAGTTTATTGAATATTTTAAGCGATAAATTCATATGAAACAGGCGCGAGTAAGATGGGCGCTTCACGTCCCGAAACAATATGCGCTTTAGACGGTTCGGCTGGCTGTCGCTTGAGCTGAACGCGAATATTTTTCTCCTTTGCCTCCTTTCTGAGTCTCTCGTTCTCCTTGACGCGTTTGAGGAAATCATCCCTGCATTTTGAATGGCTCAGATGTTCGATGCGAACATTAATCCTCTTCGCGATGATGCGTCCACGCACTCTCTTATTCACAATGACTCCCAGAGCGTGCGCCGTCACGTTGAACACGCGACCGGTCTTGCCATGGTAGACTTTATACGGCATACCCTTTTGTACAGCACCATTTCCCTTAATATCAACAATATCACCAACTTTGTATGTTTTCATATACGTGGATAGGGGAATGGTTCCATGTTTGCGGAACTTGCGAGAGAACAAGTCCCTCGTGCCACGTCTGTAACCCTTTGAGTTGGTCATGGCAATGTATCAATCTATAACAAAAAATTATATATGATTGTTAAAGATCTAAAATATTATATTTCATCTGAGAATAATATTCTATACAGATAGTGAACCGTAAATAATACATGCAAAATTTAAAATAGAGATTTCTCATTTTAAAAATACAGATCTTCCATGAAGACTGAAATATGATATTTCGTTTAATGTCAAACAAAAATTAACACATTTATGATTATAAGCTAAAAATATCATACAGTGAATTTTCTCCTTAAGAAAATTTTTATGTCAAGTTTAAACAAATAATCTAGCTATATTTTTCCAAGGCTTCTAAGATTGAACTTAACCTAAATGTGTCTGAAATTTTGCAGATGAAATAAGCGAACGTAACATTACATTTCAAGTTCCGAGTGTGATATTAGAATTTTTAATATGATCTTTGACGAAATTATTCGAAAGATCTCTACGTATATTGTATATAAATATACAATATAACGTAAAATATGCACGTGGCTCGCACGTAAAATCAATCAAGTGAAATTTGACATTTTACATTTTCCGGCCAAGTTGATGAAGCCGCTGTATATTAGTCAAAGAAAATATATACTTATTTTCGACGTACAGCGAGGGAAGGATATTTTAATTCGGTCAAAATTCTAAAGAATCTCGAAATATTGACAAAAGCTTACGTAGAAAAATCACGTCTTGACGTCGCCACGAAAAAAGAGACTCTAGAGATGCGACTAGATACGCTCTAGATGCGATATATGTTTCGATATGTCAAAGTCGATATCTCGCAAGAAGATATAAAAAAAAATCCGCCTCTCTCTCTCATAAAGAACTATATTCCATTGTGAACCATTCCGATAGATGCTCAGTAGGTTAAAATAAGTGGGGGACAGTCAGCCAATTACGTTTTGAGTTTTTATGCGAAATTCAATATGGCTGCTTATATACTTTCACTGTCACATTGAATGAGTTGAACATGAGTTGAACTGATTGTTATTAATTATCGGTTGAATGTTGTTCTCATCGTGATTAAAATATGCTGAAAATGCCAGTGTGCTGTGTTAAAAATTGCAAAATACAAAATTGTACTAAAAAAGAAAAAAGAAAACTCAAACATATGTGCAATAAACAATCTGTATAGTCATACTTCGCTTCTGTAATATTTATATTAAATACAACATATTTTTATCCAAATTGCGTGAGATACAATCTCATTTCATTTTTGAAACTTTCAAACAGCGCGCTGCCTAAAAGCTCAAGTTCTGATTGATCAAGATCTCAGACTTCCGCCATTATGCGCAATGGTTCACCTTGTCTACTTACACCATGCTATAATCTATGACCGTACTTGAGCGCAGTTAAGCCCCTTGCACAATGCTAGGCAACAGGCAATAAAAACAGAAATAGTATCTATTCTCTGCTCCTATTGGCGAATATTTTCTGTTCTGCGTAATTATTGGTGAATAGTTTCTATTCCTTATTTCTATTGCCTGTTGCCTAGCATTGTGCAAGGGACTTTAGGCCCTTGCACAATGCTAGGCAACAGGCGATAGGAATAGGGGCAATGGACTATATCTTAGAAAGAGGAATCAAAAAAGCCTCGATATTTACGGATTCCCGCAGCGTTGTGGAGATTCTGTTCAGCGCTTCGCTGGGCAGAGATCTTTCATATCTGACATTGGTGCTGAAAAACAAGTTGAGGTCAGCTTTTCTGCAAAATTTAGATATCATTATTGTCTGGGTTCCTTCGCATGTGGGTATTTTGGGTAACGAGACAGCGGACTTCCTGGCAAGAGAGGCTGCTCGGGGTGGAGAAACGATTGACTATCTTCCTCCCCATACTGACCTTTACTCGACAGTACGGGAAAAACATTTTGCCGTGGTCGAAAAGTATTTACTGGCTCAATCTGAAATTAGAGGAGCGCAGTACTTTGGTCTTTATTCGCCCTTCGCGAGAAGACCATGGTTTGATAAGTTGGACCTTAGTCGAGTGGAAATTGCAACCATAAGTAGAATTAGATCTAACCACTACAATCTGAATTACAGCCTTCATAGATGTGGTTTGGTCAGACGACTGGATTGTCCATGCGGTTCGCCCCGACAAGACATCGACCATATTTTGTGGTCCTGCCCACTGCTTGAAAAACACCGGACGCAACTGACGCACTTGATTGGGAGGGCCTTGGGTTCTCCCCCTCCCTATAATACCTTTGAAATTTTGAAGAATCCATCAGTAAAAATTATAAACCCTATTTTGTCCTTCCTTCGGAAGACTGAGATACTCATATAACTGCATAAGTGGCGTTTGATTGGCTGGACTGAGCTTCCTTCTCATCGTGTCGCAGAGTTTGACGAAGATATCTGCAGCATGGGCAAAGATTAAAATAGCTCAGTGCCAAAATAGAAGAAGAAGAAGAAGAAGAAGAAGATAGGAATAGGGAATAGAAACTATTCACCAATAAATATGCGGAATAGAAAATATTCGCCAATAGGAACAGAAATAGTATCTATTCTCTGTTCTTATTGGCGAATATTTTCTATTCCGCATATTTATTGGTGAATAGTTTCTATTTCCTATTCCTATTGCCTATTACCTAGCATTGTGCAAGAGCCTTTATAATTTATTTGTATTGCTCTTATCGCTTTTTTGGTCACGTTATCCGAGAAGTCGACAAACGGCACTGGAAAAGAATGACATTATTGGCATTTTTCACCAAATTTGACGGAAATTAAATGGATTCTTGCGTCTTCAAATGCATTTTCTCGCCAAAGATACACCGGAGGCGTCGATTTTACGAGTTTAGTATCGCGCGCTATGACGCAACATCGTCCGATCTGAAGCGGCGCCGGGATTGGCCACATGATGATCATACGATCGTTTATAATTTTTTAGTTGTTACGTTTGACATATCGGTGTTGCGCTTGCACAAGTTTTCTATCGTTCTGAGGTTTATTCGATGTGAAACGAAATATTGCAAAAATAAAAGTTTAACGACGTGGGGCACAAATGGCAGACCCAGGTGGATGGGCGCCGGCCCAAGACAATGATTTCTCTCATTTCCAATCGAATGACAGCTTCAATTTGAATGAAGTAACTGGTATCGATGGTAGGTCTCATCAGCGGTGTACTTTCTCGTTTAGCACTTTTTATTCGGATCTCAGGGATATACAAGACTCACGTGAAAACGTTTTGTAACATTTATCACTTTATCAGCAGATATTATCTTGCCCGGTTGTTGATATGCATTATTTGTACTTTATTTGTTATAATACTGTATACATCTGTATAAAAGTAATATAAAAATGATATAAAATAATTGATCTTTAATCACTGTTTGTGAGTGTTGGTCTATAAATTTTATATATGTAATATCTAAATTTATTCACTCATAAATAATGCTTTAAAAATATATTTCATATCATGATGTTTAATGTGTAATATTTAATTATAATTTAATGTATAATTTTTTTGCCTTATTATTTGTTACTGTATATTATATATGTATGCATAAGCAGTTAAAATTAAGAAAATTAACAATATATAATCAGTAATAAAAAAATTGGCATTTAATATTAAATATTAACAGCTATATTATCATATTGCTTAATTTTCTATTAATGTTGCAGATCTCTTAACAAATTGTGAAAATGAATTATTGAAAAATGAGCTTTTCAGCGACGAGGTTTTACTTTCTGAATTGGATGATCCTATGGCAGTAGATGGGAATACATTTGATTTCTTAAATATCAACAATGATGAATTTAAGGATTTTAAAGACTTCAAAGATCCAGCTATCCTTGAATCGCCAAATACAAATGTTGTATTGACGCAACAAGTAGTGACGGATAGTAACCAACCTGTTGCTTATATGCAACAAGATGTTACATCAGTCACGCAAAACAGACCACAGAGAATATCATTGGCTTCAACAACACCTACAGTGTTTAGTTCACAATATGCGATACCACAAAATGTAAATTTTAATGTTCAATCGCCAAATGTTGTAACTTTGGCCCCAGTTTCTCAACAACGACAGTTACTTCTACCAGCTAAATTGATAAAATCAGAATCTCTTGTGTATTCTAAAGGTGGACAGACTATTACATCAACTCCTGTTCCACATCAGATACATACTCTTGTAAATACTGCAAATGGAGCAGTATTAACTACTGGTAAATAAAAGTAGATAAGCTTATTTTTAAAATATTTATAATCTTGCCAAAATATAAATAATTCTATAATTGTCTAAATATAAATAATCATATAGCAATATTATGATTAAATAGTTATTATCTTTACAGACATAAAAAAGATACATATAGCTATGTATGATTTCATAGAGTACATTGATATATTTGTGTTCAAGGGATTCCTGTAGTGTTGGACACTGACAAAGTACAAATTAATCGTCTAAACACAGGTACACATGTAAGTGTACCAAGAGTGAGAGAAGTCAAACGTAGCGCTCACAATGCAATTGAGCGACGTTACAGGACATCGATTAATGATAAAATAATTGAATTGAAGAATATAATAGTTGGCATCGACGCCAAGCTAAACAAATCTGCGATTTTGCGGAAAACTATCGATTATATCAGGAAAGAATAATTAATTTTATTTCATAAGTACATGAGATGACAAGCTTCCTTATTATCCTATACAATTGCAGATATTTGCAAAACACGAACGCGAAATTAAAAGCTGAGAATATGTCATTAAAAATGACCGCTCAACGGCAAAATCTTCGCGATCTGTTGGTGTGCGGGGAACTTACACCTCCTCGTTCAGATTCGAGCGAACCATCTCTGTCACCTGCATCTGCGCCAATGTCACCGCCTTCTCCGTCGTCGGTAAAGGATGATCCAGATGTTCTACAAAATCTTCATTCCGTGTCCACTTCTGGAGGCATGAGAGATCACACTCGATTAACATTGTGTGGATTTATGCTGCTTTTCTTAGCATTCAATCCTCTTGGTATACTCGTGAACAATGTTGGAAAATTCAATTATGATTATTTAAACACAAAATTGGATGGACGGACGATACTCAATTATCAAGGTAAAGATTTTCAAAAAATTGTTTTTGTTTTTTTATTTTGATGAATTTTTTACTATTTTTGATATTTCTTTTTTTTCGATAGATCAACCAGAATTAGACAAACAGCTATGGAGCAATGTTATTCTCTGGTTCACTAATCTGATACTTCTAGCGGGTGGTCTCTGTAGATTGTTGTTATACGGTGATCCCGTTTTTCCTACTGACAGCAAGATTTTCCTTGAGTTACGTCGTTGGAGACGTCAGGCCGAATTTAATATATCCAAACATGAATACAATCAGGCGTATCGAGATTTACATCAATGGTTGCGATATTTCGGTCGATCTTTTCCATTATCGCGCACAGAATTCTATCTCGCAACCACGTGGCAAATAGTGAGGCAAATTCTACATAAATTATGGCTGGGAAGATTGATCACGCTGATCGGTAAATGGCTCTCAGGGAAATCGGAACGGCAGCAGGCGGAGATGTCCGTGGAAATAGCGGTTGTCTACCAACACATGCTCTGCCTTCGTCTATCGGAAGGTACGAAAGATTCGACACTGTATCTCGCTTTATGCGCTGTCAATTATGCTGAGGTCGCCGGTGAGAGTATGCCGAAGCCGCTCCTGGCGGAAATATACGTGAACGTTGCATTGTGTTTGAAACAATCTCTCTTCCCGTATATACATAAATATTATCTGGGCAAAGCGCGGGCCTTGCTGTCTTCATGCGCGGTTCCTCCGAAATTAAAGTGGATCATGACTGATGAAGGTGCAAGATTCTTGGCGTCTCCGAAATGGCAATATAAAAAACAGTCTGACAGTGAATTTACATCGCAAAGCAGTCGAGCAGACCCGCTATCATATGCAGCTCGTGCCTATAGAAATCATCTGATCGAGCAATGCTTGCGTTTACTGACCGGTACAGTCGGAGAGTGCCATACGTCCACTGTACTCGAATTGGGACGAATGATCATAGCTTCTGCAGAAGTGGACGCCTGTTTCCCATCTATTGACAAAATCAGTGTAGCAAGTACGAAAAAATACTATTTAAATTTAAAATAGATCTTATACATATATGAATGATATATTTTTATGTTATTATTATCTATGTAAAGTTGACTTCAAATTTTAAAAAATTGATAAGAGATAAATTTTTTTACAACATTTATTTTATACAATTTTTTTTTATATTATCAATGTGTAGTTTATTTCTTTTTTTTTCTATTGTAGCATGCGAAGACGAGATTGGATTATGGTGGGGAGCAGTGATTTGCGCCACCGCGAGTTGGAGATTAGGAGAGGAAGACTCGAAGGCGTGGAACATTGTGGAGAGCAAATTTCCTTATGAAAGGAATTTCGAAATCAGTGATAATAGTAGCAGCAGCCCATTACCACATGCTGTACTCAATGTTCTGCAGGCAGCGAAACATTCTACAAAATTGGCTTCAATGCGTTTCATTGAGCAGGCAGGATTACTGCTTGAACAATCTATGGTGTACTATCATTGCAAGGAGCAATCATCGCAGAAAGTCTTGGTAAGTTATCAAATTAATTATATGATAGATTTTAATTACAAATAATTGCTTTATCGTCAGTATTAAACATATGATATTATTCTATCAAGTTAAAATAGCAACATTAAATGCAATGATAGAATTAACGTTGGCGAAACTTTGAATTTGCTGATGTATCGCGCTTTTTAAACAAAATCTATGAATAAAATCTATAGATTATGTATATTCTTATTTAAAAGAGATTAATATATATATCTTTGTATAGATATAATTGTGAAATATTTCAAGAGTTTCATCATTGATTAAATATTAGAAATATTTAAAATAGTTATATTTCGTTTAAAGGTACCACTCTTTCAAGTGTAACCTGTGCTATCGTTTATCTGTTACAAGTGTGCATTGTAGTTGCATTGCATGAAATATAACTATGCAATACTCCTGCAGTGCAACTCCTGTGGCAGGTCGCAGCACCATATATCATAATGTCTATTTGTAATTCATATATGTGTATATATAAATGTGCTCTTTTAACAGGACTTTGCCCTATACTAATCTGCATACTTTTTCTTTTCAGCTTACTCAGTTATGGATTTGTGACTGGCTTCTCGAAATACGCACAACACTGTGGCAAGACTTGAGTCAAGATGCAGAGTTTGAAAAATCTATCTCAAGTATGTCTCTTGCAGGATTTCAACGTGACTTGGCATGCTTGAGGCAATTGTGTCAACATATTCCAGTAAGTATAAATTCATATACAGGGGGTGTCTGGAAAATCGTCCGTAGTACTTTGGGAAGTGATTTAGGACCCAAAAAGAAAGAAAAAAAGCTATATAAATGAAGGTCTCAGAAATAAGTCGTTTCCGAATTATAGTCACTTTTATGTTAAAAAAAATCGTAATTTATAGTCTGCTTGGCATCTCTCTTTTTAAAACTTTTTAAATTTAAAATTTAAATTAAAAATTCCGAATCACTTCCCGAAGTACTGCGGGCGATTTTCCAGACATCCTGTATATTCGTTTTTAATCAATAAAATCTAAACAATGATATAATAAAATAAAATTTATCCTAATATGCATAAAAATTATCTATAAGAATATATAAATATATTATCTACTTTTCAGTCTGTATTGGCACGAGTGTTTTTGTACGAGGCTACAGCACGCATTATGGCAGGAGCAACACCGGTAAAGACTCAGATTTTGCTGGATCGGAGTTTGCATCATAGGAACTCGCGTTCCTCGATTATATGCGGCAAGGATAGATCGCAAGAGCAGAACAATGGCGAGCGGGAGCATGCAGTCGCGTTATATTTAGCGTGCAGACATCTACCAATGCTACTATTAACTTCGCCGGGAGAACGTGCTGGTATGCTCGCGGAAGCCGCTAAAACACTTGAGCGAATAGGGGACAGAAAACGTCTTCAGGAATGTTACAAATTGATGCGACAGTTAGGTTCTGCGATTACTGTTAATTAACGTAATATTTTACAAATTTACTCATATATATATATATATATATATATATATATATATATATATATATATATATATATATATATATATATATGTATAATATAATATAATTTATTCTATGAATGATAAAATAGGTATAGACGTCATTTATATTATTTATATAAGCAGTAATTTGTACATCTGTATACAAATATATAAATATATAAAATATATAAATATATAAAACTCGTTATTGTCGTGTTTTTTGTTTTATATAATTATTTTCTTATGCTTTTATTAAAGAAAATCATTATCTCTTTAGTTTCTTCTACTTGTAAATAAATATTTGAAGATTATTTAATCTAATTACATATAGTATTTATTTTTAATATATAACATCAATAAAATGTGCAAAAAATACTGAAGCTTACATTTTATCTTAAAATTGAGAGAAAAAATTATTTGGTTGTAATTACAAGAACTGAATCATTTAATCTTATTTTGCATTATTGGCTAAACATTTATTGACAAAACAAATCTATAATCTAAAAATTATATATAATAAAAAATACATGTTTTTTATTTTCAAAATCAAAAAAAGTAAATTGAACATTTCTAAGAATAACAAATTTAAATTTGGTGATCTACAAGAGCAATTAATAGAAACAGAAATAATATAATGGAAGATAAAAAGAATAATAATTATCTAAGAGACAAAAAATTAGATTAAATTTTAGATTTGTCCTAAGAAAAACAAATTTAGGATTTTGTAAGGAAAAAAATGAAAATTTATATATAAACGAATCAATAACGAATTAAGAAACAAATTGTAAAAGATAAATAATTAATATTTTAATATTATATCATAATAATATAACATTACAATTAAGAGAGAAAAGATTATTAAAAAATATTATGAAAATATAAATTTTTAAATAAATATATTAATAATAAAAACATTATGATACATGATAATTAATACATGAAAATAATTTACAAATTATTTTTTCGATTTAATATATAAATCGTTTATAGCTCTAGTTACAACTGGTCTATAAGAACGAAAGATTGATTGGCTATCGCGCTTTTGAACACGTGTTGACGTCCTGTATGCTCCAATCACGGATGTTTACAGTATATATATCGTAGTCTATTGGCGTTTTCAAATAATCGGCAATAATCGCTCCGGGGTAGTTTATTAGACATTAACCTATCAGAGCCATTTTTTTAAAGAATGTAACCATATATTCTTCAAAAGAATGACTGTGATTGGTCAATAGCGTTTAGTAAACTACCGAGCGATTAAACTCGACCATTTGAAAATGTTATATAAAACCATTGCCAATGGCCGCATTCAGCGGACTCAACCGCTAAGTAGCAGTCGAACATGATTGGTTTCTACTTTCAGATCCGACCAATCAGCGTCGAATTACTTCGGAAAATTTAGTAATGTTGCCCAACTGTTGAGTCCGCTGAATGCGATCAATATGAAAACAATAAAAACTAGGCCATCCATTTTTTTCCTATAATATTGGCGGCAATTTATTGTATAACTCTGTAGTCCGCTCACGCTTTCAATTGCTTTTCTTTGTAACCGTTCCGAAAGAGGGTCTCTTGTTTTACTTCGAAGAATTTTGATTTTTGGTAATTATATCATTTTATTACAATAATGGAAGTCGATCCTTCTGTTAATAATAATTCAAATATGATTGATTCCACGTGCTACTCGTTCACAGGTAAATTAATTTTATTTCTCGAGAAAATAACATTGTAATATATTTATAAGCACATGGCATGTTTTAAAATAATCTATTGTTTCTAGGTCTACTTTTTGCTGAAACTTCAAGGAAATTAACTTTAAGCAAGAAGTAGACATTATTCCTCTTTACTAAAAAATATTTTAATGTGAAGTGTGTGTTTCCCAATTATAGAATCATTTTTCACTCTCATTCGTGAAGAGAATGTCACATTATTCCCAGTCCAATTTATTGAACGAATAAGAATCGCGAATTTTATCTATTTTCGTTAATCAAAATAATTTATAAAACTTTTTTGTAAAATTTTCTTGCTTATTCCTTTTTTTTTGTCACTTTAATTTACAATATTCTGAAAAGTTCCTAGTCATTTCAAGCAATGATTTTTATAAATAGAAAATATTTTGCATATGTATATTTTATTTTATAATAATTTAATATATTTATTTACTTTTTCTATTTATAAGACATGTCAATCGTCAATAATGTCAAGTTTAATAATACACCATTGGAAGAAGAAAAGACAAAAACAAGAAAAAGACGCTACAATGAGAGTGAGCTTGAAAAAAAACAGCTTGAGGAAGAAGAATATAATCGTGAAATGCATGAGCAAAGATACAAGCGATTGATGCACTTGTTGAACAAGAGTCAATTTTATTCAAAGTTTTTGGTAAATAAAATTGAAAAAAGAAAGAATGTTAAGAAAAGAGGCAAGTCCACTATTAATAATGAAAATATACCGCCAAATAAGAAGACAAAGAGGGCTGATTTAGAAAAATATGATATACAAGAATATATAGCTCCTGAAGTAAGTAATAAAAAAAAATTCAAATTTTGTCCACAGTTTGTCATATCATTTAAATATAAGAGTATTTAATAGAGAATATAATCAATTACATTTGATCAAATTACAGATCAAAAAACAAATGCAGACTAGAAAGAAGAAAAAAAATCTAAGTCGAGAAGACATAGAAGCAGAATTGTCTGCAGATTCAGATACTGAAACAAAACCATCTATTGTGCAAAACCCTGCTATTTTACCAAAATATTTTCATGGTGAATTATACGATTATCAGCAAGCAGGTTTAGAATGGTTAAAAGTGCTTTATGAGAATGCCTTAAATGGAATTTTAGCTGATGAAATGGGACTTGGGAAAACAATACAAGTGATAGCCTTGATATGTCATCTTATAGAGAAGAAACAAGCAGGACCTTATTTGATAATTGCACCTCTCTCTACTATACCGAATTGGCTGATGGAATTTGAAAGATTTGCTCCTGACATACCAGTTGTGCTATTTTATGGTAACAAAGTTGAAAGAGAGGCTATACGTATAAAAATTAAAAATAGTCACCATGTTGCAAATAGTTACAAAACACAACCTGTTGTAATTACTACTTATGAAGTGCCATTACAGGAAACTAGATTTCTTCAGTCTCTAAAATGGAGATATATTATAATAGATGAGGGACAAAGAATCAAGAATCATTATTGCATGCTAGTCAAGTATGTTGATTGTTTAATTAGTTATGAATATCAACATTCAAAAGTTATTTCTGAAATTAGTACAAGTAGTAAAATAATAAAAAATATTTTAGATAATGGATGTTTATAAAACAATATCTATTTTTCTATTTATTATATATTTATTTTTTTTAAATAATTTTTAAATGCAAATATTTTGTTATTTTTTTTGTTTTAAAATTAAGATTGATTTATTTTTTTAGAAGCTTAAAAACGATGCAATCTATGAATAGACTAATACTGACTGGGACTCCACTTCAGAATAATTTAGCTGAATTATGGTCTCTTTTAAACTTTTTATTGCCTGAAATTTTTGATGATTTAGCTGTATTTGAATCATGGTTTGATGTTAAAGAGCTTGAGGAAGAAGGCGCCGAGAAATTTTTGAAACAAGAAGAAGAGAAACATGTATTATCATCATTGCGTGAAATTTTGAAACCATTTATGTTAAGACGAATAAAAGCTGAAGTTAATTTGAAGATTCCCCCTAAGAAGGAGCTGGTAGTCTATGCACCACTTACAGAATTGCAGCATGACCTTTACAAAGCAGTATTAAATTATGATTTAGAAACATTGAGCAAAATTGAAAAACCAAATCTAATTATAGAAAGCACAGACGGTACAAAACCGAAAAGACAGGCTTTTTTGAGAAGTAAATATGGCTCTACCAATAATAATTCCGAAAATGAAATATCGCCGAATACTTCGTTAAAAGAAATCGAAAATACCAATAATGCAGATGAGTGTAAAACAACCAAATCCATAGATGAACAAAATTTATCAATATGGAAACAGTATACTGATGTTACAGAACGTAACAGGAATTTTCTTGTTCGTATTCAATTTCAAAATAGATGTAAGTTATTAATAATAATATATTTCATATTTCCCTATATTATTTACTTTGTTATATTTCATATTTCCCTATATTATTTACTTTGTTATATATTATTTTTATTTATATTATATATACATTTTAGTACCAATGTATAAGAAGATTGTAAATCATCCATATTTGGTTCATTGCCCGTTGGATTCAGTTGGTTTACCGAAAATCGACATCGATTTGATTAGATCTTCTGGCAAGCTTTTGGTGTTGGATGCTATGCTGGCAAAACTTCATGCGCGGGGTCATAAAATTTTACTATTTTCAACAATGACTATGATTTTAGATATGATGGAAGATTATCTTTCATTACGAGATTATAATTATGTGAGATTAGATGGTAGGACTAAAATCGAAGAGAGAAAAGAAAATATTAAAACTTTTAACAACGATCCGAATATGTTTCTATTTCTTATATCTACTAGAGCTGGTGGAGTTGGATTAAACTTGGCGAGCGCCGATACTGTTATTATATACGACAGCGATTGGGTGAGTTAATAATCTCGATGTAATTTTTTTCATGCTGTCGTTATTTATTATCGAACTTATTCGCATTCGTGAATTTTAAATGCTTACAGAATCCACAAGCAGATATACAAGCTATGGCACGATGTCATAGAATAGGACAAACAAAACCAGTTGTTGTCTATAGACTGTGCACTAGGGGAACAGTTGATGAAACGATTATCAAGCGTTCCGAAGCTAAACGTATTTTAGAAAAAGTAGTTATTTCAAAAGAATGGCATGGAACAAATAATTTTAATAAAGATGTTTTGTTACAACTGAAACAATTAATGGAATCTAAAGAATATAAAGTTGTTACTTCTGAAAATGAGGGTAAGTATTCTTGTCATTAGATAATATATAGATCGCTCAAATATATATATAAAGAATCATGCCGAGATTAATAAATCGATTTTTTTGTAGTGTTTACAGAACTAGAGCTGAATAAATTGTTAGATAGGAGTGATATGACTGATAAACAAGATCTACATGACATTCAAGAATAAATCAAGAATATAGAATATAATTACGAATGAGATGAGAAGTAAGCAAACTTTTATCCCATAAATACAGTTGAACGCATTTTTGCAATAAAATTTTATTATAATAAAATTTTTTGCAATGATAAATAATAATGTATATTGATTTTTTTATAAAAATTGGGAATTTTCTAATGTATTTAAATTAAATTAATTTATTAGTAATGTAAGAATATTGTATGTATGTCTCCTTTTTCTCTTTCATATCATATTAAATCACAATAAAATAATTTTTGCAACGTGATGTTCCAAGTTAATTTAATCTTGTACATATACAAATCAAGATTTATTTGATTTCATACGAGTTTTCCCTATTAGAGGATTTTTATATTTACAAGATTGAGCTAATTGTTCACGAAATTCAGTTTCTAGTTTCATATATGTTCCACCTGTTTCAATATGAGTGATTATTTATGTGATATTGATATTTTGCTTTTACTTAATTTTTAATATATAATTATGTACATGAGAAACATACCAATAGGTTGCTTAGTTTTATAACTGTGTTGCTTGTTATAAGATTTCGAAAGCAAGTTCTCTGTAACTGTTCTTTTTGTCAAAAGAACTATCATTTGCGCCGCAGCTCTTTCTTCAAAATCTCTTTGATTATCTTGATTATGTCTTATATTTAAATTACCGCTCCAACATCTACTGTTGTTCCTAAAAGACGATAAGATTACAAAGTGATTTTGCATTTTAAAAATACTATCAACACAAATCTCTTACTTTTGACTATGTTTCGCTTTATTCATTGGTTTTAATGCGCACAATGTATTGGATTCTTCGCTGTAATACGATTCATCATCTATACTGCTGTCCTCATATGCAGTCCCGCCGTCGTCTTCATCGTCCTCGTCCGTAATCGAAGAGGCTGGAGACGAAATATCGGTTGTAGTTGTGGAAATCTGTCGACGAAGTTTCTGTAAAGACTTTTGCGAATCTTGCGCTTGAAGCAATTTACGGAGCCCCGAACTTCCCCAAATCTTTCCTGTTTTTATAACAAAAATTTTTTCTCCATGTGCATTGTAATAATTTAATGAGACATGAATAGAGACTTTCTTGAAAATTATTTACCGAGCAGGCCAAGTTTTGGTCTCGGTGGCACGAGTTCTATGCCATTCCACCACATTATATCCTTGCATACTAATTTGCCTGGACGAAGAGACGGATCGCGTGTCACCAGTCGTGTAATCTTCTCCGGGAAAAAGAGTTGAGGCGGTTCGATAGTTATTACTTCTCTATTCGCTGTCAAGATATTTAAAACGTTTAATTCTTTCTCGCTCTTTATATCTGGTACATGGTCCTAAAACAAAATAAATATATAAAAGCATATAGAAATAAAAATCTTATATAAGCTACATTATTATATGTATATATATTACACGTTCCTATATATTTAATATAATACTTAATACAAAAGTAAATTCTCTTTAATTTATAATTACAAAAAATATGCTGATACTAACTTTGTACCTGCATCCACCTTGGCTGGATAAAGCTTCGAATCTGTAGGCACGTTGACTGCAGCACGGATATCTTCCCAGAGGAAAAGGCGTAGGCCTCTGTTGTTCGTTTACAAAAAATTGTGCAGATTCTGGATGATAACAGCACCAGTCAATCTGATGTATCGGAAAGTACACATTGCACTGCTGGCAGAACAAGAAATGGCAATCTCCCCACAATCTCCAATAAACTTTGCGCCAGGAGCGCAACTCTGATCGTAAGGTAATGATGTAATCATTTAATGTCCAAGTCAGATCTCTGTAAAATAATGAGATATTTTTCATCTTTCACGTGTAATAATATCGATGTAAACATTGTACATGTTGTGTATACCTCACATGTTTACTATGAACAGCTCCCTTGTTATCAATTTTCATTGCACTTGGAATGCAAGGCACAAAATCGGAAATCGATTGTATAACATTCTTGTTGCATTTCCCACATTTAAACAGCATAGCCAATGAACTATAATGACCCTTTTTATTATCTGGAATGGTTTCTACCAGTGACATAATTAATTTACAAAACAAACGACTTTGAATTTTATCTTTTTTGTCCTTTAACATTTCAACATCTTCATTTGTAAATAATTCAGCCAGTCTGTCAATAATCATAAGCCTCAATAAGCCAATATAAGATAATGGAAAAAAAATTTAACTATTTATTTTAGCTATTTATTATTGTTTGCTGTATAAATGTATATAATAAAAAGTATAATTAAAACTATGATGAGAGAACATAATGAAATACATGCCTTGTAAGAAGATTATCGTCTAGACACGATAAGATCGTCGACGTCTTCAAAATATCTGACATATTGTCATGGCAATATTGAAGACAATTTTCTAAAAGCGGCTCCATTTGTAGAAAACAAGCGGATACCATAATTGGAATGACATTACTCGCCTCTAGAACTGGCCATTCAGATTTTTTTATGATATCCTTTTTCACCCATCTCATCAGCCAGTCAAAGATAACAACATCACAATGTACCGATATGTCTATCTCATCAAGTTTCTGCCCTGCTGTGACATCAGCAAAATAACACATTTTTTGTATAAGAAGTTTTTGTGGACATCGAAAATTTTTTTTTATATTTTTATCTTCATCACATACATGAATTTCCACTTCGTTCCTAAGAAATACAAAATGATAAATAATGATAATTTTATCAGAATTTTATTGTTTAAATTTTTGACGTATAAGAATTAATCTAGCTTTATTTATTGAAGATATTTTTAACTTTGTAAGCAACAAAATATTTGTTATTGCACAGTGTATTTTTTTAATCAATTTTATATATATTTATTATATTGCTCTCAAAATACTTACTCTAATGATTTCTTGTTTATCTTATTTTTTTCCTTATCGCGTTCTTTATGAATTGAAACTGTTGCTTTATTCTCAGTCACATTACCCAATGAAGAATTTTTTTTAACATCTGCGACAACAGTAGATTTTTTAATAACAGGCTGTGATAGAGTGGATTTCGGTAGCATATATGGCAAAACAGAGTCCAATAATCCTTCATGTAAAATATCTCTTAGATTTTCCTTCATGACATTTGCTAAACCATGTTCATTCTCTTCTAATTGCTCCTTAAATTGTGAACCTCTCCTCTTCTCATTGAAAATTTGACAATTTTCTGACAGCTGATTTACCTCTTTGATATTATCTCCTGTTTCTAAACATTTATTAGAAACACTTTCTACACTGTTAGATTCTTGCGTAAAGTCATCCTTATTGCATGCCTCATAAATGGTATTACAGGAGACTACCGAAGATTGCGAGCTTATCGTACTATTTGATATACATGTATTTGTTTCTTTACTACTTGTTGTTTGTAATGACAACTCCTGTACAGAATCATTGTGTTTGTATTGTTGTTCTTGATTATTGAGATTACATTTATCATTAGTTACTTTATTATTTTCATGTATTAGATCTAAATTAATCTTTGTTAATTCTTGCCAATCAATTTCACTATTAGCACTCAATATCGTAGCCAAACCTTCACAACTATCATTAACTTGATATGCAGTTCTCATAAATTCGAAGAATGCTCCAATTGTTAATTTCGAGTGTTTTTCTTCTTGGAGATTTTGTAATCTTTCAGCTAAATTCAAAGTCTATTATTACTATCATTCATAATCTTTTGTATCATAATGACATAGTTTGACCCATTTTTGTGCGATTTAGTGTGCTGAGCTATGTAATCTGATACACGCAATTTAGTCTATTAACAGTTAGTTTAAAACATAGCAGCAGAAAAATTGTGCTAGTGACACTAGATGCAGAAATCATCAAAACACTTCAAAATAAAAGTACACCATAAAAGTATACCAAAATCTTAAGTTTAGCAGTCTACCAATGGATCTATATATACCTTCATTAGTTGTTAAAACACTTGATTTTAATATTGCATGTGCATTTAAAGCTACATTATTTGCTACATTTTTCATTTCATGTGACTCCATGATTCTCGTCTTAAGTAAAAGAATATTTGCAATTTAATCCTTGCACTTATAAAAAGGGATTATTCTCTCTTTCGATTATTTATCGAAATATTTCACACTGATTACATCGTATAACTTCGATGTACAATATATAATTGTTTATAAAAATTGTTGCAAGAATTTTATTGTAAAAAAGAATTACGAATTATTTAAATAAAATTGGAGCGGAAAATGTCACGCAAAAGTTATAACAGCATTTGTCATTGCTTGTCACGAATTGTCATCAGCTGATGATCAGCTGATAATTGTTATAGATTGAAGTGGTGCTAGATCTACAAAGAACAAATAATTTGATTCTAGCTTCCCGAGTAATGACGATAGATGACGCCAAATGAAAAAAAATGGAAAAGCGGGAAATTTAAATAAAACGTAACTTCCTCTAAACATGTTTTTAATAGAATGTCTTATAAAATCAGAGATAAATTCTAATATCTATCTGTACAAGGATTTCAATCGTGCGTCGCTTTGTAACTGCAAATTTTCTGAAAAATGAAATTCAATGCTTCTTTAGCGGTATAGGTGCGCGTATCGGAATTATTTATCCTTATTACAATACTTCCAAATTCTCTGATATAATGTTCTAGTTCCTTATCATTTGACAAATCTTTCGTCGCCATGTATTTGTTAGTGAGCTGCGACAGTTTCAAGAAATCAGAGCTGAATGCTTCATTTAAATCAAACAGTTCTAAAGCAGGCGGTGGTAATTCTTGAAAACTTGGAGGAAATACCTATAGGATCATCATTTAAAATTATACAGGGTGACCCATTTTAACTTAGGCAGCCAAATAACTCGAAAAATAAGCAAGATAGAGAAAAATGTTTTAGACAAAAGTTGTATGGTTTCGAGGGGGCCATAAGATGGTATCATTGGTTTGACCTTGAAGAGTCATTTGAAGGTCACGTGAAGGTCACTTCAATTTTTTTAAATGGAATACCCTATATATTTTTGTACATTCTTGTAGCTTATTTCGAGAGCTTTCCAAAACACTATAATTAAGTACCTTTCCGTTAAGTACTTTTTGAGTTATGATGCTTGAAATAATTTCTTAATTTTACATAAACCGTAAAATATCTTGTAAAATATTCATTTTTCGATTATCTTACCTTAATACTTTTATGTACAAAATAATGAGAGGAATCAATTGGTGTAAAGAAAACACATAGTTGTTTTTAAGAAAAAATATGGAATTGTTAATTGCAAATTACATATTTTTTCTTCGAAACAACTATGTGTTTTCTTTACACCAATTGATTCCTCTCATTATTTTGTACATAAAACTATTAAGGTAAGGTAATCGAAAAATGAATATTTTACAAGATATTTTACGGTTTATGTAAAATTAAGAAATTATTTCAAGCCTCATAACTCAAAAAGTACTTAACGAAAATGTACTTAATTATAGTGTTTTGGAAAGCTCTCGAGATGAGCTACAAGAATGTACAAAAATATATAGGATGTTCCATTTAAAAAAATTGAAGTGACCTTCACGTGACCTTCAAATGACTCTTCAAGGTCAAACCAATGATACCATCTTATGGCCCCCTCGAAACCATACAACTTTTGTCTAAAACATTTTTCTCTATCTTGCTTATTTTTCGAGTTATTTGGCTGCCTAAGTTAAAATGGGTCACCCTGTATACATAACAAATATATGTGTTAATATATTAGAAATAAAGATTAGGCACAAGATGCAATGCTCACTGAAGCTTGCGTGGGAGGTAAAGGTGCCTCAAAATGAGGTGGAATTAAAGTGAGCGGTTCATGTTTCACTCCCAAAGCTTCATATGATTTTATACATGCTGGTATCATGTTCAAATTTATGGAATAAAAATGCTGTTTAAATAACTTGGTGTACTCGCGAGGAATATCGATATTGTCCAAATCTTGTGTACAAACTTTTGGATTATCTGCCTGTTGTGTTAAATCTGGCACAAAGTTGTATTCCCAAAACTGCACATTCATAAAAGTACATTTTGTCAATTCCATTTTTTAAATTTTATAAACTCAAATATATAGAAAATCTTATTCTTTGAATTACATTACTTTATACAATTAATAAACTTACTTCTACATCGTCTGTGTGAAGATCCACTATCCCTGTGATATCCAATTCAAAAAAATCAAAAATCATTTCACGCAAAGCATCATTATTCTCTTTTTCTATATAGGTATCTGTTAGCATTCTGGATGAACCTAACACAACCAATTTGCCACCACTGGTTTTTACACAGTGATAGGCACAAATGGGTCTATTCATCGGAATAGCAATTGATCCACTGGACAAAGCAACAGCAGATGGTTGCACTACATTTAATGTTGCACCATAAGGATATAAAAATTTCATACCACTGAAACAATTATGTGTTAAGAAAGTTGTTAAAAAATATAAAATATTAAAAAATTGTCTTACATGCACTCATCATGATTCTTTAAAAATATAGATTTATTTGACAAGCCTTGACATATTAGAGATTCCTTGGGATGCATTGTTTGACTGTAACTCATGCGAGCTACACTATCTGGAAATAGAAAAATAAAAGATTGTAAATTTATATATATAAGGCTTGAATGTGAAATATTTTTTATCTCCCTCTCTTTTCTGTTGAATATTTTACATACCATTATTTACCATTATGCCAAATTCTTCTAACAAAAAATTGATATTTGTATTAGATTTGTTTTCACCACCTTCCCCAAGTGTGACAAGAACACTGCCACCAGAATTCAAAAAGGTTCTAATGGAATTCATTTCAAGCTCGGTAAATTTACCTAATGGTCCTGGTAATACTAAGATCTTGGCATTTGCCAATAATTCTTCCGATATCACTTCATTATTTCTGAAATATATTCATTTTTATAAGTATAAATTTTTCATTTTTAAAAATAAAAACATCTAGAATTCTGTGATATAATTCATATAATACATAAACAACTGAGATTTCTTTTTAACTTAATTTTTACTAACTCTACAAATTTCCACTTTGCTTTCAATTTTCGCTGAAGTACTTTGAATTCGTCGTTCAATTTTCTTTCATTTTTCGAGACGTCAAATACAACAATGTCGGTTTTATCGCCACTTCCAAAAATCGAGCTCATGATTAAATTATTATTATTATTATTATTAATCGATTTTTAATATAATTATTTATGCAACATAATACAGCATACAGTCGACATTACGTTATTACATTACATCACATTCGACAACTGTCAAAGTATGTATTGTCAAAATATTCCATTGCTATGACAACCGCATGGTTGCCATACATGTGATCAAACATAATTAGTTATGATCGATAATTATTAATAATCTAATTATTTATCACATTCTATCTATTTTTGTAGCAATAAAATAATTTCTGTAAAATTTTTTTATTAAAAAACATTCCGATAAATTCTCCATTTCTGATTGTTTCGCGTTATTCGCGCCTCGTTATGATAATACGATATGTAATAAAAAATGTCGATAATGTTGGAGTTCTTCAATTTCACTTGGTGATCACGAAATTTTTCGTGTCGTCAGTATTTTATCGATAACCAAGATGTCGTTAATGTGGTATTCTTTAAAGAAAAAAAAAAAGAAAATTACTCATATCACTTCATATATGATCGTAACAAAGTTCTTTTCTCTGATTGGTCCAAATAGAAGCTCACGTAGCGAAGTATCGCTTGGCATTGGTGGACATCATCGTAAATATCGTGTGGTGGAAACGCTATTGAAAAATTGCTTCTATGAAAAGCGGTTTCTCTAATCAATTCGTAATTTGTTTCTCGAATCGATATGGTGCATATGAGAAGCCATCACGCTGATCACTGAACTACGTATTTTTCAATAAATACGGCACCATTTCAGCCCATGGTTCTTTATATTTACGAGTAATCTTCGAAACGAGCAAAATGAGCAAGGTATACAAAAGAATGTGAAGGAATTATGTTTCGACAATTTAATGTGTTTAATTAACGTTATTGCTTTATTTACGCGAGTAGCTGTTCTATTTATAATTAAATATTTCTTATCAAAAAAGTTTAATACGAAATATTTACATGTACATTTTTTTCCCCCTTTTACCCCCTTTGAAATATACAGAGAGATATGACAAATATAATAGAGATGAGAAAATTATATGATTGTGTAATTTTATCCATCTTACTTATCAGTATTTCATTTGTGATTTTTTTTATTCTAATTTTATATGTATGTATTTAGATGTCACGTTATCCCTCGGATGGCAAAGTCTATGTGGGAGATTTGGGAAGTAGCGCTAGTAAGCAAGAATTGGAGGATGCATTTTCCTATTACGGATCCCTACAAAATGTCTGGGTTGCTAGAAACCCTCCTGGATTTGCCTTTGTCGAATTTGAGGATCCTAGAGATGCAGAGGATGCAGTGAGAGGACTGGATGGTCGTACTTTATGTGGAAGACGCGTTCGTGTAGAACTGTCAAATGGAAAGAAATTGAGAGATAGAGGCTCCTTTAGGAGAGGCAGTGGAAGACCTTTTCATCCGGAAGATAAATGTTATGAATGTGGTGAAAGGGGTCATTACGCTAGAGATTGTCATCGTCATAGGAGTTCTCGCAGACGAAGGTAAGTCTCCTAAAAATTTCTTATTGAATAGAATTAACAATTATTTCATATACTTTCATATTTTTATATATATAACAATACAGTTCTTAAAAAGCTTGTATATATTATTAAACTTATGTTTAAAAGATTGTACATTGAATTGTGTACATTTTGTATGTAAGTTTTTGCCTTTGTTATGTATTACGGGGACTTAACTTGCAGGATGAAAGGAGATTATAAAATAATGATAGAAAGATATAGATTTATATCTTGTTATATTATATAGGTTCAAACTTACAATTGTTTCAAAAATATTTCATATTAATCATTTGTTGCATTTAGATTAAGTTTTTAATGTGTATTTTATTAATTATTTGATATTTAATAGTTAGGAGAAGTGCAAAAATACAGCTATTTTTAATATTATATTATATATCTTCAATGTGATGGTCTATATAGCTGCACATAAGATATATTTGATCAACTGATTGTGTAGTATTGTATTTATTGTTTAAATTTTACAGTTGTGCAAAAAGATTGCATAGGTTGCCTTATTTGTCCAATAGCGATAAGTCATTCAGATGATCAATGATTAAGAGAAAAAAATAATTCCTACAAACATAAAAAACTGGTTGTAAGGCGGCAAACGTAATACTACCCGTTATTTATAGGAGTTGCGGCTGAGCATGCGGCACACGCATGAGAAACGTGTGTTGCTGCCCGACATTGTCGCGCGAGATTCGCCTTGGGTTCACGTGTTCGTGACACACACATCGCGCGTCGTAGTTACAGCGTAGAGCACCCCACCTACTTTGGGTTTCCTTCTGCACATCTCTGCGAGCGAGAAAGCGCGACAAAATCATGAGGGGCCGGACACGTGTGGCGGCTACTAGTTCTGCGCACCACTACGATACCGATCCACTGACCACTGACCATCACTGATGTAGATCGAGAGTTTATGCACGTCGGCGTTCTTCGTTCAGCTATCTGTGATTTCTGCCTAGTTGTTGTCGTCATCGTCGTCATCGTCGTTGTCGTCGTCGTCATCGTCTTCGTCGTCGTCGTCGTCGTTGTCATCGTCGTCGTCCTCGTAATGATACCTAATGACCGCTGAGAGATAAACTTTCAGCGTTTCCATCTCTAGCCACTCTTCATCTCCGTTCATCTCCGAACCTATCGTGATTTCATCTGCATAAAAGCGCTCGTCTACTCTCCCTTCCCAGCGTAGCCATCGCGTGCACGCGATCCACGATTATCTGCTATAAGTACAGCCCGGGGAACAGGATGATACATAAGCAGAACCAGTCAAGTATATAGTCTATACATGGATTAATGTATACGGTGACGCAGAGTGAATTTTGAATGAGCGTAATGAAGAAAATCCGTATTACATTATTATGCATAAGCTTGCACCAGTCTTAAAGTTAGTTGCATATATTGAAATAGTTGGGTAGAAAGTTATCCAACAGAAATTGCGCAGAAGTTATATCGATACATTTTTAAAGACTAGAGTGAGACTGAGTAAGACTGACAATTTTTATATATTAGAGCTCGGATAATTTTACTATTTAATTTATTATACATACACTAACATGCATCCTCCATTAAAAAAGAAACTTGTATAATATCGAGACATTGCATCTTTATACAAAAATTTGTTAGACTTATAAATAAATATGCATATGCATGTATGTGTCTATATACATATTAAAGGTTTAACAGGAGCAGATTTTACCATATTGGCGAAATCGGAATGCGCGCAATAATTTTGGAAATAGTACGCGCTAAAAGTAAAAATCTAAGTTCTCGAGTTCTAAAAAACAGTAGTGAAATTATCATATCTCATGTTTCATGCTAGTGTTTCGTAACAGTAGGATATAGGCAAAAATATACGCACGTGATGATTATATTAAAACATTTATTCATTGTACTTTTTACTTTAGGTGTTCCCGCTCGCGATCAAGATCACGATCGCGCTCGCGCTCACGTTCCCGCTCGAGATCCCGTAGTAATCGTTCGCGTTCGCGCTCATCACGGCGCAGCCGATCCCGCAGCAAAAGCGATAGTGCCAGAGATAAGTATCGCAACAAGAAACGCAAATCTGTTTCCAAAGATCGAACCAAGTCAAAATCTCGATCGGGCTCTAGATCGCGAAGCAGATAAATGAGTGAGTATCGCAAATATCGTTTGTTATCGTAAGATTAATTGATAATATGAATGATAATGTGTTTTTTTGTTTTAGCATAGATATGATTTAAAGTCGACGCACCTTCGGCGGACCCTCCTTTTGACTTCATCTGCAATGGAAGAATGCGATATTTCCTTAATCTATCATTTAGCGAATGCAGACTGCCACCTCTTTTCAGAATGTGGATAAATGACTGAAATATTATTTTGTACACAAGAAAGACATACATATTACTATATTGTTACTATTACGGTTCTCTTCGCTCTGTGTTTTCATCGTTCTTAAGTTTCATGTAAACCAATATTCAATAAAGGGGTAACTTTTCAACCATGCACGCGCTTGTACATTGGATACTTTGATTATACATTCAATCGACATCTCCCAAGTTTTCACACAAAACAAGTACATGTATAGTTTACGCTCTTCCTTTTTCTACCCCCTAGGTTCACATGTACATCTGCGTGTCTGATCGCGATTACGACTCGACGTCGCCGAGTTTTCTTCTCTCTTGAAATTTTTTGTATCATCATTACTCGACAGAAGGCAGAGCGAGTTAATAGGCGTAGCATCAACTATGGCTATAATTTTATTTGTGAGCGCATCATATTACGTTTTGAAGAAATTGCGTTAATGAATAATTGATAAAAAAGATAATATAATAGAAAGATAATATGATATTGTATAAGATAGTATAAATATAATTATATTTTCTTATATTAAAAATATATTATTTTTATGTTTCTAGGCTTATATTGTCGAATGCTATTGTCATATATATATATGTATAGAAAAAGAGAGAGAGAGAAACTCTATATACTGAATGTTATATTTAAAAATAATAATGAAAAAGGAGAGATATATGGTAGTGCAATGAAAAAAATTAAACTTTTTATATTTTATTAAGTATATTTTATCTTTCAATATAAAAAATTTTGATAATTTTACATACATACATACATACATACGTACGTACGTACGTATGTATGTATGTATGTATGTAAAATTATTATTATTAAAATTTTATATATATATATATATATATATAAAATAATTGAAATATATATATATAAAATTTTATATATATATAATATATATAATTTTATATATATATATATATATATATATATATATATATATATAAAATAATTGAAATATAATTGACTTATTTAATTAATATTATTTTCAGTTTTGGAAAAGTGCAATTCACACAATTATTCTATACGACCGCAGAAATATGAAGACTCGACGATACGACATTCACCGGCGTGGCCGGCCTAAATTCCAACGGTTCGGCACCTATGGCTTTGCCAGAGGAGGATTAAAAAGTCGATGAAGTGGGGCAAGCAACGAATGAAGGCGCTACACTGAATACGAAACACTAACGCAGTGCGGTGAGGAAGCAAAGGGAGTCAAAAGAAAAAGAAGAGAAGGAGGAGGAAGAAGGGATGAAGTCGGTGCAGGCATCGATGGGGCCGCTTGCTCTTTAGCGAAGCGTCAGTAAAGCGCCGGTAACGTTTGCCTCGGTTCTATTCGATCGTGTTCTCTTGATCTCGCTGTACTCTTCTGTAGAACAGGATTTTCCTGTATGCGACGAATGTGCGTTGCATCGCGTAGCGTAATTTAACTTTGTTCTGCGAAAGCGAAGTATTTCGCAGGCTAATTACATCCATTCGCCGTATTGTTCTACGTCAAGCCAATTGCACGAGCGCGAATAATCGAGATCAATTAAGCGAATGCGATGACTTCCGCGTATGAAGCGACCACGGAACGCGAACAGCAGCAGAAGGCGACGACTCCGCGCGCTTCCACGAAAGCTCACTTTGATGGTCGAGAGTTAGATAACCCGGACAATCCTATCACCGATATGGAGGATACCTCATTGTCACGAGAAGCTAATCTTGCAACAGATAGTTCTTCCGAGCAACTCGCCACGGAAGTCAACGTTTTGCCCGGTGAATCATTTCAAGAGGATCTAAGCACGCTCGATGAAAATGCGCGAAAAACGGAGGAGAATGCATGCAAAGAAGAGGATAAAAAGGAAAAAAGTGTCGATGTTTCGCGAATGAATAGATCCAAAAGGAACGAGGAGTTGAGGATCAATGAGAAGCATAAGGAGAATTCGGTTTTAAATTTATCAGCGAATAATAACGTAGCGTCGGAAAACGCATTCACGTGTCACGCGAAAGAAGACGAACACACCAAGGACGACAAAATCGAGGACCAAGAGAGATCCAAGGATCAGGATCAACGAAATCGGAGCATAGTGGAAATTGGAGTACAAGAACGACATATGATATGCGACAGCAATACTCATGCCAGAGATAAGTCACGAGATTTCACAGCGGGAGATATACGAGCTTGTTACGAGAAAGTGGCGGAACTTGGTCTGGATATGAAGGCCGAGGTGCAGAACGAGGGGACCGAAAGGGAGATTATTATCGGCCGCCAGGACAGCGATTCGTTCTACGATGCCGTGCGATCGGGAGATGTTAAGCGCGTCTCGGCGTTGATCGCCAGCGGCTGCGTGCAAAACCAGGACGAACCGGATTGGAACGTGTCGGGTGATCCACCCTTATTGATGGCGGCGACGAATCATTGTTTGCCTGTGCTCAGGTAGATACTTCAGTTTTGTTTTCGAAAAAGAATTATCGCCACCTTTACGATCGACTCGCTTAAGATTATTGTACTATTTTACGTAACTGTCTTCTTCTCGAAGTTTGCACCAATTTAGAAACTTTGAGTCATTCACGAGTCATTGCATTCTTTCTCTCAAATATATTCAATATAGCTATTAATAGATTCATAAATCTCTAACTATTAATAAATTCTTAATCCAGATATATTACTACTTATTTAAATTCAAAATTAATCCAATTATTATTACACTATTTTATTTTCGTAATTTAATGTAATGTATTGTAATTATACTTTATATTCTTTTTTTATATAGTACCAAAATGTTTTATTATATATAATTAATATTAATAGTAAAACTATTATAATTAATAATAGTAATAGAATACATGACTAATGTATAAAATATATATGACTAATTGCATATGACTAATGAATATTATATCTTTTTTTATCGTTGAATATATTATAGGACGTTGTTGACGAGCGGATGCGACCCAACTGTGCGTTCTCCGCGTGGTGAAACGGCACTTCATAGAGTGATTCTGAACGGCAGACCAGGCAACGTGTTGAAATTCGTGAAGGATCTTTTAGAACACGGCTGTCCGCCGAGCGTCAAAGAAGCCGGCGGTGGATCGACCGCGTTGCACATGCTCTCCCGTCAGCTGGCACACACACCGCTAAAGTCTCATTATCACGATTTCGACGCCGCCTTGAAGACGCTGGAATTGCTGGCGAATGCCGGACCCGTCAACGCCAAGGATCATCAGGGCCGAAGCGCCCTACACATCTTAGCATCGTCCACCGTTTTCGGTACGATTAAAATAATATTGTTATTATTGTTACTAATAATGTTTACATAAAATTTATTCTTCGTTCATAGCTCCATGAGTGTACTTGTTCTCTACGTTTGTATTTTTCCTACATAATTTGCAAGATTTTGAATGATATACGATTTTGCCCAGATAACAATTGCAAGACGGACATCGAATCGGTGATCGGGACGCTCCTGACTGCTGGGGCTGATACCTCGCTGAAGAATGACCGCGGCGAGACAGCGTTGCACGAGAGTCTGGAGTGCGGGGCATTGAATACCGCGACGTTCTTGATGCCGCTCACGCTGACAGGCATCGCGTCGCGTTATGGCGAGACCCCGTTGCATATAGCCGCTCGGAAGAATCACATCGACGTGGTGATGTGGCTGCTGGATCATGGTGAAGATCCGGGGACACAAGACGCCGGCGGTAACACGCCGTTGCATCTCGCGTCGGCGAGGGGATTTCATCAGACAGTGTCGCTGTTGGTCACCTCACCCCTGGCTCAATTGGAAAGGGTCAACGTTGACGGTCTGACAGCGCTGCAGGTTGCCGCCGAGAGCGGATTTTTCGACGCTGTCAAGGTGCTGCTCAAGGCCGGCGCCGATCCCAGTCAAACTTTACGCTATTGCGCGACGATCCTGCGCCGCCATCCCGACATTTCTCTGCTCATCGATTACGAATTGACCAGACGTCGACAGCTCGCCGCCTGATCACGCGTCATTCTATGATTCTTGCCTCTGGTATTCAGTAATTGCTTAAAATTACTAAATAGAGGTTACTATATATAAAATTGTCACACACTTGTTATTGCTCAATGTTGCGATATATATCGCGTATTAATTATATCGAAATTTATATCGAAATTCTACGTGCAATCGTAAGCATAATATAAAATCTTGTTGCCATATAAATCTCAATTATGGAAAGTGCAACTGATTTTGAAAAGACTGCGATATATAAGAGATTTACAATATTTTATTTAGAATATATAAGATAGCGGAATGTATTATGTGCAGATTTACATTTTCATATTATCGTAATTTTTCCTCATCATTATTATTGCATTTAATATTTCAATTACGTTTACTTGTTGTCATCGCCGAATTATTTGAAGAGGGATTAATAAAATGAGATAGTTTTTATAATATTAGTGTATATTTTATAAATCCATACAATCTGTAAAATAAAGCGCGAAAATGAATAAATCGGGAGCATGTCTGTGTATGTACAGCTATATAAGTGTATAAACGGATTTTATATAAACCATTTCCCTCAAAGTATCATATGATGTCTGGAAGGCTGTGTTAGAGTTATAACATAAATATTATATAATAATCTCTCTCGTACATAATGTACATATAATGTATAATTCACTATACCTTGCTACATTAAAACGTCAAGAAGACACTGTATAAAAATAAATACGTCTTCCTTCTATTTCATATAGGCTTCTTCCTATTACATGCACATAGGATAGAATAGATAGAAACGAACATACAAATTCTTTTTCGATACACATCTATTACAAAACATGTCTCACATCTGACATTTTAATTTACGTATATTTTGCACTGTCGATCTTAAACTTCTACGTATGATGCTCAAAAAAAGAAGAAAAAAGTTCATGAAAAAAAAAATTTGCCAACGATCGTACAAAATATTAATTCGCGTAATATATGCACATATATTTAACAAATTAAAATATTAAAAACATTTTAACAAAAACATTCTGAATATATTTTAACAAATACATTATAAATTTGTAACATTTAAAGGGAGCTGGAAAATATATGCTAGGTGCATATATACATATATACCTAATACTGTCGCACCACAAATGTTGAGACACATTGCCAATTTTTCGTAGCTGCTACTGATAAGAAGTTTTTTTCATCGTTACATATAATTAATACGCGCGTTATTATAACATATACAATTATCACATACGTCTATACACACACACCCTTCGATAGAAATTCAATTCGATGTATTTGTCTATAATACAGCTGTTATATTGCATATTCAAGATTGACACTATCATTATTATCGGCCATGTCCATTTTGAGAACGTTCGCATGTAGCATAAGAAATCCTAAACCTTACAAATATATGTATATGTATGTATGTATGTATGTGTATTATACATTCATGGTTTAGGATTTATATGTGTGTGTGTATGTGTCCATGCTGCATGTGATCTTCAAATTTTGAACATCATTATAAAACAGTTTATATTTTTTTGGCACATTCTACTTGCATATTCACAAATAATCCACATTGTACTCTATAAAAATGCTTGATATACACATTTATCCCTTTTCAATAACACTTCTTTTCATTTGTTAAAATTATTCTTAAATAATTCTCGAATTTCCAAAAATCGTTCATCTTATTAAATTAGCAATTATAATGCTATATAATAATCTGGCACAAGGAAAACTTATGGACTGCATCAAAATTCATGACTCCATGAATGGATCTAAGATTATGGTAATAAAAGAGCTCGATTATACATTCTGTATATCATCTAATATATCTTAAACCATACATTCTTAAAGACAGATTCTTTGGATAAATAATTTTTTGTATATTTTTTAAATATAAACGTATACATTAATGATATTTTAATATATTATGTATTTGAGCATAATTTTGTTAGAATTATAGGCCATGCTCGAAATGTTGCAGCATATATTTATAAAAATTAAAATGCATGAATTAATGCACTTAATAATTTAGAAAAAAAAAAATGTATTTTACAGCTGAGGCCTTTGCACTAGGTTTGTTGTATTTGTAATACTACAAAAAGAACAAAAATCCTGTATATATCAAACATTGCACAATATTACTCATCGTATGTTTCCTACATTAACATTAATTGTCCTAACTCTCACTTCAAAGAGAGAGAGAATGTATGCATATATTATATAAATTATATTACATATATAGAGAATTCTCTAGTGACACTACATTATAATATTTGTTAGAGATAAGCATTATTTACATGAGTATCTCATCATGTAATATTTTAATATTTCATTTTCATATTCTGAAAATTACTTACAGTCAGAAAATATCTTCCTAATCAAGATACGACATCACAATAGTTTCAGAGTTACAAAAATGTTGATAAAAAAATTGAGATATTTGTCAAATTTGAAATTTTGTAATCTCAACATTTTTTGCCCATCTCTAACATTTATTATAATAACTATTATTAGGATTAACTATATAGGCCCGATTTCTTTTTGCTCTCTACTAAAATGAAGAATTTCATATAATAATATATTTAATACATATATTACTTTGATACATTTATATCCAACAGAATTTTTTTTATTCTATCAATGATATTTCTAAAATGTCTTTATGTAAGGCAAATTTATTTATTTTTTGTATAATTATTGAATATTAAAGCCAGAGAGATCTCATATTAACTTATTCACTACCAATTTTTAATCAGTTTAGAAATTTGTTTAGAGCCTGCAAAAAATATCCTATTTACAAAATTTCTTATCGTGAAAAGTCATAAAATCGATCGTTTTTAATATTATTGCTTGAAATCGTTTATTCTTCATTGCGTTAAAAAGTATTTAAAAATGTATATTAATGAAAAATGTATTTTTCACAGTTGTTTGTAAAATACTCTTTCTGGATTTACTAATGTTTCCCTCTACATATCATTTAATTCAGTCTTTTATCGATTAATTTAGTTAAAAATATTCATTCATATTTTTTGAAAGTATTCACGGTATTGAAAAATTTTAATTACACACACACGCACACACATACGCACATAAAATATCTCTCTCGACGGTGCGCCACCTTGTCGTGGTGGGAGAGCTCCCACTCCTTTAGGAGTGGGTCTAAGAGCGCACTATTGCACGTATGTGTGGGTGATGGATGTATGAGCGTGGAACAGGGATGTGTGGATATTTCCCGGAGACTAACCAAGGGGGGAGTAGTAGCCCCTGACCGGGGGGAATGCGTGAAGTCAGTACCTGGGCCTCTGACCTAGTAATATGGGAGACCGTAAGCCCACAACAGTGGCAAAGTTCCCGTGAACGGTCATGCATACTAGTGGGAAGACCGCTCCGCGTTCCCGGTGGGGGATATACCCTGGCACCTTCTAGCCTGGGGTCGAGGGGAGCGACCGTTCGGATCGGCACGCTCCCCTTCCCTGGGGTGAGGTTAAACCTTTAGCATCAGTGTGGACCCGGCCCTCTCCGGGAACCCTTTTTCTGTAGAGTCATTGGAAGGGATAGGCCTGGCCAGCCGAAAGCAGCCTCTCTGTTTCCCTTCCCGTAACTAGGGCACTTAATCACTGGGGAAGGAGCTCCACCGCGGTGGGGCTGCCATGATGGCCGAACCGGTTCTTTTGCAGATACTACCATGGAAGAAATTTACACACACATTAAAACGGAGTGACTTCACCACCGGTGAAGGGAGTTGGAGGACGTGTCTTCGACCCGAAGGCAACCACGTACCTAGATGTCCCAGGTATTAAGAAGACCAGGGCCACCAAGGACATACCACAGGCGGTGGTAAACAAGGTGGTGGAGGTGGTGCGGGGCAACGAGGAGGAGGCTATCTTCCGTAGGAGTAGCCTGATTCTTCGGTCCCCCACGAATATAGCCAGGCCCCAAAGGCAGGAGATGGCGGATGGGCACCCGGGCGTCCCGAGGGCGGGCGGCCTCCCGGACGTCGGGAGCCTGCAGCCGACGATCCGCTTAGACAGGATAGAGGGGCCACCTGAGGACCAAATCAGGGGTAGACGGGCGTCCACACCGCGTCCACACCCTGGGTGTGACGGCGGACTCCGTCATTTTTGTGGAGGAGCCCACCTTGATCCGCGAGGAGGAGGAGTCGAGCGAGGCGTCCTCGACCGTCTTTGCCCCCTCCAAAGCCGTCAAGAGGGTTAGGGGCGCCTCGTCCGACTCGGCCCCCATTACGGAGGACGAGGGATCCGTGACGGCAACCGAAGGGAGGCAGAGGAAGAGGAAACCGGGCAGGCCCAGGACTACCAACATCATAGATGAGATCCGGGAGAAACAGAGGGCGGAGAGTAAGAAGCAGGAGCAGGAGGAATGGGAGGAGAGAAGGATGGCGGATCCCAACCTCGCAATCCCCCGGCTGCGAACCTACTGAGCATCGACGAGTTGGTGGAGGAGTTGGAAAACTAGCCAACTCCGGACATCACATCGGAGGTGATGCAGGTAGTTCGCATAATTGAAAAGGTGGCCACAACATCCAGGAACCTTAAGGGCACGTATATCAGAGCCCTAAGGATGACGGCCCTTAAAGTGCACGCGGGGGTAAACCTCCTTGCGCATAGGACTCAAGAGGGAAGTTGTGGAGTAACGGAGGAGGTCACGGCAGTACTGAGGAGAAAGATAAGAGGTCTGCAGTTAGACAAGGAGCGAATGGAGGAGCTGGAGCAGGCGTCCCTCTCCAGAAGAGAAGCCGAGAAAACGCAGAGGGAGAACGAGGAGCTGAGGAGGAAGGTGAGGAGACTGGAGGAAGAGCTCCAGGACGTGAAGGAGAGGTGCATTGGAGAAATGGATGGGGGGGACGGGCGGGTGACGGGGGAGGATGGAACATCCCCCGCCGCCCGCGCGTTCCCTCTCCCCCTTGCAGGTGTCACCGTCCCCGCCTGCGGTGATGGGGGGACGCGGGCGTGCCCCGCCAAGTGCGGAGGCCAGCCCGCTCCCCCCTCCTTTGGGGGGGGGGCGGCGAGTGGCTTCGACCCGAGTTATTCCCTCCTCCAACAAATGGAGGGGATCATAAACCGGATCGTCGGAGAGGTGGTGGGGAGGCTCAGCGTCCGGGGGTCGTGAGGATCTTTGGTCCCCCCGCTGACCCCCGTCGCTGATCCTCCCGCCGCCATAGGATTTGACGCTCTCCCGGCGCCCGAGGCCGCCATGCCGGGGACCTCGGACGCTGGGAGGGCGCCGGAGAAGAAGAAGAAAAAGAAGAAGAAAAAGAAGAAGGAAGCGGCAACTACCCTTGCTCCTCCAGTGGATGGGACAGCGGGGAACAAACAGGTGCAACCGCAAGAGGAGGGTGAGAAGGAGAGGTACCCGGAGAGGAGGACCGATGAAACAACATGTGGCGGCGAAACCGGATATACCCGGAGAGGACCCGACAAGGATGGAGGTAGAGGTGGAGGTGCAGCAGCAACAGCCGCCGCAGGACCCACCCAAGAAGCAGAGGACTCCGAGGGAGAGACCCGTGAGGAGGAACACGATGGAGGAGCAGAAGGCGCGGGATGGATAAGAGTAAGCCCCATACCATTTTACAGGCCAACCTCAACCACGCCCGCCGCGCGCAGGATTTATTCTTGCACACGTTGGCGGAGCGTGGTTGTGGGTTGGGAGTAGTGTCGGAGCCGTACGTGGTCCCCCCTGGGCACCCAGCCTGGTTTGCGGGCGGGGGCCCGGGGAGGGCCGCGCCGCACGTGGCCATCGTGCGGGGGGGCGACAGCGAGTCGCCCTCCTGCAGGATGGGGGCTAGCGGCGTCTGTTTCACGGCGGTGAGGTGGGGGACTACCTGCGTTGTGGGGATGTATACCCCCCCGTCGCTAAGCCTGGCCGAATTCGAGGCCGCGCTCGGAGAAGTAGAGGGGGTAGTGAGGAGTAGCCTCCCCGGGCCGGTCCTTGTGATGGGTGACTTTAACGCCAAATCGGCGGTTTGGGGTTGCCCGTTCGGGGACCGGCGCGGGGAGACACTGTTGGATTGGGCGGGGTCATTGGGACTGACTCTGTTCAACGAAGGGACTGTGGCCACATGGCGTGAGGCCGCAGGGGGAGTCCATCATCGATCTGACGTGGGCCTCCCCTGCGGCCTTGCGCATGGTGGTTGGCTGGAGGGTGGCCGCTGAGCTCGAGACCCTGTCTGATCACAAGTATATCGAGCTCGGACTGGCCGCCCGCCGGCCGCTCACTGGGACGATGGTAGAGGAGGAGCACAGGTGGTCCCTCGCGAGGCTTAATCCGGACCTCCTGATGGCCTCGGTGCACGCCTCGCTATGGGTATGGGTATGGGGGTAGAAGGTCCTGGGAAGGATTGGACGTGGAGGAATTGGCGCTGAGGTTTCGCAAGGCTCTTTGGGGAGCCTGCGATGCCTCGATGCCAAGGGTGAAAAGGGGATGCGGGAGAAGGTCGGCGTACTGGTGGACCGAGGAAATCGCGAAACTCCGCGAGGCCTCGGTCCAGGCCAGACGCCGACTCCAACGGCATCTGAGGCGGAAGAACAGGGACGAGGCGGGCATCGAGCGGGCGCGGGGGGAATACCGTGAGGATCGGTGCTCCCTCGGCACGGCCATTGGAAGGTCCAAGGCCACAGTATATACAGTAGCGCAACTCTCCCGATTTTGTGTAGCATAAAATGGAATGCGCATGCGCGAAGTCAGCGAGTATACTAGTACTGCCATCTGTACTTTCCTCTCATTCTCTCCTTTGGTTTTCATTCTCTTTCTAACACATTATAATATGTAATATAAATTAAATTCAATAAAACTTGAATATATGTACATAAAGAAATTGTGAAAAATATAATACAAAATATATAATGCAAATATATATAAAAAATAGTATATATGACATGATGTGAATATTAATTAACCATTTTATGTCATATATAACTGATAGCAGAAAAGATATATACTCATAATACTCATATATAATTTATAATATATTTACATATTAATACTTATATATATAATTTTTAATATATTTATATATTAATTGTACATACGTATATTCTATATATATATTCAAAAACTTAAAATTAAAAAAAAAACATTTAGATTAAGACTACAATCACTTAAATTTTATTATATAAAATATATATATTTATGAGCAAAATGAATAAAAAAACAAGAAATATATATTTGTTAATAATATATATTTATTTATAAACAGTTGTATTTCGTTAAAAATATTTCACAAACAGAAATAATCTTGAAACTAAACTTTTTCTCTCTCAAATCAATCATCTGACCATACCTCAGCTACTCGATCCACCTCAGCATGAATCAGAAAGAGAAAATGAGAGAGTAGAAGAATAGAAACAAGAAAGTGTTTTACATTCAATTAAAATACAAATGTGAAATACGTTATAACATATGTATATGTCATATAAACGTTTGATGTTTATATGATGTAAACATCAAACGTTTATATGACATATACAGGGCGATCCTGAAAAACGTTATGTCTTTAAAATGACGTATTCCTGACACCATTCTAAGACAATTTTTCCTTTACCAAAATTTGATTTGAAGCGTAGTTTTTGTATTATGAGCAAAAATAGTTAGTAAATCACGCGTCGGGTACAGAAGGCAGGCAGGAGCGGCGCGGCGTGCCGCGAGCGCGGGCGCAGCTGACCGCCCGACGGGTAATTATCACCGCATGAGTCGCTAACTATTTTATCTTATAACATAAAATTATGCTTTAAATAAAATTTTGGTAAAGAAGAAAATGTCTTAGAATTACGTCAGAAATACGTGTTCCTTAAAATAACGTTATTTTAATAATGAAAAGTTGTTCCGGATCGCCGGCCGTCCGACGTTGCAATCAGCTGATTGCTACACGCGATGTGTGTATGGCGGAGTGTGTGCGTAAGAGAGAGAGAGAGAGAGAGAGAGAGAGAAAGAGAGAGAGAGGGAGGGTAGGAGGGACAGACATTCATACACACGCACGCACTTTTTTTCTCGCTCTCTTTCTCTCTTTTACGCAACACTCATACACTCTCTCATTCAGTCTCTCACTCACACTCTCGGTCACTCACTCACTCACTCACCTGCTTACTCACTTGCTCACTCACCTTGTAGCAGCGTAGCGAATCTTCATGCTATGTATTGTTGTTATCTGCTGCACGGTTATGATTGCTAGAGATGCGCGACACATCGAAATTTTTTCGATTATTAGTCTCACACTTGATTGACACAATACAGATTACACGATAACGAGTTTACTGTTTATTCACTCACTATTGATTTATCGATATCAAAAATTACTTTCAAAGAAACGCGAATGCAAACAGCACATGACTCGACGCGAAGCGACGGACCGCGGAGACTGCGCGACCACAAGAATTATGTTGCCAGAAACGCGACACGCGACATCTAACAAACGACTTGCGCGTGGCGCGTGATTGACGCGAGATAAGACGAATGTAATTAAAATTACATTATTCTTGCGATTGACTTAAATCTTCGCATCGTGAATGCAATAATTTCGAAAACGTAATAACGTACAACACATGCTTTTTAAAATAATAATTATTTATTATAATTAGAAATAGTTATTATTTATAATAAATAATGAATTTTTTAAGTATGTTATTATACGTTTCATGTTTTTTACCGCATTCGCAATGCGAAGGTTTTAGCCGATCGTTCGTCTTATCTCGCGTCAATCACGCGCCACGCGCAAGTCGTTTGTTAGATGTCGCGTTTCTGGCAACATAACTCTTGTGGTCGCGCAGTCTCCGCGGTCCGTCGCTTCGCGTCGAGTCATGTGCTGTTTGCATTCGCGTTTCTTTGAAAGTAATTTTTGATATCGATAAATCAATAGTGAGTGAATAAACAGTAAACTCGTTATCGTGTAATCTGTATTGTGTCAATCAAGTGTGAGACTAATAATCGAAAAAATTTCGATGTGTCGCGCATCTCTAGCAATCATAACCGTGCAGCAGATAACAACAATACATAGCATGAAGATTCGCTACGCTGCTACAAGGTGAGTGAGCAAGTGAGTAAGCAGGTGAGTGAGTGAGTGAGTGACCGAGAGAGTGTGAGTGAGAGACTGAATGAGAGAGTGTATGAGTGTTGCGTAAAAGAGAGAAAGAGAGCGAGAAAAAAAGTGCATGCGTGTGTATGAATGTCTGTCCCTCCTACCCTCCCTCTCTCTCTCTCTCTCTCTCTCTCTTACGCACACACTCCGCCATACACACATCGCGTGTAGCAATCAGCTGATTGCAACGTCGGACGGCCGGCGATCCGGAACAACTTTTCATTATTAAAATAACGTTATTTTAAGGAACACGTATTTCTGACGTAATTCTAAGACATTTTCTTCTTTACCAAAATTTTATTTAAAGCATAATTTTATGTTATAAGATAAAATAGTTAGCGACTCATGCGGTGATAATCACCCGTCGGGCGGTCAGCTGCGCCCGCGCTCGCGGCACGCCGCGCCGCTCCTGCCTGCCTTCTGTACCCGACGCGTGATTTACTAACTATTTTTGCTCATAATACAAAAACTACGCTTCAAATCAAATTTTGGTAAAGGAAAAATTGTCTTAGAATGGTGTCAGGAATACGTCATTTTAAAGACATAACGTTTTTCAGGATCGCCCTGTATGTTATAACATATTTCACATTTGTATTTTAATTGAATGTAAAACACTTTCTTGTTTCTATTCTTCTACTCTCTCATTTTCTCTTTCTGATTCATGCTGAGGTGGATCGAGTAGCTGAGGTATGGTCAGATGATTGATTTGAGAGAGAAAAAGTTTAGTTTCAAGATTATTTCTGTTTGTGAAATATTTTTAACGAAATACAACTGTTTATAAATAAATATATATTATTAACAAATATATATTTCTTGTTTTTTTATTCATTTTGCTCATAAATATATATATTTTATATAATAAAATTTAAGTGATTGTAGTCTTAATCTAAATGTTTTTTTTTTAATTTTAAGTTTTTGAATATATATACAGGGCGATCCTGAAAAACGATCCGTCTATAAAATGACGTATTCCTGACACCATTCTAAGACAATTTTTCCTTTACCAAAATTTGATTTGAAGCGTAGTTTTTGAATTATGAGCAAAAATAGTTAGTAAATCACGCGTCGAGTACAGAAGGCAGGCAGGAGCGGCGCGGCGTGCCGCGAGCGCGGGCGCAGCTGACCGCCCGACGGGTGATTATCACCGCATGAGTCGCTAACTATTTTATCTTATAACATAAAATTATGCTTTAAATAAAATTTTGGTAAAGAAGAAAATGTCTTAGAATTACGTCAGAAATACGTGTTGCTTAAAATAACGTTATTTTAATAATGAAAAGTTGTTCCGGATCGCCGGCCGTCCGACGTTGCAATCAGCTGATTGCTACACGCGATGTGTGTATGGCGGAGTGTGTGCGTAAGAGAGAGAGAGAAAGAGAGAGAAAGAGGGAGAGAGGGAGGGTAGGAGGGACAGACATTCATACACACGCACGCACTTTTTTTCTCGCTCTCTTTCTCTCTTTTACGCAACACTCATACACTCTCTCATTCGGTCTCTCACCCACACTCTCTCGGTCACTCACTCACTCACTCACCTGCTTACTCACTTGCTCACTCACCTTGTAGCAGCGTAGCGAATCTTCATGCTATGTATTGTTGTATCTGCTGCACGGTTATGATTGCTAGAGATGCGCGACACATCGAAATTTTTTCGATTATTAGTCTCACACTCGATTGACACAATACAGATTACGCGATAACGAGTTTACTGTTTATTCACTCACTATTGATTTATCGATACCAAAAATTACTTTCAAAGAAACGCGAATGCAAACAACACATGACTCGACGCGAAGCGACGGACCGCGGAGACTGCGCGACCACAAGAGTTATGTTGCCAGAAACGCGACACGCGACATCTAACAAACGACTTGCGCGTGGCGCGTGATTGACGCGAGATAAGACGAACGATCGGCTAAAACCTTCGCATTGCGAATGCGGTAGAAAACATGAATAATTATTATTTTAAAAAGCATGTGTTGTACGTTATTACGTTTTCGAAATTATTGCATTCACGATGCGAAGATTTAAGTCAATCGCAAGAATAATGTAATTAAAATTACATACAATGTAATTGAATAATGTAATTTTAATTACATTATTCTTGCGATTGACTTAAATCTTCGCATCGTGAATGCAATAATTTCGAAAACGTAATAACGTACAACACATGCTTTTTAAAATAATAATTATTCATGTTTTCTACCGCATTCGCAATGCGAAGGTTTTAGCCGATCGTTCGTCTTATCTCGCGTCAATCACGCGCCACGCGCAAGTCGTTTGTTAGATGTCGCGTGTCGCGTTTCTGGCAACATAACTCTTGTGGTCGCGCAGTCTCCGCGGTCCGTCGCTTCGCGTCGAGTCATGTGTTGTTTGCATTCGCGTTTCTTTGAAAGTAATTTTTGGTATCGATAAATCAATAGTGAGTGAATAAACAGTAAACTCGTTATCGCGTAATCTGTATTGTGTCAATCGAGTGTGAGACTAATAATCGAAAAAATTTCGATGTGTCGCGCATCTCTAGCAATCATAACCGTGCAGCAGATACAACAATACATAGCATGAAGATTCGCTACGCTGCTACAAGGTGAGTGAGCAAGTGAGTAAGCAGGTGAGTGAGTGAGTGAGTGACCGAGAGAGTGTGGGTGAGAGACCGAATGAGAGAGTGTATGAGTGTTGCGTAAAAGAGAGAAAGAGAGCGAGAAAAAAAGTGCGTGCGTGTGTATGAATGTCTGTCCCTCCTACCCTCCCTCTCTCCCTCTTTCTCTCTCTTTCTCTCTCTCTCTTACGCACACACTCCGCCATACACACATCGCGTGTAGCAATCAGCTGATTGCAACGTCGGACGGCCGGCGATCCGGAACAACTTTTCATTATTAAAATAACGTTATTTTAAGCAACACGTATTTCTGACGTAATTCTAAGACATTTTCTTCTTTACCAAAATTTTATTTAAAGCATAATTTTATGTTATAAGATAAAATAGTTAGCGACTCATGCGGTGATAATCACCCGTCGGGCGGTCAGCTGCGCCCGCGCTCGCGGCACGCCGCGCCGCTCCTGCCTGCCTTCTGTACTCGACGCGTGATTTACTAACTATTTTTGCTCATAATTCAAAAACTACGCTTCAAATCAAATTTTGGTAAAGGAAAAATTGTCTTAGAATGGTGTCAGGAATACGTCATTTTATAGACGGATCGTTTTTCAGGATCGCCCTGTATAGAATATACGTATGTACAATTAATATATAAATATATTAAAAATTATATATATAAGTATTAATATGTAAATATATTATAAATTATATATGAGTATTATGAGTATATATCTTTTCTGCTATCAGTTATATATGACATATATAAAATGGTTAATTAATATTCACATCATGTCATATATACTATTTTTTATATATATTTGCATTATATATTTTGTATTATATTTTTCACAATTTCTTTATGTACATATATTCAAGTTTTATTGAATTTAATTTATATTACATATTATAATGTGTTAGAAAGAGAACGAAAACCAAAGGAGAGAATGAGGAAAGTACAGATGGCAGTACTAGTATACTCGCTGACTTCGCGCATGCGCATTTCATTTTATGCTACACAAACTTCAAAGGTGCCGACAGGGAGTTGCGCTACTGTATATACTGTGCCAAGGCGGCGGCCTGGGAGGACCTTATTTCCTCCCTTAACGAGGATCCGTGGGGGCGCCCGTAGGTTGGTCCTCAATAAACTGAGGCCGCGGGCGCCTCCGACTACGGAGTCCCTGGACCCTGGTTTCCTCGGGGAGGTGGTTGGGGCCCTCTTCCCTGAGGGAGCCGGGGATGCGGTGCACTTTCCCCCTTTGGGAGGGGTGCCTGAGGGGGAGAGGAGTTGGAGGTATCCGTTGACGAGATGAGGGATGCTGTCCGGAAAATGAAGACGAATAAGGCTCCGGGTCCGGACGGCATCCCGGGTAGAGTTTGGGCCCTAGCCATGGGCGAAGTAGGGGGGCCCATGAAAAAGTCCCCTCCCTCCCTTCTCCTTTCCCCTTTTCTCGTTTCCCTTCCTTCCTCCACGTCTTTGTCCTTCCTTCCTATTAGTGGAGTGTTAACCTGTCATGGGCGGGGGGGCTGCGGGGGCGGGGATGTCCCCGTAGCAAACTTCTCCCACTCATGGCGGGCGGGGCGTCCTAGTACTTGCACAGTGGCGCTGGGGTGCTCCACATTCAGTTTAATCTTAAACCCGTGCTTGCCACGCTTGGTCCTTTAGTGTAAAAATTAGTCGTATGATGTGCGTCTTTACGCATACGCGAGGCGACTCCCTGGAAGTTATGTGCAAGCGGTTCCCGGGGAGTCGCCGTTAGCGGTTAGGATGCCATCGGTGAGGTTTAGCGGGTAGTCAGGTCTGGGTGGATGCATCCAGCCTGGAGTCCCGCACTACCCGAAGCTTCCCCCGAAGTGGATGGTGTCCGTCAACAAAATTCCTCATCGATAAAAAAAAGGGGGGGGCCCTGAGGTATCTCTTTACGAGATGCCCCAGGGAGGGGGTCTTTCCTTCCCCTTGGAAGGAGGCGAGACTGGTCCTCCTCCCTAAGGGGGGAAGGGACCCCGCGGAACCATCGGCCTACCGGCCTCTGTTTGCTGGATGAGGTCCGTAAGCTGATGGAGAGAATCGTGGTGGGGCGGCTCAATGAGCACCTGAGCAGGAGCGGGGGACTCAACGCGCGACAATTTGGGTTCCGGGCGGGCCGGTCGACCATCGACGCAGTCGATGATCTGCGGGCCTGCTCGGAGCGGATGATCCAGGACGGGAGGGTGGCGTTGGCTGTGTCCTTGGACATAGTCAACGCCTTTAATACTCTCCCGTGGGATAAGGTGGACGCGGGTCTTCGGGCACACGGGGTCCCCGGATATCTGGTCAGGATAGTCCGGGCCTACTTCGTGAGTAGAGGGATAGTCTTTCGTGACGCGAGGGGGGAGTTGAGAAGGCGGGAGATCCTTCGCGGGGTTCCACAGGGGTCCGTCTTGGGGCCCCTGTTATGGAACCTCGCGTACGACGAGGTCTTGGGGAGAGTCCTTCCCCCCGGCTGCCACGTCATCTGTTACGCGGATGACACTCTTGTGGTGGCTGGGGGGAGGAACTGGGAGGACGCGATCGTGAGAGGGAATATCGCGGTAGCCGGGGTGGTCGGAGGTATCAAAGGCCTGGGTCTAAGGGTGGCCCCTCGGAAGACAGAAGCTATCTTCTTTCATGATGGCTCCCGAGGGGCTCCCCCCCAGACTACCCCTGACGGTAGATGGACACAGAGTCGAGGTGGGGACACGGATGAAGTATCTAGGTCTCCACCTCGACGGTAGATTGGAGTTCGGGGAGCACTTTGCTCAGCTGGCCCCCAAAATGGGGAGGATGGCGGGCTCACTTTGGAGGCTGTTGCCCAACCTTGGGGGGCCGGACGGCCGTGTCCGCAAATTGTACGTGGGCACGGTCGGTTCGGTGGCCCTTTATGGGGCTCCGATCTGGGCGGGTGCGGCCTCGAGGTCCAGGAGGATTAGGGGTTTCTTGCGGGGGGCACATAGGCCCATCGTACTAAGGGCCGCCCGTGCATACCGCACAGTGTCGTATGCGGCGGCGGCGTTGTTAGCTGGGGCCCCTCCCCTGGAGCTTCTGGCTCAGGGCCAGTCAATGACGTACTGGCAGGTCCGGGAGCTCCGGGAGAGGGGATTACTGATGTGTCTGACGGCGAAGAATGCCATCAGACGCCAGGTGGTGGACTCTGTCCTCGTGGACTGGCGGAGACTATTGTCTGGGCCGACCTACGAGGAACAGAGAGTTGTGAGGGCGATTTTGCCGGTCTTCGCGCAATGGGTGGGGAGAGACTGGGGGCAGATGACTTTCAGGGTGGCGCAGGTGCTGACCGGACACGGGTGTTTCGGACAGTACCTGTACCGCATTGGGAGGTAGATGTCCTCGGGATGCCATCACTGTGGGGAGGACCGGGACACGGCGCAGCACACCCTCGAGGCGTGTGTGGCCTGGGTGGTGCAGCGCCGTGCCCTGGTCCATGTTATAGGTGAGGACCTCTCCTTGGTGGCGGTCGTCAGGGCCATGACGGAGACGGAGGAGTCCTGGAGGGCGGTAGCTTGCTACTGCGAGACCGTCATGACGGCGAAGGAGGAGGCCGGAAGGGAGAGGAGAGAGAGGAGAAGGATGCCTCCTCCTCCACCACGGGCACAGGGCCCCAGGAGGGTGTTGCGGGGGAGAAGGAGGCTGCCAGGGCCTCTGGCCCCATCGCGGAATCCATCCTGAGGAGGAAGAATGGAAGTACCCTATAGGCAGAGCGGAGGAGGGCTTCCGGGGACCGGGGAGCCTTAGCTTTAGTATGGCCCCCCTGCAGTGTCCCCACCTCCCGCCCCCCTCACGGCACAAGAAGAGGCCCCGCCACCGGGGGCCACGGCGAGTCAACAGTGGAAGAAGCCCCGCCACTAGGGGCTGCAGCAAGAGGGGAGCAGGCGTGGAGTGGGGAAACTCCCGCCTGCATTTCCCCCATGGATGGTACCGGGAGTGGAGGTGCCCCCCCCCGGTAACTACAGAAGGTAAGGCGGTGAGGGGGTCGCGGAAGAATGCTTCGGCGTACCCGTGGCCCCCCCTCGTAAAACCGCGGTGGAGGACACCCGCAGGGGTTTTAGCCGGTAGGAGTCCGGCATAACCTCCTCTCCCTCCCCGGGGAGAGGAGGTATCCATGAGGATTTCCCCTGCGCAAAAAAAAAACAAAAAAAAACAAAATATATTAATGCAATATTAATAAATTAGATATTTATTTGAAGGTGATGTTATTAAGTTATTTAAAATTATGCATTGTAAATATTATCATACGAATTATAATTATTTGATATATATTATTTTTTTAGTATCAATTAACTATTTTTTAAATGATAAGCTGCGAAATTATTACATTTTGTTTGTGAAGTATTTATATGGCAGTGAATACGTTAACATCATCAGTGCATATTTTTCAAGTTTTTATTTTAACATGTGATTCGCTGTCTTTGTTGAAGAATTCAAATGATTCTATAATTATTAATAAAAGAGATTTGATAATAGATATTTAAAAAAATTGTGTCACGCTTCTTTTTCGATATCATTATCATTTCTGTTTTTTTTCTTTGTGACACAGGCGTTTTTTAATTGGTAAATTATAATAAAATAAATAATAGGAAACTTTATATAATAAAAAAATGAATTATGTAAGCAATCCGCAAAGTAAACGAACAAGATTAGAAGACTAGAAAGAGAAGACAGAGAAGAATCTTCATCTTTGTTGGATTTGCATCATTAAGAGATGAAGATTTCTTTGATATTCTTACAGGTAATATAAAATTTAAATCTATAACACATAAAATGTAGAGAGACATTGTGTCATAACAAAGGAAACAAATATTAAGACTTTAATTTTAAATGCCAAGTGTAAAGAGACGAATGCAAATTAGATAAATTATAAATTGTATGCGATTGTATAAAAAAATACTATCTATAGAAATCTTATAAACAATCCTACGTCGATTAATAATAAATAACAAGAGTATTACGCCATGAGTCAAATAATAACAAATTTCGTATTATCAATTTTGCAACAAACAGAAATGTGATGTGATTATTAATTCAACTATATACATTCTGGGAGAAAAATCTACATTGATATGATTGCACGTAAATAACGGTTGCGAAAGCAACAATTTGACAATGGCCAACAAACAGAAAAACTTATAGCCGAATAGATCACACACACGATAGATAAAAATAAGGGAATGCTACCCATAAGAAGAGAGAATACGCATAATAAATAAGTGATTATGTTTTGTATAAATTTTATATAAATAGAGAATAGCAGAAAGAAAACAGGCACCTATCTATATAGCTGCATAAAATTAATTATATAATATGTATTTATATAAAAGTATGACACTGTTCCTTTTTCGATTATTTCAAGAATTTGTTGCTTTTATGGCAAACAATTCCTTATTGTCGCTGTGACTTAAAGAAATCTTTTTAGAGAAATGAAATGTGCAATATAGATGCATATAATATAACACATTTTAAACAAAATGCGAGAGAGTAATATAAGGTATAAGAGAGTAATATATTCCACAGATTTATAATAAAATATTTCTTCCTAAAATAAGATTTGTTATTTCTATGATTTAATTCAATCGACACGATTGAATTATCGAGAATAGTGACTCACAAACTAATTTTTTTTCTAGCGAGAAAGAGAGAGAGAGAGAGAGAGAGAGAGAGAGAGAACTGGAATGCAATTTACATAAAAAAAGATCTAATATGTTTTTGCAATATTTCCTATATATCTTTCAACACACGCAAGTGTAATTATATTTCTATGTGTGCGTGTGTGTCAAAAAATATTTTATGATGTATAAGCAAACTTACTTGATTCAATTATATGTATTTCCTATATATTTTTGGTTTAAAATAAAATGTGTAAATATGTATAATATATTAGGCTTAAATTTTACTTTTTCTAACAAATTGTAAATGTAATAGATAACAATATACATATCTTTAAAAAAATTAATGATTATTATATCCACAAAAGATGTAGGCTTACTTACATCTTGGATGTGTATTGCAGCATTTTATTACAGCTGATTAAGAGCTCTATTGGAAGAAAAAGTTGACTAAACCTTCATCGTATAGTTGGCTAAATGAACTTGAATCATTAATATATTAATGGATAAATAATGCTAAATATATCGCATATGAATTTTTACTAAAAATGAATATATATAATATATATATAATCTTTGGAGCATAATAAATTCTTGCATCAACTATGTATTGTTTTTAATATCATTAGTTGTTAGCATCACAAGTATCAAACTTAAATATGACACACTTGCAATCTTATTTTAAGTGATTACTTAGTTATAGAAATATTCACATTCATTATAAATTTACACTTTGTTGTTATTAGTTATCTTCACGATGGATACAATAACTAATTAATAACAGCAATCACTTAAAATTAATCACTATATTATGATCCTGTTATCTCAGTGAAATTCACATATATTTTCTATATGTATATTTTCATACCACATACTTTGTGTCTCCGTTACAATCATTTGAGCCATATTAATCTCTACGATATTTACAGAAAAAGATTAGGGCACTTTAGCTTCCAATTCCTCCAATATTAATTTGTAAAATGCTAAATGTAAAAAATCTGTGTGTGAAGTACTAAAAACTTATCTATATGTGTCATATATATAAAAACATTTTTTCTATGCTGCCTTATTCCGACTTGGAAAAAAGACTTATTATTTATGAATACTGTTGTTCTGATAAAATGCACTGAAAATTTGTATACAAATATGCTAGAAATATATCTCGTAGTATATTAACTAGTAGCCTCCAGTGTGCTAAGAAATGTCGAAAGTTTAAAGCGTAACGAGTTCATTAAATGAGTAAAATGAGTTTAATGACTTTCAAAAGCTTATAATGAAACTAAATCGATCTTTCCCAATTTCTCTTGTTGTCAAAACAATGAGGAACATGACTGTCTCATTATAAGAAGTATAAAATATGTCACTCACTTATTGATGAATTGCTTACGCGCAGTCGTCACTAGGTCGTCTATTGTGTTCCTCGTCTTCCTCGAGCCTTCGATTGACGGAATGCGAGAGAGCGTACGTTTTATTAAAGTCTATCGTGACGTAGCCTATCTGCGGCTTATTTGGAGATTCGGGAGGAGACGGCGGCAGGTTTGCATTATTATCGGATGTACCAGGTAAATCCCTCGTATCCAGATCCAAAACCGCGTAATTCATCTCTCCGGGATCTCTCGGGCATTCTGTCGGCGTGGAGGCCAAGGGCGATTTTTCGGAGGCGCCGGAGAATCTCTTCTTCAAAGTCTGGATCTCGCTCGGCAAGTTGTAGTAAGAATGCTTGAAAGTTTCTTCGTCATCCGATTGTACAACGGGTAATGGAGGTGGACGCGTTCTGATGGCAATCTTGTCTATGTGATCTTGTCCGGGACTTACGTTTATGTATGGATGTTGAGATCCACCTAAGTTAATCTCCTCCTTAAATTGATTCGTTTCGGAAGTACTATGCGTCGGAGAGATACGATTGCAGACGGTTTCGCTGCAGATGTCTATATTCATGTAAGGATTAATCGGTAACGGCGATGCTGGGTCACAATTAGTAGCTTCTGCACTAGGCTGAACGGGTATCAATTCTGTTTCTGCGAGTCCATTTTTTATCGCGTTCTCAACTGCAGTAGTTTGTGGTGATCTGCAACAATAAAAGAGAGAATACAATATTAGTACGAATTAAATATTATGAGAATTAAACATTATATTCGATATCGTTTTATCCGATCGATTAAAATAATGCGTTACCTTTGTATTGCTCTTCCAAGATTCTTATTATTGTTGTGTTCAGTGAGGTCAGATGACAAGACTTCTTCATTGACGTAAGAGGACAGAGGAGGCTGAGATATCGGTGGCGGAGGCGGCAGCATAGGAGGTGGCGACGGTGATCCCGCAGTCCCTTGGGGTGATATAGGACCGCTACTGCTTCCGACACTGCTCAATCTTCCGATACCGTTTTGCTGGCTATGACTAATAGATGATATTGGATCTAAGTAGTTAGGCTCTACCACTCTTGGCATTGTTGAAGTAGGATGCGGCGCAACTGAGAAGTCTCTCGACAGTGAGTCCTCTCCATTTTTGGACACCTATTTAATGGATAAAAAAGATGTATTTCTTTGCGATATATATGTATAAAATATTAATATCAGAGAAGAAGAGGTTGTCCGCACAAACCTGAACTTTGGTTTGCACAAGATTAAACAAATCTCTCGCCTTCTTACATTTGAAAGCATATATGCCTTCGCCTGTATTGCAACGTCTGCCAGACTCAAAACTAAAGAGCTCCGAGTCAAACCCGTATCGCCGTAAACAGCGAAGCGGCCATGTGGTGGCCGGCTTGCCATCCTGATGAAATATAATATTTATGTCGGTGATCTCCAAACGTCCACGAGCAATGGATTTACCGTGGTCATTCACGTTCATCACTTGGAAAACGTTCGTCCTACTATTAACGCAACCCATCCTTCGATTATCTAAACAAAAAGATGACAATAATTATATTCGCAATAAAATTATAATTATTATAATTCGCAATATAATTATAATTAATATAATTTGATAAAATTACATAAAAGAAGATTCGTTGACGTATGTTCGGATCACGGGGAGCGATAAAACGAATAGGAAAAATAAAAGGCGGCCGTTTCCGATTTTGATTTATCTCGCATATTCCGATTAAAGTGATTCAGAGTCATTACCAAGAAGCAAAGGAATAAACCTGCATGTATAGAGCGAGATAAATTGCGATAATTGTCGCCTCGTGTGTCATCGACATCGCGCGCGAAATCAATCAGACATATATATATATATACACACCAAATGCGACATAGCCAAAACGACATGATAGGAGGAGGAGGTCCGTCTTCCGACAAGTGCGTAATCGCCGACCGCGTCTACTCGCACGTCAGCGCGGTTATGCCATTTCACCATAGTATCGAGGGCGACCCGGGAGACGAACGTACGAGATGTATGACGACGCTTACGAGGACCGCGCCAAATTCCTCATCCTTCGGGCCGACGAGGCGTATATCGGTGGATGTAGGCACGTTTCAATTTCAATTGCAAATTATACAAATATTTGATGAGTTCGAGAGGGAGCCCTCGAGGGAGGGGGAAGACGACGTCGCTTGGGTTGGGGCGAGAGACGGAATCGTTGCGACGCGCCATCTTCCGGAGACGCGTCGAGACACTCACCCAGCTCACGAGATTAGATACCGACGGTAGATAACGATGTTATCTGTTTTACCCGGAGAGCCAGAAACGCCCGCGATTTTTGGATCATTCGTAAAATGACGGCTGGCGGGGGGACCACGGATTCGAGAAACGGGTACGTAATATTGTATTATATATAATGTACGAGGCAATATAAATTGCATATAGTTTGTGCAGGCTATAACTTTGTTTTTTTTCACGCTTGTCATTTTTTTATATCTTCAAATTATACGAATATCTAACGATGATGGAAAACAAGTTTTACCTGGAATCTGACGCTCGCGCGCTTTTCATTTACTTATCGTTTAAAGTATAAAAAATCATACTTGGAGAAAATTATGTCGAACAAAATGTCAATTGGATTAAGTCTTATCAAGGCATTAATTAATCAATAAAATTAATCATTCTAATTAATACCTATTACTATAAGATTGACAAAGTTGATATTTCGTGTCATGTGTTGTGATAAGATCTCTGAACAAATAACGCACAAATGCAAATCGTTATAGCTCATTTTAGTTCGTTGCTATTTCAGACAAAAGGATTTACATAGACGCTACCGAGGGCTTTATATAGCAAGCTTCTACTCGGCTGCGTGAGAGGAAGAGAGAGGGAGAGAGAAGGAGGAAGAGAGTGGAACAAAATTACGAATCGATTTCCCTCCAATCGCAATGTTTCATCTCTCGGAAAGAATCGTCGTCCCTTCGCATATGAGTTCTAGATTATATTAGCGTCGACCTATGGTCGATATCTCGCCATTAAAATCGCTATTTCGAGATTCGATACAGCGTACAATGTATTATTAACGTTAAAATGGCATTCGGATGCGAATCGGCACGAGCTATAAGCAAGTAAGAATCGTCAACTTTTATCGTTCGATATAGTCGAGAATAGCAGAGATCTGAGTTCAAATTCTCTCTTGAAAATTAAAAGAGACGAAAATAAATTTTCTTCATTATTTGTTATATTCCATGAATAAAAATCGAGAAACTTTTTGTAGCATCGCAGAAATGACCAACAATATTACAATTATTGCAGCTCCTTTTGTTGGGCTACATTATTATTGATGTGTATTATTATTTTTGAAATTTTTTTATTTGTATTTTTTTCTCGAAAGTTTATTCTTTACCAGTATTTTCGGTGCCTAAAATATTCCTGCCGAAAAATTCCATTTAGTTCAAGAACGCAACTTAATGTACCGTAAATATCGAAAGATCTTACAATATATTCGGGAAGCGCCAAAAGTTAGGGTCTCTCGCGAGTTTTACACATAGAGAACTATATTTCTTTTTGTTTTCACTTCACACATGCACACAAGTAATATTTTCCTCTCGATATTTCCTCTGACGAGAAAAGACGAGGTTTCCCATATACGCAAAGATGCTGCCTTCTCTCTAAACTTTATTCATTAAAGATGAGGGAGTCTTATTACATATTTCCGGATTCTAAATAAATATGAAATTAGATGTATCCGAATATCCTTCATAATACACGACGAATCTCTATTTAAAATTAAAAATTATAGCTAAAAATATAGATTAAATATAGATTAAAAATATAGATTAAAAATTATAGCTGCATCAGGAATCTTGCGTAAAAGCATTGATGTAAAAACAAAGGAATGTCTTGGGAGAGAAAACGATCTGAATAATTTAAATATAATTAACTATTCGTGATTCTTTAAACACCTTTTGCTCCTTTTTCTACTATGCTGACGAAAAATTAACGAGCCTAATTAAAATCACGATCGGTAGATCATGACGTCACCGACCGGAAGGTATCATCATTACCGGAAGACGACGGAATATTTCGAAAAAAAGGGAGAAGCGCCTTTCATATCGAACGTCCGCGCGCACCGATGACGTCGATCGGCGCTCGTTCCTCGGCGTCGTCGTCGTCGTCGTCGTCGGAGGCAGGAGTGCGGGGGCGGAGGTGAGAAAACGACGCAGAGCGTCGGCTCCGAACGGGACGCCGCCGCCGGAAAACGTAACGTGTTTTATCGATTTACGTTGGGCGGCCATGTTCGCGCGTTCACCATCACCAGTCAGGCGCACTCGGCACGTCGTCGTCGCCGTCCTCGTCGTCGTCGTCGACGAATGATCATCGTGGCAGGAGAGATTTTCGTCCCCCTTGACCGTTCACCGCCATCGTCGCGAACGACGTAGCGATGCTTCTGTAAAACGTCGAGAGAGTGATCAAATCTGCCCCATACGTTTCTTCGCCTCTGTTGCTCGAGCTTTCGGACGAAAGCGAGAAGTCCGTCGTGTCAAGTACTTACAGCCGAGCCGAGGCCACCGAGTCGAGTAACGCCCAGGGGTGGAAGTAGCTCGAGGAAAGAAGAGAGGGTGTACATAGAACCAGTCGAAACAGCTTCCGTGTCGTGAGTAGCATTCGAGAATCAAGGCCCGTTCGTTTCTCCAGTTCACCAGCCCGCGACGAATGTAAAATTAGTAATCGATCACCCTCCGCGAAGGTACAGCACCCTCGAAAACGCACCCTCGCCGATCGCCTCGATTGACGAAGACGCGCATAAGGTCTTTAATTCCTACATGATTTTTTCGGCGAGATCTGTGTCGAGGGTGGTGACACAGATTTCGAAGAGTAAACTCTACGGGGGAGGGTAAACATTTCGATCGAAGCGATTTCATTCCTGAGCCTTCCCGGAATCTAATCTAAACAATTTTCTTCCTTTCTCATCGTCTTTTTAAATTCTGGTTGTTTTTTTGTTAGCGTACATTGCTCGTGTTATTTTATACGCAATATTTTCCTTTCCGGCTCGAAAATGTCAAAGGAAATTAGAGTGGTGTGGATAAATTATATATTATATATAACAATCGATGAATTTGTTTAAATCTCTCTCAGAATCAGAAGGGAGAAAAATAAGAATATAAGATTTGTCATAAATAGAATTATAGATAGATGGTATCTATTTTTTGATCCTCGGGTTTCTTGATGAATGTAATTATTATTGACATTTGTAATAATAGCGTGCGCACAATAATAGGTAAGCGATTAAGAAGGATAGAAAAATCTGATTTGTTACTAATGAAAGAATGGAGTTAACATAACTTTTTACTCATATAATTTGCAATTAACACAATTTCCATAAACTCGAATCCAATTATAAAGACTTAAAAAATTCTATTCTACAAGTGAATGAGTATCATGTATTTGAAGAAGTTGCGGATTAATCTGAATTTATTTTTAGTATATATTTCTCTGAAATTTGCGTTAAAAATATTATCCTATAAAATGTAAAAGCCATATTTTTTCGCAGGACACGATAAAGCATGTGAAATTCTTTTAATTCGCAATTTTCTCTATAATAATCACGACATATTGAGCACTACCGACACGACAAATCGCAATTTCTTCAAGTACAAGATTATTCAATCTTCAAGAATGCAAAGTGCCGGTGAATTTCGGTAAAGATATATTCGTTAATATATCTACGCTAATTGTTACGATAAACTAAACAATTTAAGCTTCTGTTCCGTCAGATTAATTAGCAGTTTTTAAAGGTCGGGATGTTTAGTGCTGCGCAAGATATAGTTTCGCGAATATATATGTTGCGCTTGACGGAACATCTTTTCTCTCCCCTCTACGACATTTTTACTCGTGCTATAGCGGTCATGGGAGGATGTTCATTCATGAAAAGGGCGTTGGATGCTCTAAGAACGATCGTGCTGTAGCCGTCCTTGAGAAGGATGTAGGCCAGTCGATATTCGAATGACCGTTATCTTTTAAAGAAGGAAAATATCATTGATTAATATCATTTCGTTTTCTTGCGTTTCCAGTTTTGTGTTTTAAATGTTTTTGCAATCCTGTGACGATTATTAAAACTAGCTGCATAAATTTTTCGAGACTGCTATTTCAATATTATTTTAAAAAAGTAGAAAAATATAGTAGAAAAATATTTTTGTATCCTTTATATCTTATTTCTTACAACTCGCGCGTGTGTTGTATGTTGCATCTGAGGACTTTCAATCACATTTGTGTATTTGTGAGGAAACGTTTGAGAGAGATCTGCGAGCTTAAATAAACTTTTCATACACTCAAGTGCCATTTTTGTTCCGACCGACAACTTCTTATTGACATTCTTCATTATGTGATTGTAAAATGCATCCGCACACTCGTAATTGTTTGCGAAATTACACGGCACCGTTGTAATAAATTGCAACGTGCATTTTTCCAATGGTTTAAGTACCTGTCAGGCTCGCGTGACAGATGTCGCAGCTACGTGACCATTATGTCAGTAGTTTATGGGAAATTTTTTTCGAGATGTCGAGACGTGCGAAGATAAGAGGAGAAAGTGACTTCCGTGTACGTATATAAAAGAATTGCTATTAATTGGATCCCGGTTATTTCGAGAAAAAACTTACATATGGTATAAAGGAAAACAATACAAATTTCAAGCTCATTACGTTTTATACATGTGCAAATATTTACATCATCAACAAATGCAATTAAAAATTATTATACATTTAATAAAGATTTATGAAATAATATAACGCAATTCTTAAAAATTATTATACATTTATTAAAGATTTATGGAATAATATAACGCAATTCTTTTACATACATATATTAATTAAAACATATAATTAAAATATTAATTAAAATATAATTTTGCATTTTTTTAGTTATCTCGCCGGAATAACCGGATTGATATTAAAGACGCGAGGTAGAAAATTGGAGACGATATTGGCCGATCTACTTATCAGTAGCAAGTATTGTATTGATTCATGCTTTAAATGTTCGCTCATTTACGCACACGCGCATCTAGGGGGCCGTATAGACATCCGTCCCCGACATTCCAATTAACGCGCAGCAAGGTTCGTTCATCTAATCATAGGAATTTAGGATGGCCGCTTTAACCACGTCTGATGATAGGTTGAATGATATACATATAAATGGTTCAGAACAGGAGAGAGAGAGAGAGGATCTTCGATTATTTTGATCAAAGGGTAGGTTGAACGGCGCCATTCGAGCTTTCGCAAAAAAGATTTCTGTTGAAAAAAAAATATATATATATATATTTTAGATGCACAAAGCAAATAATATGCTGTTGATAGCGATAAAACAATTCCGGGGAAAATAAACTTTATATTCTATCGCGAGGGAATTTCAACTATGAAATAAGTAGCTATGAAATATTTTAATCTTTTCACAGCGCTGGGTTTGAATGTACCACGAGAAAAATTAATCCTTTACGCCTGAAATAATGTTTAATATCGTTTTATACCGGACCAGTGTTGTACGAATGCGGGCAAGATAGGAAGATAGCGCGAATCTTTGTACCATTAATTGAAATTCTCTGTAGCAATTTTGCGAGAATGTAGATACAATTTTCGATAGCGAATAAATGAACAACAATTAAGAAGAATTGATGATTTTATTTTGATGATTTTATTTATGATGTCAAACTTGAGATGTTTATCTTGAGAGTTTATAACAATGACTTCTTCAACTAATATTGAGATATTTTCAACCGAATATTTATCGTTCTAGACATTTTTCTCGAGAAAACTTGTCTAAATACGCTCCGTCTTCAAAGAGCTGCCGACTTTTATCAAGACAGACGTTATAGACAGCATCTTGCGAGCTTGTTGTATCTGGGATAAGTAATCCTATTGAGAGTTATCGATTTTGCACGCCTATTGTGTTTGTGCATTCAATTGTTTATTGAAAAAAATGTAGGCGCAAAACATATATTATTTTTAAATTATAATTATATTCTTGCAAATTACATTTTTTTTATTGATTCCTCTCCTTTCGACATTTTATGCATATAAAAATAGTTAAAGTACTAGAATAATAAAGTTATCGAAAAGGGAGTGATTTAATACGAGACAGCTCATATTTTATTCGGTTAATCCGACTCAAATTCCATCTGAGTTATTTTTCTCATGTCCTGTACTTCTCGCTTATTTCTCATATATAAGTCTAGCTATCTCCTCCTCCTACTTGTCGTATCTTCTTCCATCTCATCTCTTCTTATTTCTTACGTCGTTTAGTTATAGAATGGCGCGCACAAACTCCCACGCGCTGTTCGATAATATATCGCTCTGCATGGCAACGTATCGTCTTTGCACACCACGCTTGTCCGCTTTCAGCGACCTGTCTCGGCAATCTTTTCGAGCAATTGTTCTCTGTCGTCGCGAGAATCGAGGCGTTAAAAGTGGCGAAACTGTCGCCGAGATTTCGTCGGGAATTGCGCGATAATTCCTGGATCATAAGAGGAAGCTCTGATAATGGAAATTAATCGAAGGCTCCCGGCTGTCAATATAAAAAAAAATAGCTCGCACATAAGGTCACGTTCCTCAAATAATCTTCTTTGTAAAAGCCTTATTACGTCAAGGTTGTTATCATTGTAATGGGAGTTAGCGATTTTATGAATGGCTACTACATGTATTTACGCTACAATGCTATTTTCTACTTTCTGATAAATGGCACTCTGGTATAAAACATCTCTATGACGTCGTACACGAGTATCGTATTGCATGCTCGTTAATAACGTTCGCCGACTTATACAGCGACGAGTTTTACAGCAAGATACGCATGCGGCTTTGACCACCGGAAACGCGTTCGTAGATTACGAAATCTCTACTAATGTCCGTTGTTAGTCGCATGCTTCATCATCGTATATTATATCGTATATACCATGTACATTACGTCGTATCATGTCGGATATTCATTAGATCCATTTGTCAGGGAAAGATAGGGGATTGAACTTCAGACTATCTTCCTTCGAAATTATTAATAGTCACCGAACGCGCAGGCGTTGTTATTGGAAAAAATTACCTTGTTTACCATCTGAAACAAATTGCCTCGTCAATTCTGCGTGGATTTATAATAATGTTTTCCTGACGCAGAAAATGCCAGCGATCTTCAAGAGAGACGTAAACGCCGCCGAGAAGGCTAACGAGGAAGTTAGTAATGCCGCTATCACCGATTCCAACATAATTTTCAGTACAGAAATTGAAGAGAAGGCTGGTAAGTATTATCGTAATCTTTAATTTTATTTTTCTCTCAAAAAGATTATCGATCTCAAATTTCCTTAAAATTTAATTGTTATTTAATATTTGAATCGTGTATGTTCGACTTGGTGGAATATATTTTAGAGAACACGCGTATATTCTGTATTATTGATCCTTGTTTGTATTAATTTAATATTAATTTAAGCCCGCGTTGTGTTACTTTTAGGAACAGATGAGGGCGTCACTGAAAGCACGGTGAATTCCTTGGAGAAAATCGAGAACTTCGGGAAAGACTTCGCACACGAAGTGGGGATACCACCTTGGGGTCTTGTTGCTATTTTAATAGGTAAAGAAGCGCATGCCCCTCGGCATACAAGCCGGCTTCTAATCTCAATCAATCGAGAATAATCAATCCTCATTACCTGTAAGCGAAAGATCCTATAGTTGATTATTCCGTGAAACAACGTCAAACAAAATCATACATTAAATTCAGTCATGCAGTCATTTAATATAGATACAGACTATCACATGCATAAAAATTAAATATTTTATTTTTTATTATATGTCTCATTTTTAAAGTATTGCATAATTGTGTTTTCGTTTCTCTGCTTGATATATACATATATTTCTTTTTTCTTAAATAAGTTTCAGATATAATATGTATGTATTTGTGTGTGTGTGTAATGCATGTCAAAAATCTGTACTGAAATTTTATAATACTTATTTTTATTTCTCTCTTCTGTATAGGAGTAGGCGTAATTGTTCTCGGAATCTGCTTCTGCTGTATACGAAGATGCTGTCGCAAGAGACGCTCCAAAGATGGCAAGAAGGGGTTGAAGGGCGCGGTAGATCTAAAATCCGTGCAGCTTCTGGGCAGCACGTACAAGGACAAGGTATGTATTCGTGCCGTGTTTTCATGTAGATGTTAGAGATACATTCTACACTCGTGGAATCCACTTCGATATGTGAAGGTACAGCCGGATATGGAAGAATTGACGGACAATGCCGAGGAACCGGACGAAGCTGAAAGTAAGCAGAGCGAAGTTAAACTCGGAAAACTGCAATACAAGGTACGGATTGTCATTTATTGCATTTTTTATTTTTCTATTTTATTTTATTTTATATATGACCGCTTTTTATTATATAATCGCAAAATTTTTTCTCGTTTCATTTTTTTCAATTGTTATAAATGGAAAATCTAATTCAATCAGCGAATTTTCTAAAATTAAACTGAACTCATTTCGAGAAAAAATACACTAAAGAAATTAATGTAACATATCTCTAATATTGATTTTTATTAGTAAAAAATTTTTATATCATGTCAATACGTTTTTTATCACGACACTTGTATTTTAAATGACAAATAATCCATATTTTTTATTTTATTATTAGTACAGCTATTTTTGATTTTGTTTTAACTTTAGTCTTTATATATATATGCGTTTGATTTCAGCTCGAGTACGATTTTAATTCAAACAGCCTCGCCGTGACAGTAATCCAGGCTGAGGAATTGCCGGCATTAGATATGGGCGGCACATCGGATCCATACGTAAAAGTATATTTATTGCCAGATAAGAAGAAAAAGTTTGAAACAAAGGTTCATAGAAAGACGCTGAGTCCAGTCTTCAATGAGACTTTCACATTTAAGGTCTGTCAAAAATTAATAATATCCCTGATAAAAGATAATAATAATCGGTTAACTATACAATTAATCTGGAATGCGATCTTCAAATAGCTTCCGATTTTTATTTTTCTCATGTTCTAAATGCGAATGCATGCACAATTCACTGTGATGTTGTTATTGACGAACTTATTTGTATAGAACGTCCCATATGCCGATGCTATGAACAAGACTTTGGTCTTCGCCATCTTCGACTTTGATAGATTTTCGAAACACGATCAAATTGGAGAAGTTAAAGTGCCGCTCTGCCAAATCGACTTGGCGCAAACCATTGAGGAGTGGAGAGAATTGCAGAGTGTGGAAGGCGAAGGTGGACAAGTGAGTCGATGAAACTGTAATAGGATATATGACAATATATAATAAGGATGAAAAATATATTAAATTCTTGTATTTTTCCTTGGCGTTTAAATATAAGAATAATTAAAAATTTAATGTATTACCTTCCTTACTATTAAAAGTTCTCATTAAACAAGATTTTTTTTATTAATTGCAGGATAACAAGCTGGGAGACATATGCTTCTCATTGAGATACGTACCAACGGCTGGAAAACTCACGGTGGTCATTCTGGAAGCCAAGAATCTGAAGAAAATGGATGTCGGTGGCCTCTCGGATCCTTACGTTAAAATCGCGTTGATGCAAAATGGGAAGAGATTGAAAAAGAAGAAAACATCGATCAAGAAGTGCACCCTTAACCCGTATTACAACGAATCATTCACCTTTGAAGTACCTTTCGAGCAGATACAGGTATGAAAAGAATATTTTATCATTAATTTTTTGACATTTTAGTATCTCGAATTAATGCTACTGTTAATTATCCAAAATTCTAAAACACAATTTTTAAATATTGATGCGAAAAATTTCTTTCATTCATCAATAGGGAAAATTACTGTAGGATTAAAATTTACTAATCATTTTAAATTTATTTTTCTAATATTTTTCTACTTATGTTCGCACCGCAATTTCTCAATTAAAACACATGTTAAAGTAATAATAATAATATGTAATTATTCATGTCAATAATCGCAATACTATATAATTCCATATAACATTCCAGAAAGTACAACTCGTTGTCACTGTAGTCGATTACGATCGCATCGGCACATCAGAACCGATCGGAAAGGTGATCCTGGGATATAACGCGAGCGGAACGGAATTAAGACACTGGTCCGACATGCTAGCGTCTCCCAGGCGCCCGATCGCCCAATGGCATACGCTAAAAGATCCCGAAGACGGAGATAAGAAAGATTAAGAACGTTGACTTTTCAGTTGAGGTATGGCATTCAGTATCAATGTGAAACTGAACATGTAAGATGCTCCAGAATATATCAAAGTTCCAATTTAATATCTAATAATATAATTTTTCGACTAATTTGAAATAAATTTTTTTAAATTGTAATTTACAACATTAATAGATTCTGAAAAGTTAAATTTAAGATTAAAATAAAGATTGATTAAGATTAAATTTAAGTCACATTAAGATTGGCGATTTCTGGAACATCTTGCATAATCAACGTTTCTTCTTATCTTTATCTCGCTTACTCGAGGATTCAGAAAAGTTTTATAATAAGGATTCTGTCTCTGAAAGCTCTCTCTTTACAGGATAATTGATTGGGAAATGGGTACAGAGAAAAATAGGAGAGATGAAGGGGATATAGAGAAGGGGAAAGGGGAAAAAAGGGAGGAAGAGGGAGAAAGCGAATAAATCCAAAGAGAGAGATAACAAATACATACTTAATAGATATTAATACATACTTAATAGATATTAATAATGATTATAATTAAACGATAAAAATACCAACCATGAAGAATTTAACATTAAAATAATATGTTCCCACGTGGAGAGTGTAGCGTCTTGTATATATATACGTATATCTAATATACTTCTCTCTGTAGATGTAATATTGAATGATTTCAAATAACGCGTCGTCCTTTTTGAGATATTGATTGAACAAAAACGAAAATGTTGAAGATTCACGAAAAAAAAAATATATATACATACATATATCCGCAACCCCGAGAAAATATCTACATCATTAAATATCCCGCAGATAGGCTTCCATCTTGATTCGGCCAATCGGCGCAAATTTCTGTCATAAACTTTCTCTAAAAATGCGTCGTTCATGTTACAAATATTATATATAATTATTTCAATTATATCGTTCGTAAAAGTAGCGGCATAATTTTCTTCCAAGGGAAGAAAGATGATGCGACACAATTGTATGCGAAATAATAATGATGATTGACAACACTAAATTCGCAAAAGATCCCGAAATGTAAATTGTGATTCGCCAATTGAGGGGCTTGGTAAAGAAAAAATGTTACACAATAAAAACTTAGACTTTGTTACACAATAGTAAATGCTGGACATAAAATTATAATTAAAAATAAGCAAAAGTTGAGAATCAATATAAAATTATTTTTTGCGAAATTTTGGACAATTATAAACGATTTCTTTCAATAAAAATAATTATTGTATTTATGTTTATATAAAAAAATTTCTCTTTAGTTTATATATTTTTCTCATTCTTTTGCACCGTTTCTTTTCCTTTCTTTCTTTTTACCAGACCCTTCAATTAAAAATTGCCGCTGGTCATCGTTCGCATGTCACGCATTTTCGCAATCCATCGCATTGTCTTGAGTCGCTTCGAAAGGAATCGAGATCGCGTCGTGCACTGAACTCGCTCGAAAGGTCACAGCGTGGCTCAGTGAACGTGCATAAGCTTAGCTCAGGGACGATGGACGTTTCCGTATCGATCTCCGAGTAAAACGACACACCGGCGTATTTTCGTGCAAACAGGCAGTGCTTGAATCCGCGATATACAACCCCCTTTACTATAGTTAGACTCATTATGCGCCACTTGTATGAAGAACGATTCACGATGCGAAACGAGCCACGCGAGAATAAATTATCTTCCGATTTCTAAGGCGATCTAAAAATATTCTTTTACGATCAAATAAGAAAAATATGGGAAATAATTTTTTTTAAATTTTGACAAATAATTTACACATTCTATTATCATATTATATAATATATTATTATTAATTTACTCTTAATTGTTGTATAAAAATATTCTTAAAAATAAAGAGATGCGATGATAGATTCGGATGTCGAGTGCAGACCTAAAATGATTTGGAAAGTTCTCGTTATAAAAGTTTGTTGAGATTGTAACGTTTCACGCGTTTACCATTTTGCTCGAAACATGTTCGATTTTCAAAGAAGAAATCGTATATCGCAATCGCGCGGTGGTTTTTTGCGCGTGACCATACGTAATTTTCTACTCGCTGTCATCCATCTGTCGCTCGTTATCCGTAATATATGTGTGTGACAGACTTGCGCATCTGCATGCAACTGTGTAAAACATTTATATATACATACATACATATTGTTACGCCCGGGGCGGGGACTTCGATAGATATCGAAGTCGCGCGGTAAAGAGATCGGCCGCTCGCGGGACGCGCTAAATAAACAAGCACTTAAGGAAACTAATGAACTTTAATGCACTGCACAATTACAACACAAACGGTAACTCAGAACGTAAATACACAATAATGATAACACGGATCGACTCGTAAGAGAAACGCGTCCACACAGCCTGACAGCTGGCTCCAGACTCAAATGACAGCCGCCGCTGTCAACAACCTCTTGACAACAGACTTCTTCTCGTTCCACGACGGACTCGACCGCGACCCGAACCAGGGACGTAACAATATATATATATTATATTATACGCATAATATATATTATATTGCGAGTTATACATTATCTGCAGATACTGTTATCGTTTTTTAGTCGTAAATCGCGAACGGGCCTATTCATTTTTTAATCCACATCCGTTAATCACAGTATCGTCCAGCAATCGAAGGAGCAGTGCGTGTCCCATGTTGATATCCTTGGATGTGATCAATGTGAAATATAGACGCACGGTAAATGGGTTGAAAGGATTGCAGCGAGCATCGCGTGTGATAAAAATATAGAGCAAAATTCTATAATAATATTAATTGCAGATATTTCAATGTTTCTGCGAACGCAAGTTTGTTGAACAGGCAATTTTTGAACAGAATTTAACTTGCTCGTTTTTGCGACAAATTTTCGAATCGCGGAGAATATTTGTCGATTATGCAAGTTCGATACGATTGGTCAAAGTCGATGATTTTAACATGAGATCTCTTCGTGTCTACGATCTCTCTCTTTCTCGTCTGATTAAATCGAAAGTTTAATTTCTTTTGTAAATATATGTACGTTAGCTGCGAGTCCTTTCAGAGATCACGATTTCTCTTCGTTTGTCGATTTTCACTCCGTTCGATTATATGTTGTTAGCTAATGCGATTTTACTTTTAACGCCCCCTCCGAGAGAGAAGTTACATATATACTATATCAAGTTCTAGTCACGATATGATAAGAATATACGATAACGTCCGGTTGATGATATACTTGAGGTGATCACAAGTCGCGGTCTTCGTAAACACGTCTGTTTTTCTTTCAGTTATTCTTGTAAATTACAAGAATTGTGCAAACATTTTTTACGTATATTACAAAAATATATTAAGCAGATAATAATTTTATTATTATTATATATCAAGCAGATAATAATTTCTGTAACTATAAAATATATTTAATTAGAAATTTTGTCTGTCTATACAATAAAAATATATTTATTTTTTCCTTTTACGCATAAAAGATTTATTGTCGCTTCTATATATTTCTTTGTAACAAATATCGAATTTTAGAAAATCTTTCAAAATTCTTATATAAGAAATTCTTGTTAGAATTTTTATAATAATCGCACAATAGGAAATCACCTCAAGTATAAGGATGTGGATGATCTCTCGATAATATGTAATGATAACTAATGATAAATAATAATAATCATAATAATGTTAATGATAACCACGAATAGCGAGAATGGAGACTATTTGGCGATATCTATTGATTTTAGCTTTGTATCGTAGCGTTTATTCGATATGTAAGATTATATACGCGTTACATATATATCTATTATCGTTATAACAGATGAAGATTAAAGTAATTTATTGTAGAATGAAATTCTCTTATACGCAGGAAGGAAGGGGAAGAGAGATATGCCATTTAAGAGGTATTCTCGGAATCCTTTTCCTATATCTCCCAATGTTTCGAAGCTAATTCGGTGATATATCCATCTGTATATCTGTCCTATTAATGAGAGCTATGTTATGGAAATTCAAGTTTATCTCCATCAACATTTACTTGCGGAGATGATGGAAGCGTAACGATGAGAATTCACTTAAAAATGATTTTAACGAGATAATTTTAAGATGCTACAGATATCTTCTCCCAAAGTTTAACGAATTATTATGAAAACTTTCTTTCCTTTATAAATAATAATACAAATTTAATTAACATAATAAATATAATTATATATTTTCCAATTAATTACATGTAATTTATGTGATTAATAATTTTTTAAAATAATTTTGTGTACTTTTTGTATAATTTATATGTTTAAATAACTCTTAAAATAATTACAATTTATGATGAGGATTCTTATTTTTAATTTTTAACTTTCCTTCATTGCGTCAATTACTTTATTTTATATTTTTGAGATTTTTACAGTTTTAACGATGTGATGCATCTTCTTCTCATCGCTACGCTTCGATTCGAAGCGAAAGATCGAGTAAGGAAACTTTAATTTCATGCGTGTAATGAAAAGCTAGTGTTATCAGCCGTTTGAAGGAATATTTCTATTTTGCGAATCGTATACTGGGTAATCGCCGATCAGAGATCCCTTCTCATCGGCGATCGGAATTCACTTAAAACGACACAACGCATTAATATTATATCATAACGCGCATATTTAGGAATCCGTAAATCTGATCGCCGAGCGATTAGGGTAGCGCGTAGATTAGTGGTGTGTAAAGGCATCTTTTAGTCTCGTAGTGTGTGTCTTGTAGTAGGCCTTGAGAGAGAATTTTCTTTCCTCCCCGAAATTTTCACCCCCGATCGCGAGATCACGATCGTGAACAATCTCCCTTACCTGCGCGATATTGCGCGTTACTCGGGTTTGGTTCTATCGTTTATCCAGGACCAATTATCGAATTAAACGATAATGTATCGATACATAGCATGTGCGAGAGCACGCTATTACTCAGCAGCATTGTACTTAAAATACTTTAACGAGAACTCACGAATTAATATACATTGTTGAAAAATGTAAGAATGGCGTCGACTGGGGGCAACAACTGCGGTATTCATTTATTCGACTAATGATTGCCAAATTATCATTGTGAAAAAGAGAGAGATGAGATAGAAAAGAGCGGAAGAAAATTGGAATATTTTTTACATCCGTTCGTGAATCTAAAATATATTCAATTCTTACTCTCATGTGAAAATCAATCTCTTCTTTCAATTTTACTATTATTATTATTATTATAATTATTATAATTATTATTATTACAATTATTATAATTATTATTATTATAATTATTATAATTATAATAATTATAATTATTATAGTAATAGTAATAATAATAATTATTATTATTATTACTATTATTGGGTGCTAATACACGTAACGTTTTTAATATCTTTTTTTTCCCGTCATTTTTCAAATAATTGCTTTATAAAATGATTTCCTCATCAACGGCCCGGTCGGCGCCATTGCTCGCGAGTTGAAAATTTACCTAGAGATAGATCCGTTCTTTTCGGCTGCGCTTCTTTTGTACTTTCTGTACTTAAAGTAAGGCAGGTTTTTCATGTTACACGAAGAGGGAATTAAAAAAGAGATAGAGAAAGAGAGAAAGAACAAGCTCGCTGCCGAAGAGAACGGAATTGATATAAGGAGAAACCATGTACGTCCTATATGTACAATGTCGCCCGCTATATTGATACCATTGATATCGATTATCTCATCCCATTTACCATTTACGAGTAACATATTTAATTAGAGGCAGTAAAGTAAAGCGCATCGATTATCGTGAATGAAGTAATATAGAAGGTAAATGTAACACGCACCAGTGATAATAGATCGTACGTGAATATTCTGGATCGTGCAGAGGGAAAGTCGCGATCTGTCCGAGCAGGCTCGTAGAGAACGATACGAAAAGAGAAGAGTTGTACACGACCATGCACCCGAATATATTATTATATATCGCAACTCATGATACATATAATATCGATGGAATCCCGAAATATCTCTCCCCAAAAAAAATATCAATCGCTCCAAGATAACATTTTCGAAGAGGTATACTTTTACGACTCATTGTGTATGTTTATTTCAAGAAAATATCACGAAACGTGCAATCTTCGAGAGAACGACCTGGAACGAGTGCGATTCTATGAATGCATCGAGTTAAGGAAAGAGAGAGAAAAGGGAAGAAGAGCGAATCTCTCCGCTTTTAAATATGCACCCATATAGCACAGACCATATTGCAATATTGCTGCAATATTGCTGCAATATAACAACAATAGTCTGTGCTGTATAGGTAATATCGATACGTTAAATCCGTTCATGCACATTTGTATGCCGAGCAACGGTACGAAGAGTGCACGAAGAAGAGGTGTAAATAAAAGAGAGGAATACGCTCGCGAGAGAGAGAGAGAGAGAAAGGAGTGTATTTGTAAAGCTGTAGTTTGTAGTCTGGAAATACGTCCTCGATGCGATCGGCCCGAAATTATGAACGAATGTTGCGTTTGTATCTCTCTCCAGATTTCGTTCCACACGTTGCGAAAGCAACCCGAACGATGATCCGACGATGATCTGATATGCCTTGCAAAATAATCATGAGCCTTTTAAGAACCGAAGCTGCTTTTTCTCGCTGTCAGTTAGACAAAATGTCAAGAACGATGTGTGACTTTCTTTTCTTACGTTATAAATCAAAATGATAGAGAGTTTAAAATAATCCGTGAATATTATATAAAAATTCTAGAGGAAGAAACGAGAGTAATCGGATGTGTAATAGACCAGATTGCTATAATTTATCGAGCATGACTATCCGATCCGAGACGGTGAGAGTAAAATCTGATCGACGTGTTTGCGATTTTTGTTCTCTGTTAGACTTACTAATGAATTTATATCGAGCGTTAAAGCAATCGATCGTCCATAAAAGATTCTTGCACCGAGATTCAATTTCGACGACCTGAAGTGAGCTAAGAAAGATCGTTACATTTTTACATTATTTCAAGTGACGTTCTTTAGAACGTAAGAGATGTACCCCAGCAAACACCAAGTAACATTTATGACTGTTGGTTGTAATTTCCCACTCGGCAATATAACTGTTACATGTTATGTAACAGTTATATAACATAACATGTAACAGTTACATAACATGTAACAGTTATATAACATATATAACAGTTATACAACATATATAACAGTTATATAACATATAACAGTTATATAACATATAACAATTATATAACATATATGTAACAGTTACATAACATGTAACAGTTATATTGCTGAGTGAAATTACAACTAACAGTCATATAATTACAACTAACAGTCATATAAGTGTTACTTGGTGTTTGCTGGGATGATACTTAATTTCTAACTGAAATCTGAAATCACGTAGGGTGAGAAATCTTCGTTTGTGTTGTGCTCGTCGGGCGTCGCGCGTCGAATCTCGAAATTGTAGGACCGACACTCGAAAACTCGGATGCACCTTTGCCTATATACGTACGTACTTGTGAGTATGAGTGTGAGTATGCGTATGAGTGAAAGAGAGAGAGAGAGAAAGAGAGTGCATCGACGTCCCGAGCATCGCGATCAAGGTTCATGCCTCTCCGGAGAACATACGCGAAAGATCCACTTAAGGGAAGAAAAGATCGTCGAGGTCATCGAGGAGCCTCCGGTTTGAAACAAGAGTGTATCTTGTAATCACATTCCATTGCATATTATATATATATATATATATATATATATATATATATATATATATTATTAAGATTTAGTGCGACACAGTGTACTGTAAATCCATAGAAGTTATTACCGTATCTCGTAATAATTATTATGTAATAAATATTGTTGTTAACATAAACACGAGGCCTGTTGTTGCGAGGTGTTTTGCTTGCACCCGTATAAGGATATTTGTTGGAATCAAGGTCGACGAATGGGGATCGAGGATATTGAATAAAGCATCTGCACGTGGTTCTTCGAGCGATGTCTGTATTATGCAAAAAGATCTCTTTTACGAAGGAATCGAGAGAGAATTTTTCCTGAATTGCAGGTTCAAAATAATTTCGCAGGTTACAAAATTAATTAATTGCGTATCATTAATAACATATCATGTACGTGAAATGAGATTAGAGTCTGCAATCAGAGCGAGCGTGAGTTTACACCGGAGCAAAAGAAGAATTTTAGTGCAACTATGACATAATATCAAACAAATTGATCTCCCGTTTTTTTAATGGGAGCTCAAATCTATCCCCGATTATGAAACATAAAATTATAAATTTTAATGAGAGACAAATTCTCAAAACAAACTCGTGCCACTTTCGAGACAATCTCCATTCACTGTTGCGCAAAACTTTTTGCTCGGTGCAACTTGACCTCAATTTTTGCTCTTCCCAATGATACATGACGTTTCATTGAAACTGTCGGATATTCATCGAGTAAGGTGATGCCTGTTGAATATATGGTCGTTAAAAAAAATTATACTTCCATGAATAAATATAATCTGTGAAATGCAACACGATAAGTGAGAGAAGAGCACGATGGTGAAAGTGTTGCATGTCAACCGCGTGCGAAACCGTTAATTATGCTCATGATCGTATGTCAAAGGCAGTCTAGGAGACGCATAAATTCTTGCGTTTCGCACAATATACAATGGTAAAAACATTTTTTATTTAATAAAAAAGGAGAGGAGACAAAATTAAATATACAAGAAGTCGCGTGCAACGATATAGATACAACTTATATATCAAAGTAACGTATATATATATATATATATATATATATATATATATATATATATATATATATGTATATAACTTAACTCTTTGACTGATTCATGTACGATACATGTTACTCTATAATTATATTAATTAGCTGCTTCAACAGACTCAGTACTGGCGGGAGGACGATTGCTTCCGACTTGTCCGTCGCTGGCTTTTTCCGGGCAGTCCTCGGGCGTACGGTTTGCGCGCGTTTGTTGACAGATAGAAGATGCCGCGTGCTCTGTCAAATATTTTCATAAACGCCCGCATAAATATTTCCGCGTCATGTGAATATTTTATTATGTTATTTTTTTATTATGTTATTTTTTTATTATGTTATTTTTTTATTATATTATTTTTTTATTATGTTATTTTTTTAATTATGTTATTTTTTCAAATAATGTCTTTTTTTTGTTGACACGCGTGTATTTTTAGGAATATCGGATATTAATCCGTCGCAGAGCAACATGACGCAATCTTGTGGCGTAAGTAGGGATTTATACTACTTACGTATGAGGGGTATCCTCCCCCATCAGGATGTGGTCCTCTCTCTTGGGATTGCACCAGCCGATCAGGTAAGAGAACAGGTTCGCGCACGGCGCCGCCCAAAATCCCTTTTTCGTCGTGATCGACTCTATGTAATACGGCGTCACCTTTGTGTGATCGCACGAGAGGGTTTCTGCGAGAATAAAGACAGGTGTATTCATATCATCGACATTTTACGCATGCACAGAAGAGAGAGAGAGAGAGAGAGAGAGAGAGAGAGAGAGAGAGAGAGAGAGAGAGAGAGAGAGAGAATTAATTCTTTCTCGATTATATGTATTATTATTTCAATTTAAAGGAAGGACGAAATCTCTTTAATTTTCTCCTGGTTCCTGCCGCGATGAGCTTTTTTCGCTTGTTACTTACGGAGTATAGAAGAAGTGGCGCATCCGGGCTGGCTCGAGCCACCGTTTACGTAAAAGTCCGCGTGGCCGGTGGGCCCCCATTGGCCCAGGATGCCCGCGGCTGTATGGATCACGTCCACAAAATGGGCATCCGTTTCGTCTAAATCCATCGATCGATTGCCGTTCATGTAGAAAAATATCGTCGGATCGAGGCCTGCAAATAGAAAGCAGGTGAATCGTGAATGTCGATGCTGTACATGACTTGGACATTTACTCTCCAGACGTAATATCGTAAATAAATAGACATGAAACTATGATTAAAAGATGTACACATTTTATATCTATTTTTCTAATTTCGCTCGTTACATTATTTTGCAAAAAATAATTTTAGATTAAAGTTACAATTTTAACCCTTTCACTCTTGTAGAGATATATATGTCCCGGTGATATAATTAAATAAATTTTGTTCGTCTTGTACTTGTTGAACTTTTTTTCTCAATTCCTGACCCATAGAATTATAAATTTCCAAAAATACAAAATCAGGAGTAAAAGGATTAAGATAATTAGAAATAATTAATGCATTAGGAGAACAATTCTCTCTCTCAAATTAGAGGGGAAAATCACGTATTACGTCCAGAGGATTGAAACAGAGGATTACGGGACAGCGATGGGCTGCATACGAGCAATTACCCGTAATTCTCCCGAGCTTGTCATTGGGCAAGTAATTTGCGATGAGTCCAGCGATATGCGCGCCCACGCTGTACCCGAGCACGTGTATGTTTTCCGCCCTCGTGCCGCGCGGATGATCCCTCAGGTACTTCACCAGCTGAGCGATGCATTGGGAGCAGAAATCCGGACCCCATGAGATCTGCGAGAGACAGGGCTCGCGTACCAACGAACCGTAATCCACGATTATAATATTGTAATCGCCTCGCGTGAAATACGCTGAAATCGAATCGTGGTGGTACTTTTCGCTAGTTTGATTCAACGCTTATTTTCACTGTGCTTTTCTCTGTAGCGTCTCCAATCTTATAGATTTATTTATGTATTTTTGCGGTTCTTCAACGATGATTAAATTTTATATATAAAAATAAATTTGAGATTTTTTAATCTATTTTTGAAAATTAAACACTTTCTTTTAGTGTCTTATACATTTTTATATCATATATATTATTATTCATTAATTATTATATATAAAAAATGTTTTCTTCATGTTATAAATTATTTTTGTTGCAAGAATTTGAGAACAGGCTACAATTTAAATGTACAGAAATTTAGGAGAGAAATGGCTAATCTCACCATCTCGTAAATCTGTGCTGGGCGCTAAATTTCGTCCACCGCCGAAGCCGTGAATAATGATCTTCGTCGGATGGATTTTATTGAACGTGGAATTTCGGAGGGAATTAAAATCCCGAACGTCTAGGAGCAGCGGATTTTGTTGCGTTTCCCTGAAAATCGTGACAAATATGAGATACGTATGCATATGTATCATGTGAATGCAACTTTTCGCCGATGCAAATCACATCCGCTACGTAAATATAGACGATAGTGAGAGCATTGGACGATACTATAGACGCCGGAGAAAGGTGAGCCTGGAAAGGAGGTTACTTTCCATAGAGAATGAAATGATCGTGATCTTGAAACTGAGAGTAACGTTGGCTGTTTCCTCATCGCAAGTGTTTGCTTTTCTAAACACTTGAAAACTTGGAACGTGTCAATATACTTGAGCACAAGATATATCTTAATCTTAAGATCAACACCCGATTTATATTTCAATCATAATTTTTATTAAATGCGTTTTATTAAAGTTATATAACGGAACGATTTAATGTAATGATTTCATTTAATGTAACGATGTAATGTTGAAAGAACAGAAAGCTACCTGGTGTACAAATAGAACTCTATCTGCGGATGCGGACAGATGTAAGGTGGTTTTGCACAGGACGTGCTGTTGAAGAGATCTTTGATAGTCTTATCTTGAGCCATCGCATCGTCTGGAAAAATAATCGGAGATCGATCGATTTAATCTTCTTTCTCTTTCGTTTTTCAATATACGAATGACACTTACGTTTAATTCATCGTCGGTTAATCGTTCAATCGTATAATCATGATTACGTGTCTCGTGCATTAGAAATTATTGGACCGTTATGCGAAACTGGGTGAAGGTCGGTGATCTTGTTAATTTATCGCCGATATACTATAAATAAATTTCAACGGAAGAAATCGAAGGCGTTGCACTCGCGCTTTTCCTCGTCTTTTCGTCAATTTTTAATCAAGCCATTTTTTTAACACGGCGGTACTTTTGTGAAATAATTAATTGTGAGCTTCAGATTCGTATTGGTTGCATTTTTTTACGATACACGTGATACCGCTTTATGATAATTCGAGAGAGAGAAACAGAGAGTTGTTTTATCCATGTTATTCTTGTTAGTGAAGGAAAACTCACTTAAAGTAAAAGTCAAGATCATTGAAAGTAAAAGTTATCGCTACAGTTTCAGCCTCGAAGAAAGTTATATTAAAACGGAATTCCTTTTCATATTAACTTTGATTTTTAAAGACATTATTGTGTAAGACGCCTTTCACAATATAAAGTGTGTGCTAAAGTATTACAAAATCGTCTCTATAAATATACATATTTATGTAAAACATGTTAAGAATGTAATAAATAATCGATAAAAATTAATACCAAATAGAAGAGAATTGGAATTAAAAGGATAATAAAAAAGTAATCAAGTGTAAGAAATAAAAACCACAGAGCTCGAATAAAGAAGCAATTAAGACTAAGTGCACATTGATGTAAACTGCAACTTGGACAATATTCTTATTCGAAACAAAGCCCTATCTCACAGAAAACCTTTTACCTTTAATTCAAAGAGACAGACCAAATGCTTTATTACGTCCACAAAAGGAGCACTTTTATCTTCTGACTTACCACGTGCGTTTACGTAGAAGTGGCTTTGTAGAAATATACGGATAAAAGCAACGGAAGGAGAGCAAGAGGGGAGATCCTATCCGAGGATGCCTGGATCATCCCTTAGGCACCGCTTTAGCACCCGCCAAACCCGACAGCGCGCACCCAAGATCGAGACTCGAGAAACGGGACGTACTTTACAAAGGTGAACGAATCGAGAGTGCGACGTCGAGTTACTCCGGTTACTTACGGTGCTGCAGCAGGACACAATAGAGCACGAGGAGAGCGTGGTATCTCACGACACTGACCGTCATCTCCCGCGGTGGTCCCGTAATTTGTGATATAACATCCAGACACGAAAAATCACCGTACGGACGCGAATCCCGCCGCCGTGCGTACACGATTGCAAAATGCAAAGTCATCAAGGGGGATATATATCGCCTGCGAGCGCGGGGGAATTTAGAAAGTGACGAGGAGTACAACTCGCGCTACGCGGCGACTCTTTTACGGCTATTTCTTACCGGCCGCTTCTCTCCCGCTTCGCATCCCGCGGGCGATGCACAGCGCACGCACGCACGCATGCACGACATATGCGTGCGACAGGCCGCGCCGATCGAGCTCGCACGCGAGTGCGAGACGCACGTGGGTACACGCATGTTCCTTTTACCGCGAGATATAGATCGATCTTAGCCTTCTGCAGGGATAAAACGACTTGCCATTGCTTTACGCATGTGTCATTCGCGGATGCTTTCCTGAACCAGTAGAAAGTAAAATTTAATTTAATTTATATTTATCTTTTTAGATTATAATTATATTATTTTTTATTATATATATATATATATATATATATATTTAATATATATTTTTTTATATATATTTATTATATATATTTAATATATATTTTATTATATATATTTATTATATATGTATATTTAATATATATTTTATTTATATATATTATTTTATATTATATTATAATTTATATTTTTATTTATATTTATTTTAATTTTTATATCTCGTAAATAATTAAAGAAATGTAACCGTTTAATCATTTTTCACCTCTCAATTTTCGGTAATTTAAAATTGAGCCTTGATTTTTTTAATTCTCAATTCTAAAAGTTAAATTTTAATATTTCAAAAATCTTCAATTGCATACATTTGTGAATGAATAAAAAAGTTATATATCTATACATTATTACTTTTCAATTATAGAAAATAAAATTACGAAATGATTTTATTTATATTTATTTTAATTTTTATATCTCGTAAATAATTAAAGAAATGTAACCGTTTAATCATTTTTCACCTGTCAATTTTCGGTAATTTAAAATTGAGCCTTGATTTTTTTAATTCTCAATTCTAAAAGTTAAATTTTAATATTTCAAAAATCTTCAATTGCATACATTTGTGAACGAATAAAATAGTTATATATCTATACATTATTACTTTTCAATTATAGAAAATAAAATTACGAAATGATTTTATTTATTCTTTACAATTAAGAATATCTTAATATCTACTTTTTTATTCATTTGCCCGGACAAACTGTGAGTTGTCATCCCATTATATTTTATTGTTTTCTTTAAAAAATGTTAAAATTGAAATGCATTATTAAATATCGATTTCTTTTAAAGAATAAAAATTTCGTCGCATTTTATGAAAGTGCAACATTTTGTGAGAAATGATTTACCCCTACATGATCCTCGATGTTTCACAAATGATTACAGGCATATTAGGAAATCATCTTCCGCGTGCGTAATAGATTAGTTTCACGGGATATTATTAGAGAGTTAATTTTCGCGTACGTACCTCGCGGAAATGCTCTGTGCATAACTACAAAATGGTACGTTACCATAAACAAAGCATTATGCAACTAGAAATGAGACTCCGAAGCGTTTATTTAACGATTGTCGCACACAAATTACCGTTCTACTTATGGTCAATTGAGAAAGATCTCTCGCAATATTATCTCTTCCAACTGTCGCAAACTATTTGTTTTCGTCTAACATCCTAATGTATGTATATAATATTTCAGGATAAATTAAATATATAGAAAAAAGAGAAGAAAAGGAACTATCACGCGCGATTGTGTGCTTAATTTAAGTTTAATTCATTAAATAAACGTCACGACAATAAGACAATACGCACGTGTATATTTATATGTAAATATGATAACGCAACAAGTTGAAAGAAGATGCAAATGCGAACGAGGACATGTCTATACTATGTTTATTAGCTTCGAGTCTAAGGATCGATAATTATCGATGAGATTTGATTACGATAATAATATCAGTTTTTTGCCCGCGGTTCGCGTCCTTACCTTGTATCTTTTCCTCTTCGAGAATACGATTTATAAGTCGATCGACTTCCTCGGCATTGACACGATATAGCAATAAATCGCGAATATTTAATAATCATCACATTTATTATTTTCTGCAAACATTTATTATCTTCTGCGCTTCGCTCAAAGATCCAGGTGGAACGAGTTTTGAAAAGATTGGCTTACGATTTATTGTCAATTTATCGACAGAATGTGCCTCTCGTTTTAATTACATGATACACTGAAAATTACAGTATTACATACATATTTTACATAATAATTAGCGTTGCGATAATCAGTAACAAACCAGATTGCACCAGCGTGTGATAACAATAATCTCTAATAATGCGACTACACGTACAGTAATAGAGAGCGAGCCCGCTAATACAAACGATCAAAATAGATTTTTTTTTCATGTTCGCATTACGTCACCTCTCGCTTGGAAGATTATTAGAAAACATCTCCGGAATATATATAATTTTATTCTCGTAAAGAGGCGAGATTATAACAATGGACAAAGTATATAGAGCATAAACGACGAGGATATATTAGACTCGACTTCGTTTTCTCGCGATTTACAATGACGGGGGAAAAAACGCGCGTGTCTCTGGTACAGCTTTTGTCTCTCTAAACATCCAAATTTAAGATGCGTCCTTTCCATAAACCTTGCGTCAAGATCAACCGGGGTTCAATCGAGTCCCCGAGTCGCTTCTTCCAGACGAACAAGTGAAAATATCACCGAGAATCGATTATTAAATATTTAAATATTTAAATTAAATATCCGTTAATCAAGGCTTCCTCGATCAAGGCTTATGGAAATCGCGGAAAATTCTGAACGCACGAAGATGTGAATCACGATCGTGTGCGCGCTATTGACGCTGAATTCGCGTTTTGCTCCAGCGAAGGAAGAGCAGATTCTTTTGATTCACACGTAATCCTAATCATATCGATAATTCTTAACAAATGTAAATATAATGAACATTATTTTATTGTCTATCAAGCTTCAACGCGCAGTATTTCTCAGCCAGCAAGACATACTGAAAAAAAAACAACGAAAATAAACTCTTTTTCGCGAGAATCAAACGCTTCGCGAAAATGAAGCTTTTAATAAAGTGAACCCCTGGCGATTAAGATAGCAATTATAAAAGGCAACTTACACAAAGCAATTATTCGTGTATATCGCAACTCAATCTCTTTCTAATTTAATTGTACTATCGCGCAATCGCATTTTTTGCACAAAGAGCGATGACAGGTATTTCGCGTGACGCAAAACAGTCTCCTCGGATCCTCGCTCGAGGCGCATCGAGAATATAACTACGAGAGTTTCCCACAAACGGAAATGGTAACAATGAGAAAATTTGCTAATCTACACTCAATCCATAATATCAAGCCATCAAAAGCTTAGTATGATAACACTTATTGATTAATACTTTCTATATTCTCGGCGTGAAATTCTCGCTTCGTCTGAAAACATCGAATAACAACGTCGCAAGTAATGAGAAATAAAATAAATATCCTTAACAAAACACATGTGTACATGTATATACATAAAGTAAATATAAACGTTTGACTAACTATATATTTTTTAATTAAAAATATTTTAAAGGAGGAATAAATGTATATCACATTATCTCAATTAACGACTATGTAATAACATGTGTGAATCTCGCGAGAATTTCGCGTCATTTTTACAATTTAATATAATATATATCTCTCTCTGAAATTCTCTTTGTCTATTTATTGTACTTACAATATATTACTTTCATTCTTTCACGAACTTTCGTCGTTATTGTCGATATAGTAATTGATATACTTTCGTAAACACGTTTAATCGAGAAATACGCAAATTAGTATTATTTTAATTACACGCCGCGCGGAGGATGTACAAATACGCGACGAACGCCGGTATGTATACAGCATTGTAAGTATTGCGTAAGGTATATACATACACGTATAAGAGTATATTGTGTGTGTATATTTATGTATATAAATATGTAAGTGTATAGAGATGTGGTTCCGTATCGTAAATTCTGTCGAATACTTGTGTCTCTCTTCAGAATTATAAGTATAATGTATCTTCTCCCCTTGTTTAAGTTCACGAAGCTATTGCACTTATTTTAAGTTGATTTCAATAATGAAATATCTCGTAAATTATTTCGCGTTCCAAGGCTGTGAAATAGTAAAATATTGCATATATAGGGTGTCTCTTAATAAGTGAGAAAAATTTTAGGAGATGACTGTCGAAAATTAAGGGAGGGATTTTCATATAAATATATACTCCTACATCCCTCCCTGTGGAGTTACACTCCTCCAAAAATGAGGGTAAAAATTGGGTTTTTATTTTTTTTTCAAATTTGGAACAAGTTAAAGAAATGAAATAAGGTGGATATTTTCTACTAGTAAAAAGGTTATTTATTAATATTTTTTTCAGCTTCCTGTATTGTACAAGGGGATGAAACTAGCAACCTCTATTCAATTTTTTATTAGAACTTTTTAATGGGTCGGAATATGATCATCTAAAAATATGCATTAAAAAGTTTGATTTATTTAGAAACTTTTTTATCTCTTTTATTTTTTTCATAAAATCAGTAGCTTCCAAGAAAAAAAATAAAATACGTTATCGTGCACAGCACGATGCTAAGCATAGCATAGGTTTTGAATTACGAGAAGTTAAATTTTAAAATAAAAATAAAATTAGAATAAATGTTGGAAAAATTGGAACAAAAACAAAATTATAATAAAAACCTAAAAACCCAAAAATTAAAAACCTAATTTTTACCTCCATTTTTGGAGGAGTGTAACTCTACAGTGAGGGATGTAGGAGTATATGTTTATATAAAAAACCCCCTTTAATTTTCGACAAAGAATCATCTCCTAAAATTTTTCGAACTTATTAAAAAACACCTTATATAATTTTTTATTTTATATTCCTCGTCTATAATTTTTTACCTTATATTCCTCGTGTCTTTGGTTCGAGAAAAGATATTAAAAATTGCACTGAGAGTGTGGAAACCTTATTAATTGTACGCACATTATTCTTACCATTCTGAATCGGAGAAAGATATGATATCAAAACGGTACCTATATCTTCGCAATTCGATTATGCATCGTTTTACTCGTTCCACGAAATAATGTGTCTCTTGTATTGTCGTAAGGACTTGATAATCCTGATCTTTGTATGATACGAGATTAATTCCCCGTCTTATTCTCTCCCCTGCTGGTCACTTTCGTGATACAATAAAAAATGGGATGCGAGTCCTTTACAAAAATATATGGAAACAGGCGGAAATGTAAATACAATCTCGAGCACTCGAAAAAGTGCTCCCAACAGTAAGCATCATAATTTCCGAATCTCTCTTTCGCGCACGAACGAAAATCAAAGAATATTCTGTAGTTAAGTTTCTCTTACCTTTTGCTCTTCTCGCGCTATTGAAATTCGCAAAAAGCAAATATGAATCTCGATTACATATGTATATATGTATATATATATATATATATATATATATGTATATATAAAGCTAATCGCGTCATAAAGCGGTACAGGGTGTGCCGAAAGTAAAGCTCCGCTAATCCACCTAACGTAAGCAACAGCCTCGCAGTCGCAACGATCGTTCGTAATGTACATTATCGATAATGAATTTTTTTTTTTGAGTAAATGATGATTTGCATCTACTACTGGCATCGGTACACACCCCGTGTTTATCTCTTTATTGTCGTAAATTATTACTGGAGCTATACGTATATACGTAAGTATCAGTATCGGTATTATTGTTCGAACAGCATTAGAACTTATCCTAGGTTTCTCGTAATATATAATTACTTTATGCTTTATATAGATATAATATCTCGAGTCCCAGAAAAAAGCCATTCTTTCTGGTTCGGTGAATGAAGTCGTGAATAACATTAGGCCAGTCACTACTTCGACATCATACATATAATGATGAATATATCTATATGTATAGAGGTCCTTAACGTAACATTATCTGTCGCACAGGACGAGTCACGACTAGAACGGAAATGCCGAATTTAAAAAAAAAAATATGAGAGACATGGAAAAAAATACGAGAAAATAAATTGAATCTTTGTATTTTATGCCTTGTATATTCTTTATATCTTTTTTTTATTCCTCTTTGTATGAAAGATTATGATAATCATTTGGCGCACATCTGGTCATTTGCTGGAGGAAAGCGGTGTCCTGCTTTTTTTATTTCGTTTTCAAGCAGATTGTCATTTCAGATCCGCTCTTTTCCCAGCCTGCCAACGAATCGTTTCTCTCTTCCCTGGCGTAAGAGTGACGCAGATGGTACACAACGCTTAGATGACAGTTATCACGCGCGTATCATTAATTTCAAGCGTGTTGCAAGCGTGTTTCCGACTTTCTATCATCCTGCGTGCCCCTTTTTTAAAACGTGGCGCACGCGGTCGATGTACCACGCGAAAAAAATGCGCGTTGCGGCATCGTCATTTTCGTATTGTCATTAATGCGAGCGTTCTAATCGTGACTCGTCATTATATATCCGTCCCGCATTGTCAGTGATGTCACGAAGTGTGATTATTACCGTTGCGTGCACGGGGTGTTTGGTAATTCGTCGTGACTTGCGATGAACCGGCCGAGGTTCTTCCTCTATCAAAGACTCAAACGGCTTCTCTTCCCATCGAGACTTTTTGTCGAATTAAAATTACTTTTAAAGAGAAATTGAATTAACTTTTAGAATTAATTTTTAGAATTTTAATTAACTCGTAAAACGATTAAATAATCTTTATTTTTTCCTGATATATAATGTAATAAAACGAATTTATTTTCTCGTTAATATCTTTCATTTTAAGAATTTCGAAACTATTTTTTAATTTCCTGGAAATGTGTTCACGTTAAGAATTTATTAAAGTAAGATTGCACTTGAAAAATTTAAAAGACTTGCCGCAAATTAAACTTTTGACAATTTTTAACTCGTCAAAATTTATTTTTCCTTCTCTCTTTCATGTCTGAGAAACTATCGAGAGCTCAACATGTATCTCAATTTTTATTTCTCTAATATTGTAGCAAAATAATTTTATTATCTTGGCAATCCGTCGAAATCCGTTCACCGATCGTGCAAATTTCTAAACACTCCAACTCGCAAATATTCGATGTAATAAAATCACACGTGACTAAACAAATAATTAAACTTTAAATCTGGTGCGCTGTTATAACATGTGCATCAGGCTTTAGTTTAAGTATTATTGTCGTATAGTGAAGCGCCCGATAATCAATACTTCGAAGCGCGAGTTTATGTTTTAATGTTTCGTAATGTAATAAATTGCAATACTTCTTTCTCTCTCTCTTTTTTTCCTAATCGAGCATTCTCAAATATATCATCACACACACATTATTGTCATTAATGTATGTAATATACATCTATGACACATGTGTGATTTATATATATATATATATATAATTACATTAATATTAACGTACAACATAATAACGCATACGACATATTTATATATAATCTTATTTGCCGACGAGAATGCGAGACGATACTTACCGATAAGTGTCGACACATATACGTATCATATCGGTATGCATTTTTAAAAAGGTCTCGCATAAATTGACTAATTTTGTGGATTCCTTGGAAGGAAAAACAAAAACTCTAAGCTATTCAATTCATAGGCTCACATACACACGCTCCAATATACTTGTACTGCACATCGCCGTAACATTAGCATGTATCATATACTTTACTCATAAACGTGAACATCAGATTGGAGTCAACATTAGGCGATCGAATCGGTTAATTGGGTCTTTGTTCTAATTTTTGTTATTAAAAAGAATTATTTCTGTTTATTTGTAACGATTAAAGAATGTTTTTTTCAGAGTGTTCAAAAGCAGATGTAAATGTTCTTGCTGAAGAACTGAAATAATTTTTCTCTCTCTGCAAATTTTTTTATAATTAAAAATATATAAAAATTTAATATTTCTTTTAATCTTTCTCTTATTCTTTGCTAATTTTAACGCTAATTATTTGAGTTATGTAAGAGCAAAATTCATCTAAAATTAATTGACGAAGGCTTTATTACTCGCGATTCTTAAAAAATCTTTGATCACAATGCAAGATTTTATTTTTCAACCGTTTGTAGTTCGATATTTTTGTTAAAAAAGTATAATTTAATTTTTCTACAAGAAGATTATCGTCGCGTGTATTGAACATTAAATATTCTGCGTATAAAAAAAAATGGAATAATCAAAATTAGCCGTTTCGAGACCTAATTTTTCCTATCATCCACATGCTTTTCATTCCGCTTCCTTGTATGTGCTCCATTTTTACTTTTGATTGCTCACACGTGTGATCACGAAGGGCCTACATATATATATTTATATAGAGTAAAAGATGTGTGTGTATGTGTATGTGTATGTATAATATACGTATGTATACGAAATACACCTAGACAATATATAATATACTGCTTCTTTTTTTTTTCTAAATATTTCGATCTTACTTTGATTTTGTATATTCACTTTCATGATTTGTCTACTTAATAGCTTATCGGTACTTTCTTATGATACTTTCATTTCGTTATCACTTTCTTACGAATACTTTCATACGTTTCAAGTTATAGGCTGCTACGCGAATGTTTCCAGATTTGACTCGGATATTGAGAAAACTCGCGCCAGATAATCAATTTAGAATCCGATTTACGTAATCGCGCCAACTCGTCAAGTTTACGATCGTCCCACTTTTCTATCTTTCAAATAATTCGCATTTTGTTTCTGGCGAATATTAATGGAAAATTAAGTAATAGTTCCACTTTCTCCTTGCGGTTTCTCGCGCTTTTGCGATGCCCACCAACTTCGCACACGTAATATCCATACACCATAAATATTTTGAATATTTGTAGATAGTTCTTCAATATTCAAATATCTCGTAATATCCAGATTTCTGAATCTTTGTTAAGTGTGTTAATTGTTCTCATAAACATTTTCTTTGTCTAACTCACAGTCAACATATTATATGTCTGAGAGTTGAGTTGTATTGGATACTGCAATTCCACATGAATATTCAAAGATAATTTCTTCAAATATCTATGCTGTATGGATAATCCCATTATTTTATTCCCAATTCAATTGTACTATATCCAAGTGTGTAAAGATGTCGCGCGTCTTTGCGTATAATTTTAATTTCGACAAACGATTTATACGCCGTTTATTATATCGATTTGCGTAAACTTTAACTCTTCTTTATTGCTATGTTTCATCGCGTAAATAAATTAATCGAAAATCACGAAAAAATTCGGAGGGGAAGAAATACCTAAAAGTTTCAGCGATTGAGCCATGTCGTGTGTCTCGAGATCTCTCGCGATTCCTTTATTTTCAAACCTTGCTGTTAATTATTGTCCACGGAGAATTATTGTCTGCAACGGTTTGAATCATTGTCGGTTTGGGACATATCTCGATCTCGTCGCTAATGTAAGTAACGTCATTGCCATTAATATTTTTTATAAAAAGGATACTCGCAAGTATCTCGCGAATATCGTATATCCTAATAAAACACACTTCAGAATTTTACGACTTAAAAAATTCTTTAGGCTATCGATATCCTAATCTTTCTATAGATTTCTATAGATTAGGACAACATTCTCTTCCACCTAATATCTCATGAAAGAATTAATGCATTCACCTCATTTTCAATTATTGCAACTTGCAAAGCCTGCCTTGACGATTCGTTTCAGTCTCTTCTGAAAAATATAAACGCGGCTAATTGCACATGTCAACAAGATGCATTTTTAAACTTCCGACCAGCTGTTCCTCGTTTAATTTACTTTAAAGAAATCATACGATGACCGACGAATAATGCAAATATAAGATCCTTTCTAGCAAAAACTCGAAGTAGAGAAATATCTTTAGATTCAATTTTTAGGCATCTAACAAATGACTTATTGTCGTTTTCAAAATGGCACGCATTAGACTACTCATCTCTATCTCATTTATCGCGAAATATTATAAATAATATTGCACATATCTCTAATAAAGTTTATAAAATAGCAAATTATTTATCGGTAAATCTCGTTAATTTTACGTTAATTTGACGTAGCCGAGATAAAATCCCTCTCGTGTTGTTGGGAATTACTTGTGTGATCATTTATAGCATCATTCTCTGCACTCTTAGATATTACGTTCAACAGAAAATTCGTGGTTTTTTTTTACCGAGAAACTTAGGAATGTGCATTTTAACATTTAACTATCTGCACCTTGCGATTCATAAAATCACCAAACCATTGAAACTTTATTTATATATGCGATCCTCAGACATACTGCGAGATTTGTTAGTCTATAATTAATATCAAATATAGTTCTAATTAAAATTAAATTATATTTATTATAATATCTCATTTTCTTTGAATTATTAAACGAGAACGAGATGTTTTTATTGTTATATAATATTTTAAATTATTGTAAACTTCCGCTTTATTTTCCTTGAGAAGGAAAATAAAATAGGTTCGACAACATTTTTCTCTCAAGGAAAACAAAATCGCGAATCTGCGATCTTTGCAGGCTTCACTTTCGCGAGTTCCGGTAAAATGAAAACGCAGTATGTCCGAGGAACCGGCAGATTGATGGCTAATGATAACGTATGACCTACAACCTCAGGAGAACGCAGTCTACTCTTCTCGTATCCGATCGCTCTATCCGGAGGCCGACCATTCTCAATTCCACTGCTGATTGTGCACGACGTCGTGCGCATAGTTGTCCGTTGCCGGTGGCTGCACAAGAGACGCGCTAACGTCGCTGGCGAACGGATTCGTCGAGTGAAACGGATTGTTACTGTGGGTCTCCGTCGAACCGTAGCTTATCACGGGGGCCTTATTGTCCTGTTGCATGTACAAGTGATTCTCAGGCGCCGGTTGCTCGTAAGTGTTCCAGTCATCGCCGACTCCGTCCCGGGATGGTTGTTTCTGGAAGGAAATTGTCGCGTGTATTTTTCGCGAAATAAATATCTTTATTTTTAAACAAGATAAAAAAATTTTGAATCTTAAAAAATCTTGAAAATCTTAGACGATATCGACGTCATAGTTTGTAAACATAAGTGAAAGTAAGACAATTTGAAAAATAATTGCATCACAATTTTGACATTTCTTTAAAAATTGCATCAACTCGACGTTTTAAAAAGTTATGTTCTATAACGATGTTAAATATCCCCCTTGGGAATAATTGTTGACGCACTTACTATAAATTCAGATTGCATGGTTTTCGGCGGAGGTGGCACGGGCGGTTTCGTCTGTCCGAACTCGTCCATCTGATTCCAGGCCTTCTGTTCCTCTAGTGTGGGATCGGCCCAGGGTTGCAACTCGCCGGAGCAGAAAATCGCGTAAAACGTCACTCCGAAGAAGTGAACGCACGCTGCTATGATGAAAACGTTTCGCCAACTGTGCGCGTCCTGCGCAGAATATTTTTTTCTTTTTTTTTCTTTTGTAATCATAAAAAATTATTCAAAATCGAAATTACTCCTTCATTTTCGAAATTTCAATTTGTGTTATTTAACCCCTTCACTGTCAGAGACCCCTATAGGGGCCAAAAAAATTCGTGCCACTTTTGCTTCATGGCCCCTATAGGGGCATCTTGAAAAAAACATGTTATTACTGTTACGATTTGATTGTCCTTGAGTATTTTAAGGTTTCTGAGGTCGCTGAATTCGAATCTGAAATCAGAATTTCGAACTTCAAAATGGCGGATCAAAATTCAAAATAATTTTGGGTTTGAATAAAAATGGGTTTCTTATCGTTTTTGGGGTCGCCGAATTCGAATCTAATATCAGATTTTCCAAATTAAAAATTGCAAATTTAATATGGCGGACCAGAACAAATAGTTGCCATACATAAAAGATGTACACTTTTTTCTTCAATTACTTATAAATCCCGCTATCTGCTGAATCCAGAGTCACGAATTATCAAATCAAGCTGTTTGCACAGAAGTGGAAACGTATACCAGTTTTCAAGAAATAAAAAAAATAAAAAAACGGAGTCAATAACCGCCACGTCCTCGATTCGTGACTCTGGGTTCGGCAGAGAGCGGGATTTAAAAATAATTGAAGAGAGAAATATACAACCTTTATGTATGTCAACTATTTGTTCGAACTCTGGTCCGCCATATTGGATTTGCCATTTTCAATTTGGAAAATCTGATATTAGGTTTGGATTTTGCAATCCCAAAAATGATACACATTTTTATTGAAATCCAAAATTATTTTGAATTTTGATCCGCCATATTGGATTCACCATTTTAAATTTTGTAATTCTGGCTTCAGATTCGGATTCGGCGACCTCAATAATATTTATGCTGACGTATTCATGCAATTTTAAAAACTTTTTTCTTCAACACACTTTTGGCACGGAAAGTTTCTTTTCGCTGGACTATGAAGGGGTTAAACACATTTTTAAAATTTGTAATTTTCCTTTTTTCACAGATTTGTACCAGCGAATATATTTACGATCGAAAAATTGCTTCCTTTTCGTACCTTCTTCTCCGTGATGTTGTCCACGAAGAAAGGAACCAAGAGACCAGCGATGGTGCCGATCCCGTTGGACATGCCCATCAGGATGCTGGCGTATCTGGGCGCGATGTCCAGATGATTGACGTTGAAGCCGGAAATGGCGAAACCGCTGCACGCGACGCCGATCGCGAGGGCGACCGTAGCCGCGGTTCCATTCTCGGACGTCGTCGCGTGTGCCACCACCAAGAAGAAGAGCGCCTCCATTCCGAAGCCACCGCAATTGAAAACCTTCCTGACATTCGTCGTCGTCATGATGCCACGTTTACGGATATAATCCGCCAACAAACCGCCGCATGGTACAATAATCGTCATCAACAGATGAGGAAGCGACCCGATCACTCCAGTCTGTCATGAAACAAAGTGATTAGTATATCGAAAAAAAATAATATTTTAAATTCCAATAAAAATAAAAATTATATTTATAAATTATTAGACATACTTGAAAATTATTATAGGAATATGTACATATGTTACTGACCTCGACGAGCGGCATCCCGAAGGATTCGTGCATGAAACGCGGTTGAAAGAGCACCAGCAGATAGAAGTTCCACGATCTGCAGAAATTGGCGACGATGATGGCGTATACGGGCATGGAGGTGAAAAACTTTCGCCAAGGCGTCGTCGACAGGGTAGGTACGGGCAGGTGCGTTTGTCCCTGACCGAGCGAGTCCTCGATGTAGCGTAACTCCCGAGCCGAGATGCACGGGTGTTTCGCCGGCTTCTCGAACGCCAGCCACAACCAGAAACCGTACCAAATTAGGCCGCAGACGCCTATAATTTGTTGCGTGAAACGAAAAATTTTGTATTTTTCATCAACTGTCCTTCTAGGAGTCTATACAATAACTAATTTGCAAAAAATATCGACGAATCTTATGCGTCTGTGGTGAATATGAGGCTGATGCTTGTTTACCGTAAAAGTAAAACGACGCCGTCCAGCCAAACCAGGCACTCAGGTATCCGGAAAGCGGCATACCTATCACCATCGCGGCGTACGATCCGCAAAACGCTAACGTGGCCAGACGTGATCTCTCCAAAGGTGGCGCCCAGTATTTCCAAATACCATGGCACGCCGGATACGTGACACCCTGCGAAAAATAAAAGTGCGACTGTAGGATTGAGAGTGAATTTAAAAATTTATAGTATAATTTGTGACTTTTTTTATCATAATTTTATTAATTCTTTATCTCTTGCTTTAATTCTAAAAAAAAATAAATATCTGATTGAAGCAAGTGCAATGTTATTGAATCACGTGTAAGAAATTAAACAAAAGCGAAAAATAAAAGTGCGACTGTAGGATTGAGAGTGAATTTAAAAATTTATAGTATAATTTGTGACTTTTTTTTCATCATAATTTTATTAATTCTTTATCTCTTGCTTTAATTCTAAAAAAAAATAAATATCTGATTGAAGCAAATGCAATGTTATTGAATCACGTGTAAGAAATTAAACAAGTTCAATTTTGTCGATGTAAAAAATCGATCCTTAATCGTGGGATTGCTAAGATAATTAATTCCAGATTTTACACGCGAAAACAAAATATTTCTTATATTATAGAACATTTTCTTATTTTTAATTCTTATTCTCGGGTTCAATTTTTTAGATGCTCACCTCGACCAGTCCCTTAAACACTTGCACGATCATGTCGACGATAGGATCCACATTCAGTGCGCCGGGCACCAGCAGATTCAAGAAGGAAGATATCGCGATGGCGGCGCCGAATATCCTGTTCGCGGGATATAACGACGCGAAGAAGCCACCGGGCACCTGCGTCACCAGGTAACCCCAGAAGAAGGACGAATCGAGGGCGCTTTCCATGCCGATTGTCCAATTAAATTTGATACTGCTGTTTCCCTCCGTGGTATTTTTCATCACCAACTTGGCCATCCCCATGTTACATCTCATGCCAAACGAAATAATGAATCCTGAAAACACGATTAATTAAGATAAAAAATAAGATATCATTTCGGAAATTAACTTTCTCTTAAAGATGTAAAAAAAACGAAAATTTTACTCTTCTTATTCGCGATAACGCTAAATATTTTCTTTTACTTCCCGCAAAAAGTCATTCGCAGGAAAATCCACTCGTACTGTATTTTCTTTTAATTTTTAATTTATCGTGAAAAGAAATTTAAATTTTTTTGGAAGATGATTTTAATAATAACGAATTATCTTGTAATTTATTGTCGATTTACCCATGCAAGCCAGCGTCGCGATAGTGTATCTCTTGGAAAGACACGGACATTCCGGCATACAATATGTATCAATATGACGTAATGGTGGTCTCTCCGGTTCCGGAAGTGACTCGAACGAGGCATGTCTACTGTATTCTCTCTCATCCTCGAACCCCCTATTGTCCTTGCTACCCTCGTGCGGGCCTTCGAACTCCTCGTAACCGGTTTTATTCCTTCTAAATCTACAGAGAAGCAAGAATTCGTTCAAAAGAGTTTATCTTATTGCATTAGATTTTTTAAATAACTTTTACCGTTTTCAAAACCATTTGTTTTCACAATTAAAATTGCGTGCACAATATAAAAAACATAATTGAAAGCTATTATGTATAAATTAAAAATAATTGTCCAACGTAATTTTGCAATAATTATTTTTGTATCATGTCAAAATCATAAGGCATAAAATTTTAATTTATTAAAATTCTACACAGAAAAAAGGACATTCTTGTTTTGAAAATATATTTAGTTTTAATATGGAAATCTTTAAATGAAATTATATTGCGTTAATTAAAGAAAAATATAATTGCTTGAATAATTGCTTACTTGAATGAAGTTTATATATTTTATATAGTTTAATCGAGAAAAATATATTCTTATGATTTAAGATTTAATTTTCTTGAATGGAAAAGAAACAATGTTGGATAGAAAATAACATTTTTAAATCAAAGATTATAATTTTCTTAAAGTAGAATTAAATAATTATATATTCTTGAGGTGACAATTACAATATTAAAATAATATTGTTGAAATTTAAAATCATTAAATTCTTCTAAGAAGATTATAAATTGTCGCGTATATACGAAACAATGAACGCGTTAGTCTAAGTATATAAGTTTTGATTTGACACTTATTTCTTTTCTGTGCACAGAAAAAAGGACATTTTTGTTTTGAAAATATATTTAGTTTTAACATGGAAATCTTTAAATGAGATTATATTGCGTTAATTAAAGAAAAATATAATTGCTTGAATAATTGCTTACTTGAATGAAGCCATTTTATATAGTTTAATCGAGAAAAATATATTCTTATGATTTAAGATTTAATTTTCTTGAATGGAAAAGAAACAATGTTGGATAGAAAATAACATTTTTAAATCAAAGATTATAATTTTCTTAAAGTAGAATTAAATAATTATATATTCTTGAGGTGACAATTACAATATTAAAATAAGACTATAATATTGTTGAAATTTAAAATTATTAAATTCTTCTAAGAAGATTATAAATTGTCGCGTATATACGAAACAATGAACGCGTTAGTTTAAGTATATAAGTTTTGATTTGACACTTATTTTTTTCTGTGTATAAATATATATATGCGCATATATAAATATATATATATGTTACCCGGATAATTTCTGCGACGCTTTCGTCTTAAAGGAGTCAAAGGCTACGAGACCCGCCGCTGCGAATCCGGACATTTTCCAATTATTGGGGTTGCTCTGGGGTTTCGTATAATCACGATGTTAATCGGCAGCCCCTGCAGAATACAAAGTATAACATCTATAAAACAGTTGTCTCGTATATAATTTTATGAAAAAAAAATCAATAATTCACGCACTGACTTTACAAACAAAATGTATTAAATAATTCAACTGTATCGGAACATCGTCACATAAATTAGATGCCACACAAATTTCTCAAAATGATATTAAAATTACAAATTTTGCAAACGTATAATTTTAGAAAGAGAAATGCATGTTTCCCATGTTATCAGAAATAGCTTTTGCTCCGTATTTCGGTCACCCACAGCTCCTTTTGGAAGAAAGTCTGGAGTATATCTATATATAGCATCTCTATAGAACGACACACAGCGAGGGGAACTCTCGGGTAGGACTGTTTATTTTGAGTGGCAGTCTCTCCACCCCTAATCCCCGAACTCTCGAGGGAGCATCTTCGGAGGGTAGAAAACTGTGAGAAGAAACGTTTCGCCGGCCGTACACCAAGATCATATTTTTCACTTAGAGTCCGTCCTAGGCCGCATATATCTCGCCGCTTAAAATATAAAATCTTAATCAAATTTATCCTTCATCAAGATATATTAGTGCGTTGAAAAATATATAATAAATACAAGTTTTGGCGATTCTCTCGAGGTGTGAAATCAAATAAAATAATTTAGGATGAAGCTGCAGATGTGCACAACAGTATAAATTTTTGCACTTTATATTTTCCTTACAACGTGCCAAAATTTTGTATTTTATTTGCAATCAATATTGTTACATTTTTATTTTTTATTTTTATATTTTTAACTTTTCGATATATATTTTTTTTTCACAATTTACATTCAAAAGTTAGCTTTTGGCATTTTTTATTATTATTTAGCGCTTTCAGTCTATGATTGAAATAGTCTCGTCGCATCATCGTCATCATTGCACGACGGAGCCTGCAAAAATCGTTACGAGGGTGCTGCGCCGATCGTAAAGAGGCGCATCGGAGGACAATGGCTCTCTGGATATTAAAACGGCACGTGACAGACAAAAGGCACAAAATGCACAGTGCGTGTTAACGAATCGGGGTGGAGATTGACAAGTATGGGACGAGTATGCTGACTCAACTTAATGGACATTGAGCGATATTCGACAAATGTTTCTCGTATTCTGAATCAAGACTTCTGATATCTCCCGAAATTTTCGGAAGACGGACTTGAATAATAATTTAAATATAATTAAATAATACTTTTTAAATAATAATAAAATTTTGTTTAAAGAACAGAACCGAGATGTAAAGTTTTTGATAAAAAGGCTACGTGTGAGAAACTTTATAATATTATTCTTCCTTTTATTATTTTTTCCATGTTTATATTTTTTTATTTGAGATTTTCCATGTACATGTATATTTTTTTATGAATATCAATCAAATAATCGTTGCGGGATAAAGGTAAAGCTCATTTACTCACGAATAAATGATGATAAATAGTGCTAATGAAAGTATTCTCTACTACGCGATATTCAGAGAGAATCTCAATTAAAGCAGAAACTCAATTTGCAGCTAATCGGCGGAAGAATGGCGCAAATGAGCTGACTGAAATCTCTCGCAGCCTCGGGCAATCTCGTGTAATTCAAGTTCGAAATGTGAGGGATACACATCAAATGTTAATATACTCGCATGATAAATTTCACGTATCTAAAAATTCACATAATCGACGCCACTGAAATTTTTTATCAAATTCTCTCGCAATTTCACCCTTCTCACATCATGAAAGAAAACACATATGTATCAGACATGGATCACTTTTGAAAACTGAATACGAACAAGACCACTACTCTTCGCGATCTGTCTTGCCTGAAATAAAAATTTTCACTTAAAATAAACATGTTGTAAGAAGAACCATCGAACTATCCAATTATTCCCTCAGAGAAAAAGGTAACATAAGATAAACAATTTTATCATCACTTTTCTTGGTTTCAGAATCACAGAATCTTTCCCGAAATTCCTGTTCAAATTAAAAATGGATGACGAAAACTAAAATTAAGAAGTTTAAATAAAATGGATGACGATTAAAAATTAAAATTAAAAATGGATGACGATTAAAAATTAAAATTAAAAATGGGTGACGACTAAAAATTAAAATAAAAAATGAATGGCGACTAAAAATAAAAATTAAGAAGTTTAAAAACACATTTTCGGAATTTAAAATTATCATCACTTCGCGATTGTCACTCATACTCTCGAAATAATCTCCGAACGTCTCTTATCACAGAAGAGAGAAATTATATTAACAAAGGTACACTTAGGTAGATTTCTACCAAGTCTCGTTCCATCCCGTTCGAAAGGTCACGTTCCCCATTTTGCTCGCGAGCAAAATGGAATCTCTGGCACTCGCAATTTTTTTTAATGCTTCAAGAAAGTAACCGAGAAAACCAGGAAAACGAGCGACAGAGGTACTCGCGGCACTCACCAATAATTAAGTCCAGACGCAATTACGAGCGGATTGGGTGACAGTAGCGCGGGGTACGCGACGGAGAACGTCGTCGACGTCGCCTGACGTCGTCGTCGTCGTCGTCGTCGCCGCCGCCGCTGCCGACGGTGGCGGCGACGGCGTCGGCGTCGGCGTCGGCGTCGCTGGCAACCAAGTTGACTTGTACATCACGGCGCATCCCGGTGCGACGACGCGATTGGGTCGCCGGGTGCGACGCATCTATATCACTGGCCAATCGCCGCCATTTACTACCCCCTTTAGATTGACCCCAGGCGGAGCTTCAGCTGCACACCCGGGCCAAAAGTTTTGCAATAATAAAACGGCACGCACCGGAAATAAGCGATCGTAACGGCGTTTAGGTATTAAAACAGGATAACACGCGCGCGTTACTTTGGGTCTCATCCTCCTCCCCCTGAGAGACTTGATAATCGAGCGGGGCTATTAGAGGGTTGGATTTGGTTTCTAATTTGCGAAGGGGACGAGTATCATATTTGCACATTTTGCCTAAAAGCTCGAAACATGCTTGTAATTGTAAGATAGGAAGTCAGAAAGATTATATTTAACATTAATTATGTTAATTAATTAATTCAAAATATTCAATTTTAATTTTGAGATTAGGTTCTACAATCAATGTGGAATCAAACTTTTAACTTAAAGCTCCTAAAAATGTATGAAAATTTCCCAGCAAACTAAAGTTCTAAATTACAATTATATAAATACATCTTTTATGAAAAACTTTGATGTTAAATTTAAAACTGGAGTTGCTGTAACAGCCCTTATTATTTTAATTATTTCATATTATTCAATTCATTATCGTACAAACAAAATCGCGAAAATAAAAAAGTGAATTAATAATATAGATTAAATTTAAATCTCAAACAGATTTAACTCTAAACGTATGCAAGTATCTGACATTAAAGCAAATATCAATAATTCTGTGATATTGATAGATTTTAATTAAATTGTATGAATCAAAGAGATGCTAAAAATTAAGAAATGCTCATATCGATGTTAATTAATTCGAAAATATTCGATTTTAATTTTGACATTAGGTTCTACAATCAATGCGGAATCAAATTTTTAACTTAAAAGCGTCTAGAAATGTATGAAAATTTCCCAGCAAACTAAAGTTTTAAATTACAATTATATAAATACATCTTTTATGAAAAAATTTGATGTTAAATTTAAAACTGGAGTTGCTGTAACATCCCTTATTGTTCCAATCATTTCATATCAATCAATTCATTATTGTAGAAATAAAATCGCGAAAATAAAAAAGTGTATTAATGATATAGTTTCCTGTTAAATTTAAATCTCAAATAGATTATCAACTCTAAACGTATGGAAGTATTTGACATTAAAGCAAATATCAATAATTCTGTGATATTGATAGATTTTAATTAAATTGTATGAATCAAAGAGATGCTAAAAATTAAGAAATGCTCATATCGATGTTAATTAATTCGAAAATATTCGATTTTAATTTTGACATTAGGTTCTACAATCAATGCGGAATCAAATTTTTAACTTAAAAGCGTCTAGAAATGTATGAAAATTTCCCAGCAAACTAAAGTTTTAAATTACAATTATATAAATACATCTTTTATGAAAAAATTTGATGTTAAATTTAAAACTGGAGTTGCTGTAACATCCCTTATTGTTCCAATCATTTCATATCAATCAATTCATTATTGTAGAAATTAAATCGCGAAAATAAAAAAGTGTATTAATGATATAGTTTCCTGTTAAATTTAAATCTCAAATAGATTATCAACTCTAAACGTATGCAAGTATCTGACATTAAAGCAAATATCAATGATTCTGTGACATTGATAGATTTTAATTATTTTATCATATTGTATGAATCACAAAGAGATGCTAAAAATTAAGAAATGCTCATATCGATGGAGAATTCTCCGCAAAACTTCGTAGCCGACTTGCATTGTTACAAACAGAGAGAGATCGAGGAAGGGGGTAGAGGGGAGAGAGTAGACACTCTTTCCGGTGGTTGCTAGGAAATATCGATCTGCCCGGAGGGACGGATGCTGCTATTCTCAATGGCTGGTACAATATTTTATCTTCTCTTTCGGCGCCGCGGTGCGCCCTAAATAACTCGGATTTCACTATCGTCCTGACGTGCCAACAAACGCCTGCTGCAACACAACTTAATCCATAAACGAGAATTGATTTGTCGAGCTTTATGGCACTTTGACGATCTAACGGGGAACAAAACGAATATATTTTTTCGCCTTTTTTTACGGGATAAGAAAATTTTCCGAGGACTTGATTTTTATTTAAAATTTTCGCGCTTTAAAGCCAGGGGGAATTTTTTATTTGATTTGAAATCCTGAGGTTTTCGCGAAGCGATCGATGATACAATTTTATTCTTTATATCCAAGACCTTGAACAATATCTCGTCTTCTCGGTCACGTTCAAAATATGCTCGATATAAAAACAATCTTATACAGTCGGAGCCAAATCCAGATACTTTTTCTCGTGTAATCTCCATAGATTTATCTTTTATAAAAGTAAAAGGTGATAACAGAGTAATTAATTATAAATTGAATCGTTTTGTCAGTTTTAATTTGCTGCATCTAATTTATTTATTTTTATTTAATATTTAATATTATATATTATTTAATATTTAATATTTAATATTTTAATCGAAATGTATGACTATTATTATTTTTTATTTTTATCTAAAGATAGATCCATGAGCAAGAAGTCATTTCTAAACAATTAATAGTGTCTCTATTAATGTCTCGAGAATATTTTATTGTATGCGATGTATTAAAATATTATTTTACAGCGTTACGAAATTATCGCGTCAATCAAACTCTCTCGCCATCGAGCTCTCGACATCGTGTCGTAAAAATCGTCGTCCGGTTGCAGCGTCTTCAGCAACGCGCGTTTGATGTTCCTGCAGAGTTCCACGTATCGCAACAATTGTAACTTGAAGTCCAGGTCGAGATCGTCCGTGTAATCGTTGCAGATGTCGGTCAGAATCCCAAAGACGCGTTTCTTACGTAATCGATCGTTGTCAGGAGGATCTGTATCCTTCTGCCGATTTTTGGCCCTCGATTTGCCAGATCGAGACTGCTTGTACACATTTTTAACTCTTCCTCTCTGAGAGCAGGACGATGAAGCTCCGAGAGATTCATTGCTAGAGTATTTAATCTCCTCTGGTACTTTTCTGTGCGTCCTTGCACGTCCTCGCTCACATCCGCGTCGCGTCTCCTTCCATCGATCTGGATTACGTATCCCTTTGTAGACACGTTTGTCGTCACGTGTCTCCGTTCGCTGTGTGCGCGTATAACGTCCAAGATATTTCGAATTGTTTCCGGATACTTTAGCCGATTGCGAGGAAATTGTTACACTTGTCCCATAATTGCTAAAGTTGCAAGAGCTTTTCACGATATTTCGCTCGATCCTTTCTCTTCTATTGCTTCTACTAAGCTCGTGTTTTTTTAAATCCTCGACTGTAGGAGTTAACGAATCGTAAGAAGTTTTGATCGAGCGAAAAGTCGATAGGATCTCGCTGCCACCGGTCAATTTACGATCGTAAAACTTCATCCTTCCATCTTTCTCTTCTCCACATCGATTTCTACGAATTGATAGAATCACATTCGAGGACTCACGTGAAGATAGAATACAATCGTGTCTGCAGCAGTTGCAAGTTGAGCATGAAGTTACGCTGTAGCTCTGCAAAAGATAGATAAATGGAATAGAGAAATTATTCTAGCGTTTTAAAGATTATTTTAAGTCAGAAAAAGATAAATTAAAAATTAAACTCTAGTCTTAGAGACATTAAATATTCAATCTCATGTAAATAAAATCTTTTTGAGTCATTTATTTTCCTTTATAAGAAGTATATATACCTGTCTGATGCATCTTCCACTAGTCTTCCCTCTCGTAATATCTTCGTTCTTCCAAAAGGTTCCCGATGCATTCGTTTTGATTCCGTCGTTGAACAATATTTTTCTTAGTTTCGCGTGAATCAGATGCTTTATTCTACCGACAGACCTATCGATGGAATCGCGAAACTTCGTCATCACGAGTATCGCTTGCGGTACTTTGGCAGAGTAATCATTATCTTTACGCGATGCTGTTCCATATTTGATCGCAGTGAAGGAAGTTACGTTGGGAAAATTGTTCGACGAGCTCACGCAAAGCTTCGACAGTCTTGTGGAGTTGTGAGAATTTTCAAATTCGCCTCGTCGGTCGCTCGCAGTAAACTTACTCATCGAACGACAGCATCTCGACGTGCGAAGATACTCTTCCGTAGAGATATCGGAACTTTCCGAATTTCCGTTCAATCGAAGCCCGCACCTCGACACGGGAGATCTTGATGGTTTAATAAAACCTCTCGTTTTATCGGAAACTCTTTTATTGCCAAGAATTTTATGTCTTTTCCTCGGAACGATCAGAGCAGAAGGATCCATCATTTCGACGCGTCTTGGTGTAAATGTGCTTCCATCGTCATTGGATGTCAACCAAACTGGAGGATAACTCACGTTCACGCTGATACCTTTCGATGACACCCGTAACCTGGGCGTTTGAATGGAAACCGTCAACGAGTCGTTGTTCTTGGATGATGCCTTCGGCGACTCGCGATGATTCGCGCTTCGAGTTTTCGCATCAAGATCATCCCGAGACTCTTCGAAGGTGCGAATATTATCGATGACCGTGATGTCTATAAACTCGACATTACGACTCGAGGAACAATTCGAGTTACACCTAATTTCTGCCTTCGCCGAATTTAACGAGCCATTTTCCGACCCTTCATCGATCGCTCGGATGATATTGTCCAAGAAACGATTACAGTTTAATTCTACCAATTGTTTGTCGTGCTCGGAATTTTGCACGAATGACGTGATGCTACATGTGTTAGCGTTGCATTCTTCGTCTCCTAAGTTTGATTCTTTATCCGAGGAACGAGTTTGATCGCATTGCGAGAAATCCGGATCTTTGTTGCTAAAATTATTTTTCACCTCGTGGTTTGTTTCCACGAGATTTTCAGACGACAAACACACGCAATTCGCGTCGTCGATCATTCGCGTAATTTCCTCATTCATTATTGTAACTGAATTATCCGAGTCGATAATTTTCCTCCCACGCTTCTCCGCATCGTTTTCGCAATTGATTTCCATCGAATCCGGGATTTTATGATTCTTTCCATCTCTTTCGTTCAAGTTATCAATCTGCGACGTTACGTCACATATTTCTTCGGCAATGTTTTCGCAAGATTTGTTACAGGAGAAAGTTGTAAAATTTTGAAGACAGTTTGTAATCGTACATGTAATTGCTTCCCTGTTTCCACTTCCAATCTCGTCTGATATATTCATTGCTGCGTCTTTTACACTTGGATCCAATCGTAAGCAGCATGTACCATCCAACTCTTTGCTTTCTTCCTCGACACGTGCAAGTATGTCATTATTGTCATCGCAATATCGTTCGGAGCACTTTGATCTTTTCGCATCCGTATTCAGCTTTGATTTGCAAATCGAGATGACGAAATTCGGTTGAATCGTACGTCTACGAACACTTTGACATATTGATATCCTGGCGACGAACAGGCACTTATTGACGCTGCTGCTTTTCAACCTGAAGCAGATATATCCGGGATATATTTCGCAATTGAGATACAACGTCCTTGTGAACCTGACATCTAATTTGCCGAGAATATCATTGAGACACGAGCAGACGTTGCGCACGCTAATCAGGAATTTTCGCTTCATCACAATGAAGCAAGATTCGGTCAAAGACGGATCGGCCTCGAAGATTCGCCCGATCAAATCTCTCGGCTTGCAAGGTAAGGCCAAGCAAGTGATGATAGATTCGGAAAGTGTCGGGCAGCTGCAATCCTCTGGATACATCTTGCGGATAATCATCTTCAATCTCTTAGCGAAGCTCTTCGCGGCATCGCAAGGTTCTTCGTTAACAGATTCGATCTGATCATTTTGAGACACCTCGTTGTGCGAAGAATCTTCTGTTCGTTGTAGAAAATCTTGACTTGTGTCAACGATCTGTTGATTTTCCGACATCGTTGGTTGCTCGATAGTTTTCTCGTAAGCTTCAATAGCTTTTTTACATCTGATAGGTCCTTTTGCATCGCAAGGCGGCATCGTCACGTCTTTCGAATTCGAGTTACAGTCCATGGTATCGGGATTCCTATCGAGTGAAGCTGGGCGTAATTTTTTTATACCATAATAGAGACGAGGAACGATATCGAACGCTTCATTTCGATGTGCAAATAATTTTTCAATTAAATTAGAACTTGACTATGCAAATAGCCAGGACAGTCGTGTCGAGAGATGCACGTGATTTTAAATTATAGCGATTCACACATACGTAAAGCAATCGCGATCCGTCCGATGGCACTTCTTCTCGTTGACAAAGTTCCACACGTTGAGGCTTCGCAAGATATTGTCCTCGATTCCCAGCGCGTCGAGTTCGCGACAAATTTTATTCAATCTATAATATAGAGTAAGAGAATCCAGGAAAGGAATCAGATCGTCTTTCACTACGCGTTTGACGGCACTTTTTATCGCTTTTTCCATCGTCCCGATATCACATTCGGCCGCTTTAATTAAAGGACCTCTCCAGGTGGCTATCGCGTCGACGAATTTCTTGACGTATGGAAATTGCACAGCCCATCGAGAATCCTCGCTGTACACAAACTCTTCCAACAAGGAATGGATTCTGTATTCCAGGCTGGGCACGAAGAGCTCTCGAATCTTGTCGAGATAGGGTCCATATATCTCTAAATCGAATGCCGCGTTTCGGCTCGAAAACTCGCATGAATTTGTCTAAAATATAAGCGAGACGTGAGAGAAAAGATTTATATCTAAGAATTATATTTTCTATAACATAAGAAAGATAAATCGTAAAACATTATTTACAAAATTGTACATACATGTATACAATTTTACATTTTTATTACAGCAAAAGAGTAACGTTTTATAATTTGACAAATAAAGATAAAATACGAAATTTTATATCTTGTCATCTATTTAATTATTTATTTAATTTAAATAATTATATTAATTATAATTATTTTAATAATAATATATTATATTAATAATATTTAAATAATTATATACATAATATAAACAATTTCATTTTATTACCGATAATGTTTCATTTCTAAATGGCACATATAACTGGTTGTCTGTCATGATCAGAGATTAATTTTGTATACGATTTCGATATAAAATTTAATAACAATTTTTTGCGTATATATCTCAAACAATCTCTAGATATTGCTTCTGCAACAAGCATTCTAAATATATAAATAACAATAAATGTCTGTACAACCTCTAGAAATGTCACTATCAATTCCTTTGTGCGATATCTTGAAAATGGATTTGATCAAAAATTGCGTCAGTTGACTGAGTTCCTTTCCTACATTCACGTTTATACATCTGTTCAATACGTATATAATGTATTTTTGTTTGCGCAATAAACGAGATATTTCATATTTATGATGTTATAAAGTCATATCCCCAATGCTCTCGCTAGACCCTTATATCATTTTTAAAACCGTCTGACGCAATTATACGAGACAATTTGCCTTCAGTTAAACTGCTTAACTTTGTTACCACCGCACGACTCGCTAAATATGCTAATATGCTTGCTATCAGGAGTACACAGTATATTACATAAAATCCTTAAAAAAGAAGAGAGAAAATAAAAAGCAAGGAAAGAAATCGAGCGCAAAAATAGCATCGAGTCAACTTTCAGTAAAGTTAATTTAAATCTTATGGACAAACTTTAAGCTTGAGTGGCTCTGAAAATTGGAGATTAGAAAGTTGAATTTTTTAAAATTATTATTTCATTTTATTCTATACTATTTATTTCATTATTATTTTATTAGTTATTATTTTATTTTTAATTTATTTTATTATTATATTTTTAATTTATTTTATTATTATTATTTTATTATATTTATAATGAATTCAATTTGAATTTTTAATTATTATATTTAATATAATTCATTTTTTTATTTCAATTTTTTTTACAATAAAATAGGGGCATTAAAAAATCGTTTTTTTAACCAAATGAGTTTTTTATCCTTCTACGAAAAGGCAATTCGTATTTTCTCTCTCTCTCTCTTTCTCTTGCAAGCTGCGCATTCGACATCCCATATTATCCGCGATAAGAGTTCGCGATGCGTGACCGGTGGCACCCCCGCGCGCGTCGGTGTGATCAACAGCGAAGTATACAAAGGCTCCCTGGGGGAGCCAAGACGGGAAGGGAGATGGAGATCTCGAGGAGACGAAGGGCGCGTGACGGAGAGAGGACCGTCCGAAAATTCTGCAATACGGTGCGAGACAGCCGTAACCCATTCACGTAGCGGCCTCCGGGCGGGGATCAATACTCGTGACGGCGAGAGAGCGTAACAACCCCACGCAGAGCCGACCACGCACGCGGCATACCCTTCCTCCCCCGATCCACCCTTCCCACAAGTCGCGCCGACAGAGGAATTCCGAGATGTCCCGACGCCAGCGGAACATCCTTCCCAGGATCGCGATTCGTTGCACGGTATTAAGAACACTTGGGCTCTACCTTTTATTTATTTTTAGGCGACAGTAAGAAGAGAGGTAACAATAAAGTAACTTACACAATTGACAGTGTGTGGAGCAATTAAGTGTTCGGATGTAAATCCTTCATCTTGACTACGCAATCTAGGGTTCTATTTCATGATGGCAGTTGTCTCTGAATACGAAATTGCCGCAAGAGCTGTTCTCGAATCGCAGCTTTTGAACAAACTGATGTGTTCGAGATGTGCAGAATTGCGTCAACTGTTGCAGTTATCGCGCGCAAGCGTTACCACATAGTAGTAAATAAATCCGGAAATGTAAAGAACATCGGAGCATATCGTCGACCGGATACGTCGATAGTAGGTTCCATCATCGATCGGTCCGTACATTAAGCATGAAATATCGTGCCTACGATAAGCACGGTCGGTTGCTTCCGCGCGATCCTACTTCCGGTTACCTCGTATTATCAATCCCACGATTAGTTGTACGATATCTGTGATCGTTATATCGCGTGTAAAAAATAGAAACGAACGCGATGCGAGCATTCCTCGGAATAATTCGACATCGAACGGATGCAATTTACGCGGGTGCAATTCAGATTGTGTGTAGGAATCTTCGGCATCAGAGACTTTTCTTCGAACCGGGGCTTTGTCGACCGGATGCAAGATCGCTCGAAACTTCAAGAATGTCCCGATACCCCTCCTCTCGGCTGACATGTTCGAGATTGCCGTACATTTATCAATCCTTGCGCTAATAAATAATGTCGTACAAACGTGGAGAGAAAATGCTCGATCGATTAAAGGAAAATTGGGCCACCGGGAATTTCGGGAGAATAAAAAGCTTTCGCTTTTAATCGTCATGTAACTATTAACGCAGGACGATAAAGATTAAAGAATGCTGATCATTTTAACCGATTAAAGAAGCAATTATTTCGAATCGCTCGACACACGTGTTAATTCTTATCGTTTTATTAATCATTACTCGTTAAAAAAGAGCGCACGAAATTTTCGGGTAATATGACGAGAAGCAATTTATGAATTTTAGGGCGTATCAACGCGATAGATATAATCAATTCGCAGAGAGGTAAAGGGGAAATTTGATTTTGAAAATTGAGTTGTCGACACGCAATGCGCAACCGACTAATGGACGTTTGTATGCGACCGAACAACGAGGGAAGGATCTTTTGATCTTCCATTTCCTCCTCCCTTTTCCTCCCCCGCAGATCGTATTTAAACCACCCTATATATAACCGATACGCTTAATGAAAGTGTCGGCTTGACAAACGATCGCTACTGCACTGAGTTTGCTGAGTCTTATAAAATTTGGTGCTTTTTATTTCCCTCAATTTTGTGCACGTGAACAAGGAAATTCTACGAGAGATACTTAAATTATATAGAGAGAGCAAGTGGTGCACAAAGAGATTACAAGAGGAAAAAATAATCCGCAGATATATAACTGAGATTTTCTGTGAACCTTGTTGTCCATATTTTTATCTTCATCATCTCTTCTATTTTTATTTTCTGTTACAAGTAAAGAGAAATATTCTGCATTCTATATTTAATATTTCATGAATTAAATCAAAGAGAATATTTCTCTCTCTCTTTCTCTCTTTTTATCGCTCCCAAAATATTAATTTAAAATATTATGATTCCTTCCTTTTTATTCTTCAGTATAAAAAAAATGCCACATAAAAGAACGAGCATTCATGTCAATTCGTAGTGATATTAGTATATGGTTAATACCGAGCGATGAAAACGGCATGGTTGGGGAAACAAGATTATTCCCTTTCTGAAGAAAATGTCACTACGAGAAGAAATTACATTTTTTTATGACGTTAACTCGCGCGTCGTGTCCGCGAAACAAAACGACCTCGTACTTTATATACACTTTTATAGTCACGCGGCAGGATATGCGAGAGCTGCGGCTTTTATATCGGATTATCCAAACGACGTGTCCTGCACACAAATCACATTTGCGTAACCGTTGCTCATGAATGCCATTTAGATAAGCAAATAATCGATACGACGTTAATTAATCGGATAATTCTGCGTCGAGGAAGGATGTCGGTCTAAAAATTGCAAGATTCTGTGCATTTTTTAATTACGCTCGGAATTTAAAAAAAAACCTGCCAGTAATAAAGGAAATTCCCAGAAAAATAAAGCAATTAGCACATCAAACAGAATTTCAATCTTCGTACTCCGACTTATCCGGAAAAATATCGTCACGAGGCTCGAGCCGAGCCATTGACGTTGAATAAAAAAAAAAGATGGATCCTATGTTATATATAAAAATTAAAGCATGTAAAATCAATCTCTTTCTAAAGGAAATCTACATTTTATACGATGTGGAAAAGTTCACGGCGCGTTCCCAGGTTTATAGTTCAAAGTGTCGTATCAGTGCCATTCATCAGCGTTCCGCATCTATCGCTACCAAAAGGTAGCCCCCATTCCCGGACCACGTGACGCACATCGGTCACGTCGAGTGACCTTTGGCAGCGGCCCGATTCTGCGAGTGTGGATTGGTTGGCGAGAGGATCGGGTCGTAGGTAGGCGACACGACGTAACGTGGTCGTAAACGAGGGGAAAAAGACGACTTGGACGATGGGAAAAAGGGTAAAATCAATACTCTGGTACTTGCGGGGACCGCGAACGGCGCTCGTCGCGACGACGACAATGACGATGACGACGACGACGACGCTCAGGAGGAGATACGCGTGTGCGTGTGCAGCTGGAACACGAAAACCGACGCGGCGTCTCTTCTCGAGGATATCTGGTCGAGCTGCCCTTGTTGTCGCGAGCTGCATTTGTCGGTAAACCGGTGAGTTTGATGTCGGGATGGTCGCACGATGAAAAGGCCATCCCCTTCGTCGACGATCATCGTTTTCCTTAAAAACATAGTTATAATTGACGCAAGAATGCGCTCTAAGAGACTCTAGGATCGCGGGAGAAACTCGTCGTACGAGAAATTGCTCGGCTCTCTTTGCAATTGTTAGATTAAAAATGCCTTACGCGATGATGATAATAATATAGTTAAAGGATAATGTATTCTTAAACTTTATAAAATTTATATAAAATAGTTAAAGGATAATGTATTCTTAAACTTTATAAAATTTATATAAAATTAAATTATATAAAAATTAAATTAATTATAGTTAAATTTATATAAAAATGATACCAATGATTTTTTATATTTTCTTCTCAGGTGCACGTATTCATCATCATGCGGTACTGCATTCTGCTCCTTTCGCTTTTGATCGTTGTCATTACAGAAGCGGACATTTATTCGGACGCTTATTTCGAGCACCCGGTAATTATCAAAACAGGATTCTGTATATAAAAAGTAGATGAATTAAAATAAATCGAGAATTTATTTCTGCGAAACGAAACCTTTCTTCGAAGTCGAAGAGCGATTTAAAAGTTACTGGATTCTTTCCCCTTTGAAAAATTATATATCACTATTATATTTCAAAAACAAAAAGATATACAAATCTTAATCTGGAAAGATTCCTGATTCTCTAATTATCATATATTTCTTGTACGAATTAAAATGAATAAAAGTCTGCAAATGAGAGACAATTGCACGATATGAAAGCCAATTAGTTATCGACTTCGAAGGAAAGTAAATTTCTATATCCTTTAATTCATTCATGAGCATCCAAAGAGTGTACCTCATAATTCGAATGTAGGTTGATGAGGACGATCAAGCGGTTGAAGCTCTTTTTTACAAGGTGATCGATCAGATGGAAAAGGAGCTCGTCGATACGGCTGATACATATCTGGAATATCCGGAGAAAGTCAAGGAACTGCCCATAGAGTTGCCGGCTGATTATGATGGCATGGATACGCTGAATCCGAATCCGAATCCGAGTATACGGGATCAAGAGTATCTGCAACACAGCACGTTGTGGAGTCATCAACGTAACAATAATAATAATAATAATAATAATAATAAGAGCAACGACAGACACAGGATTCAACCAACTGGTCTAAAGGGGATCAAGGACGAGAAGGCGGAAAATCCTCTACCGGCTTATTGCACTCCTCCGAATCCCTGTCCAGTCGGATATACGAGTGAGTGAAATAAAATGTATTTTTAATAACAATTAAACGAGGTCGAGATGAGCATTTTCCGATCGTAAAGATTCTATACATATGTCTCAGATTTAATTTAATTGAATGTTCTCTTCTGTCTCTCTTTTCTCACCTTCTCATCTTTAATAAGCCTCAATATTTAAATATATATATTTAATAAAAAAATTTTAATAAAATATTTCATAAAATTTCAATATTTAATATCTCAATATTTAATTTAAAAAATTTGAAAGTATCTCTACTTTCTTAAAGAAAAAAAATATTTTTTCCTTTTCATTTCTGAAAATGATAATTTTGCATAAACAAGTATTCAAAATTTTTACTTACAGGCGAGAATAATTGTCTCACAAATTTCGAGAATGTTGCGTCGTTTAGTCGAGACTATCAGAACGCGCAGGACTGCATGTGTGACACGGAACACATGTTGGAATGCTCTGGTGATACCGGAAACAGCAATAGTCTGTCAAACGTGCAAATTTCAGATTCCGATTTCGATGAAATCGTCGAGCAATTTCAGGTAACCGATGCACGCTGTCATGTATGTATGTAAATATAATTTCTGCGAACGATCTAATAAATTGAAAAAATTATCCTTAAGAAAAAGAAAAGAAAGAAATGAACATTAAAATTATATTTCTTTCAGGAAGAGAACCCATTCTTTCGAGGGGAGAAGCTACCGATAGCTGCGAAAAAAGGTATACACGTGATTGAGTAATAAAAAACTGTAAACGCGTGATTGAGTTGAAAATGGAAACATACTATAGACTTCATTATTAAAGTTAAGATGTATATTAATTGTAAGAGGAAATTGAAAATTTAAAATGGGACTTTTAATTCGACTAACATAAACGATCAGACGCATAATAGTTGTAAATGATTCGCCTAATCAGTTAATAAACTACACAGATTTACGCAGCGTTAAAGTGTCGAACACTGTGAAATGTTGTACGTTTTTCAAGTCTGATGATATGCTCGAACAAAGTTCTTAAATGGACCACGATTGTTTATCAGCGGGTATTAAATATATTACATACATTTTCTTCTCATAGAGCTATTAATATGTATAGAGATTTTGTCAGATATATATAATTATATAAATGTGTACATTTTAACATTATAAAATCTTCAATTCATGCGATCATTCTGTTTGAGACAGCGACAATTTTTCGGCATACATTGATATCCTTTCAACTCACGGGAATGCATAAAAATGTTTTGTAAGGCTTGCAAAGTTTAAAAAAATATGCTTTGCAATATTTGTAAAATATTTCTTGTATTTGATAGCGATTGAATGCTCCATTGAACTTTACATATCCAAATATTTACATTTAAATTTTACAAAAATTTACTATCATATAAATGTTGATATGTATACATATAAAATAATCCTCATATAGTAAAAAACTGTCTATACATACTATTATTCTGTTCGTTAATTATATATTATTTTGATATAATCTATCAATATACAGTTTATAATATTTATTTTAATTATTGTGTGAAATCTCAGAAATATATATTTTAACAATAAATACAAGCAGCACTCAATCTTTCCTAATTATAATAATTAAAGTATGCAAGAGAAAATATATACAATTTATGTATAGCTAATTAAGAATTTAAACTATTTTTTAATATAATTTTGTCTAAATTATGCTACTCACATAGAGAATGCAGAATATATAAAACATTGTCACGATCATTTTATATCATTATACAAAAGATGTACAAACATACAAAATACAAACTTATTTCCTTTCGTCTCATACAGACATTTTTAAATATATTTTAAATGTATTAATTATATTTACTATTAATTATTTTTCACTTAAAACATATCTCTTTGTCATTTGTTCAATTAACTTTTATATATATTTACAATTTATTTTATTTATATTTTATTTATTTCTTCCGTATGCAAACAGATTACATCTTTCTGTATTGCATTAATACTGGATACATTAAATTCAATGCATTCCTCAACTCGTCTATATTTTTTGCTCCTGTAAAATATCACAAATAATTTATACAAAAAAAAAATACTTATCTCTTTTATAAAATATCTCATTTTTGTAGCGCCTCTCTTCCTTTCTCTAATAAAATATTCAAATTACCTGTTAATACAACTTTCCCATTCACAAATATCAATAATACTACTTTGGATATATGTGGGTTAGTAGGAATATACACTCTGTATATCAGACCAGGATACAATTCTGGCTCATAGCTACATAACTGAGGGTGCTCTCGATACAAATTCTCTAATTTAATTGGAAATTTTACATCACATGTTGCTACAATATTTTGTACTTTGAAAGAATCCGACATAAACTTTACCTGTAGAAATACAAAGAAGTATAATACATTAATTACGTAAAACTCAAAATTATTTCTACATAAGAAAGTTTTTTTTTAATATAGCTTACAGGGAATCCAAGCTTCTGAATTATTCTAGCAAATTTCTTTGCTGCCAAAAATGAATCGTTCTCACTTTTCGCACCTGTACATACTAATTTCCCAGAGCTGAAGATTAATGCTGTCGCTCTAGGATTCCGTATCCTCATTATAAGTCCGGTAAACCTCGCTGGGTTATATTCAGAATTTCTTGTTCTTATGTTAATATAATTGAGTTTTAATTCTGTTCCCAAGTTAGCTGTCGAAACTACGTTTCTGTAACAAGTAATGTATCAATTTTACGGAATCATACAACACATAATACATAGCAAAATGAGTATCTCAATCTGTACGTAACGTAAACATATGATTCAAGACTCACTGTAGGCAAGGCTCCCAAACCTCCTTTGTACTGTTAGCCGGTATCGCCGGACTCATCATCGTATGCGGGTTGACGTTTTGCGATGTGCTCGGTCTCGGCACATTGGTCTACGAAGAAGATTCATGTTAGTTCAGAAATTTCGCATGCATGATCAAATATATTTTGTATCCTACCGATAACGGCGGAGCCATGGATCCATCTTCGCACGCATTTTTCGCCGGATTATTGAGCAATCTTTTTAATTCGTTGTCCTCGTGCGCGACTTGTGTCATTCTCACGGTCTTACATACAGGTCTGGAAACTCCGGTGGTGGGGGAGGTCTCACTTAAGGTGAAAGCACATAAAATTGCATAGGCGCATAACCATAAGCATAAAGAAATTGATTGGTCCACAAATATATGCATAAGAAAATGAACCAATCAATTTTCTTATGCTTATGGTTATGTGCTCCTGCAATTTTATGTGCTTTCACCTTTAGTGTGTCCGTTTTTCGGAAGTTCACGGTTTGCCTGCTAGGTTCGCTGCGATCTAGAAGTCATTTTAGACGTATGTTAGAGAGAGAACGACTACTGCCGTCTATCTCTGTCTCTCTCGCTCGTATTGCGACTTCTAGTCGAAAAACGGACACACTAAGTGAGACCTCCCCACCACTAAAAAAGGCCTGAGTTTCCAGACCTGTATGTAAGACCGTGGTCATTCTTCAAGAGACCGGCGTTAGGGTGAAATCACACGGTACGGAATAGAGCGTGCAGAACAGTGATGTGCTGTTGTGGGAATAAAGTCGCGCATGCGCACTAGCAAACGCTATGAATTCTCAGTAACGTATGTATTTTGATGAAATATAAGGTATCGTCAGACTCCCCTCACTGCGAAAAAAAATATTAAGTTGCAAGGAGAGAAGAAAATTTCTATCAAAGAAATAAAATACATTAAATATAATAATGCACTTTGTATATAACATATTACGCGTTATTACGGCTACTGAAAAACGCGAGAAAACCATGTGGGAAAGGACCTTTTATGCTCACCTAATGTTGCATCTAAATACATATGTGGTATCAGCTATGACGTAAGCTTACGCATGCGCATAGAGGCTCTCGCGTGGGAAAAAATCCCACGACAGCACATCACTGGTGCGGAATAGAAAGTGCGTCATAGAGCAGCCAATCAGCGCTATTCTGCATTACGCACGCTTTGGTGTGCTCTGTTCACATGGTACGTAAAAATGACTTAGGCCCATATTCTGAATCCTCTTTTATCGATAAAAGTGCTCCTAAAAGCGGCCTGTAGCCAATCAGAAGGCTTATATGCCACTTTTAGAGGCACTTTTATCGATAAAAGAGGATTCAGAATATGGGCCATAAAAGACTGAAAAAAATTTGAAATATGTTTTAAAAATTGAAAAAATTAATTAGAACGCATAAACTATTGTAACGAAAATAATCTTTTATACAATTTGAGACATAATATGTCATAAAGACAATCAATTAAAATTAAATTAAATTTTATTTTCTAAATTATATATATATATCTGTATTGGATACGTCAAAAAACCTTCTATGACGCACTATGTGAACAGAGCGCACTGAAATCGTGCGTGATGCGGAATGCGTGTTTGTGTATGTTTCTTAGCATCTGCTAACGGATTTTGATTTTGGAGCATCTGTCTCGTTTTGTATTTTTAATTACAAACTTTCAACAAAATAATGGATAAGAAGTTTATAGTACGTGAAACGATGAAGTATTTAATGAAAATATATCTCAGAAGTCCGATGCTGCATCATCGTAAAGAAAAATTAAGACAAACGTTAATAAAATTATTAGTATTATACATGAGTCTCTCAGAAAAGAAAACAAAAAGAAGTGTCTGGGTGAGGTCAATTTTCACTGTGAAACAACGACTTCTTCAAGGTGACAGTGATAATTAATGCGTAATGCGTAATAGCGCTGATTGGCTGCTCTATGACGCACTTTCTATTCTGCACGCTCTATTCCGTACCGTGTGATTTCACCATAGACCTTACAGATATGGACTGGCAATACGTATCAGACTGTGTCCGGAGGAGGTTAGAGAGAGAAACATACTTTTTGGTACTTCTCTTTCTACAAGTGTCCGGACACTGTCCGGACACTTCCCACACAACACCCACACAACATTATGTCGTCTTAAAGAAGTCTTAAAGACGTCATGAAATTTCTAAAGACGTCTTAAGAAGTTATCAGAATTACATCTTTATGACGTCTTTAAGACGTCTTATGTCCCGATTTAAGATATCTGTCGGGCATTGTTTTAAGACGTCTCACTCAAGACGTCCCAATCAAGACATAATTAAATGTCTCACTCAGGATGTTATAAAGACGTCTCAGACATTTCAATTAAGACGACTTTTAGACGTGCGTAATTCGGTCGGTAAAATAGCTGCATTGATTTATTGATTTATTCTATAATAAATAATAAAACTCATCTTAAGTTCATTTCTTTATTATATTTTGAATATTTATACATATTTTTATGAACACTATATGCTCCTAATAAATAATTTACGATTACTTTTTAAATTATATCTTATATGATATAGAGAGGAGAATATTACAAGAGAATTATGTATTAAATAAAATACGAATTTAAATGAAGTAATAAAGAATAGAATATGAATGTAAATATATCATAATAAAGAAATACATAAAAATATACTTTAATTTCTAATAGAAATAAACTACTTTAATATTTTTCAAAATGTTTGTGATAAATAAAAAATGATTTTTACTCTATTCATTTATGTGTATAGCATATACACTCACCCGCAAAAAAAGCGGTACACCTAAAATTTGAGAAAATTTCATCAAACTTTAAATGATCATAACTTGGTAAATAATGATGATAAAAATATGTTTAAAAAAACAAAATGAAGGCTGTAATGTCCACTTTAAGAATATTTAAGTGGCAATTATGCTCAGCCATTGTTTTCAAAATGGCGGATAAGGAAGTGAAAGGATGTAAAACTGATTATTAAAGGATCGAGTTTGGGACGGTGCACGGCGTAAATCAGGTAACGCAGCCCAATGAGACCAAATGCTCGTGAAAGTGTGGAGTGTTATCTTTAAAATGTTTTTTTACCGAGCTCGATACGATGATTTTTCGCTGAGTTATTCCGAATTTAATTAAAAACTCTCTTTTTTCTTCTTCAATTTGCAGCTCAGCGAATAATTATCGTATCGAGCTCGGTAAAAAAGCATTGTAAAGGTGATACTCCACACTTTCACATGCATTTCGTCCCATTGAGCTGCGATACCTGATTCACGCCACGCACTGGAGCAAAGCGGGAACCTTTATTTATCGGTTTTGTATGCTTTCATTTATCCGCTATTTTGAAAAAAAATGGTTGCACATAATTTCAATTTAATTTAGGTGTGTGTGTGTGTGTGTGCTCGTTTGTATACCACAAGGATAAGGACCCCGTGGTTCGTCAGCTCCACAGTATTTAAAGACTCCAAACCCTCCTTGTGGCGTGTGTGTGTGTGTGTGTGTGTGTGTGTGTGTGTGTGTGCTCATTTGTATACCACAAGGATAAGGACCCCGTGGTTCGTCAGCTCCACAGTATTTAAAGACTCCAAACCCTCCTTGTGGCGTGTGTGTGTGTGTGTGTGTGTGTGCTCGTTTGTATACCACAAGGATAAGGACCCCGTGGTTCGTCAGCTCCACAGTATTTAAAGACTCCAAACCCTCCTTGTGGCGTGTGTGTGTGTGTGTGTGTGTGTGTGTGTGTGTGTGTGTGTGTGCTCGTTTGTATACCACAAGGATAAGGACCCCGTGGTTCGTCAGCTCCACAGTATTTAAAGACTCCAAACCCTCCTTGTGGCGTGTGTGTGTGTGTGTGTGTGTGTGTACGGGCGCACGCATGTGTGTATTAATAGTGGGTATGACCTCCTCGTGCGCGTATTACCTCATTCATACGATCAGGCATACTCTGTATTAGTCTTTTTATTTCATCCTGCGTAATTGCATCCCATGCATTTTGAAGAACTCTTTGAAGTTCTTGCAGTGACTGAGGTGCAGGTACGTGATTTCGTACTTTCTTGCCGAGATTGTCCCACAAATGCTCAATGGGATTTAAATCCGGACTACTTGCTGGCCAAACAAGTCGATTTATGCCAACTTCATCGAGGAAATCAAACACTCTTCTCGCAGTGTGTGGTCGAGCATTGTCTTGCATAAACAAGAAGTTCTCTCCGATAAAGGGTGCATACGGAACAACATACGGAAGGAGTATGTCTTCCACGTATACATCTGCGTTCATGTTCCTGTCAAAAAAGTGCAAATCTGTATGAGCGTCCGCTGAAATACCTGCCCAAACCATCACAGAGCCTCCATTGTAGCTGTACCTTTCACTTACAGTACAATCTGCAAATCGTTCTCCACGACGACGATAAACTCGTTCTCGTCCATCTGGAGAATAGAGACAAAAACGAGATTCATCGCTAAAGAGTACTTTGCCCCAGTCTGCGTAATTCCAGTCTCTATGCGCAACTGCAAAATTGAGTCGAGCTACGCGATGACGACCTGTAAGAAAAGGTACAGCCGCTGGCCTGCGCGAAAACAGATTTTGTTCCGCTAATCTTCTCCGAACGGTGTCAACGGATACATTGCAATTGTGGACATCCCTTAAATTGTTTCGAATTTGAACAGCTGTTCGATGTCTGTCTCTTAATGAATTTAAAACAATAAATCGGTCATCGTTTTCATTGGTACGTCGAGGGCGCCCAGAACCAGGCCTCCTCTTGAAAGAATTGGTGTCTAAGTACCTGGCATAAGCACGTTGCACAGTTGACACTGACAGATCAAGTGCCTCAGCAACGTATCTTCGACTTCTGCCATCTTCAATTAAAGCAACAACTTGAGCAGCTTTTTCTGGAGTTATCGTTGCCATAATCGAGAAGTAATTTCGAAAAGAAGTAATTAATTATGGTTTCAATAGATGAAGTCGCAAGGAGCAACGCGTCTAGAGAGCTAGCAAATCAATCGCATAACTTGTACTATAGTCTTTCAATGTACCTGGCATAAGCACGTCTCAAACGGAAAAAACATTGAAAGACTATAGTACAAGTTATGCGATTGATTTGCTAGCTCTCTAGACGCGTTGCTCCTTGCGACTTCATCTATTGAAACCATAATTAATTACTTCTTCTCGAAATTACTTCTCGATTATGGCAACGATAACTCCAGAAAAAGCTGCTCAAGTTGTTGCTTTAATTGAAGATGGCAGAAGTCGAAGATACGTTGCTGAGGCACTTGATCTGTCAGTGTCAACTGTGCAACGTGCTTATGCCAGGTACTTAGACACCAATTCTTTCAAGAGGAGGCCTGGTTCTGGGCGCCCTCGACGTACCAATGAAAACGATGACCGATTTATTGTTTTAAATTCATTAAGAGACAGACATCGAACAGCTGTTCAAATTCGAAACAATTTAAGGGATGTCCACAATTGCAATGTATCCGTTGACACCGTTCGGAGAAGATTAGCGGAACAAAATCTGTTTTCGCGCAGGCCAGCAGCTGTACCTTTTCTTACAGGTCGTCATCGCGTAGCTCGACTCAATTTTGCAGTTGCGCATAGAGACTGGAATTACGCAGACTGGGGCAAAGTACTCTTTAGCGATGAATCTCGTTTTTGTCTCTATTCTCCAGATGGACGAGAACGAGTTTATCGTCGTCGTGGAGAACGATTTGCAGATTGTACTGTAAGTGAAAGGTACAGCTACAATGGAGGCTCTGTGATGGTTTGGGCAGGTATTTCAGCGGACGCTCATACAGATTTGCACTTTTTTGACAGGAACATGAACGCAGATGTATACGTGGAAGACATACTCCTTCCGTATGTTGTTCCGTATGCACCCTTTATCGGAGAGAACTTCTTGTTTATGCAAGACAATGCTCGACCACACACTGCGAGAAGAGTGTTTGATTTCCTCGATGAAGTTGGCATAAATCGACTTGTTTGGCCAGCAAGTAGTCCGGATTTAAATCCCATTGAGCATTTGTGGGACAATCTCGGCAAGAAAGTACGAAATCACGTACTTGCACCTCAGTCACTGCAAGAACTTCAAAGAGTTCTTCAAAATGCATGGGATGCAATTACGCAGGATGAAATAAAAAGACTAATACAGAGTATGCCTGATCGTATGAATGAGGTAATACGCGCACGAGGAGGTCATACCCACTATTAATACACACATGCGTGCGCCCGTACACACACACACACACACACACACACACACACACACACACGCCACAAGGAGAGTTTGGAGTCTTTAAATACTGTGGAGCTGACGAACCACGGGGTCCTTATCCTTGTGGTATACAAACGAGCGCACACACACACACACACACACACACACACACACACACACGCCACAAGGAGGGTTTGGAGTCTTTAAATACTGTGGAGCTGACGAACCACGGGGTCCTTATCCTTGTGGTATACAAACGAGCACACACACACACACACACCTAAATTAAATTGAAATTATGTGCAACCATTTTTTTTCAAAATAGCGGATAAATGAAAGCATACAAAACCGATAAATAAAGGTTCCCGCTTTGCTCCAGTGCGTGGCGTGAATCAGGTATCGCAGCTCAATGGGACGAAATGCATGTGAAAGTGTGGAGTATCACCTTTACAATGCTTTTTTACCGAGCTCGATACGATAATTATTCGCTGAGCTGCAAATTGAAGAAGAAAAAAGAGCGTTTTTAATTAAATTCGGAATAACTCAGCGAAAAATCATCGTATCAAGCTCGGTAAAAAACATTTTAAAGATAACACTCCACACTTTCACGAGCATTTGGTCTCATTGGGCTGCGTTACCTGATTTACGCCGTGCACCGTCCCAAACTCGATCCTTTAATAATCAATTTTACATCCTTTCACTTCCTTATCCGCCATTTTGAAAACAATGGCTGAGCATAATTGCCACTTAAATATTCTTAAAGTGGACATTACAGCCTTCATTTTGTTTTTTTAAACATATTTTTATCATCATTATTTACCAAGTTATGATCATTTAAAATTTGATGAAATTTTCTCAAATTTTAGGTGTACCGCTTTTTTTGCGGGTGAGTGTATATGCTGTGTATATACATACATACTATAATACAAGATTGAAATCTTATGATCTGTACAATCTAAATCATATTATTTTAGTCATTTTTATCAAGGACCTATAGCTTACTATTCTGCTGAATTTACTTCCAAAATTGAATAATTGCTAGCTTAAATCTAATTAAGTTAAACTCTAGTCTAGCTAAAATGATTTAGCTTAAAAGAAAATGGATAGAATTTTTTCTTACAGGATTTCTCTGAGAGCAAAAATTGCAGATCCATAATTTTGCACGATAGTCTACTTGATATAATGGATTTAAAATAGCTCTGCATGTTAAGCCGACGGCACACGGTACGATTTTTCGTACTGGATTTGATAAGATTTAGTAAAATACTAAAAATGCACCAATCAGAATGCAGCATTTCTAATATTTTACTAAATCTTATCAAATCCAGTACGAAAAATTGTACCGTGTGCCGTAGGCTTAAATCTTGTACATAAAACTGGATCATATTGAATTGGCGGAAGATCTACTCGTTCCTTAATTGGTTGATACAAAGTTTTCAATGGTACAACTAGTCTAGTAGCATCAATACGCGATGATGACCAAGCATTCCATTGCGCACATCGTCACAATCTTCATTTTGTTGAATAAAATCTTCATATGTCATAGTGCTGTAAAAAAATATACAAAAGATAATTGAAATAGATAAGTGAAATATGATTTAAGATATACATTTACATATATTAAAAAACATATATTAATTTCAATGTTTTCTCATTTTCAACACTAAAAATGTTATGCAGCAACATTATACAGCCCTATTGTTTTTTAAATAATATCGTATGGAATTTTCAATAATTTACCAACCTTTTTCTCCTTGTTCCTTAAATAGTTGAGGCGATCTCCCGCATGTCGTAACCATTCTTGGATGGTCTTTTTAATATCGTGCATATTACTTTTTTCGTCGTCCGAAACGTATGCTGAAAAACGATTTGTTACATAATTATTAAAATATTTTGTGCTTTAATTCCAATAGTTAGAATAGGGTAGTCATGAAGTAAAGTATAGCTATAAACGTTTGCAACTTTTGGAAAGAATATAAAAATTTTGATCCGTAAAAAATTGGAAAGAGTATAAAGTGTAGAAGAATATTTGAACGAAATTTGAAGTAAGATCTTATTAATAATTCTGAAGAAAAATTTAAAGTTAAAAGTGCACGTTACATCTAAGCATATGTTAGATACTATCTCGAATACTGATGTTCGAATACATTAAAGGTGCAACTATTTTTAAACAATATTACATAAAAAGGAGAAATAAAAATATATCTTAAAGAAATAATAATTACCCATAATAACTGTGACAAAACTTGTGTCCTTAATTGCCGTTGATCCTTTTTGGCCTGTCCATGATAATTTGCGGCACAATTCATCCGATAATGTGTATTTTATAATATTCCTTGTCTTGTGAACGAAAGTGTTTCCTCCAATTTTTGTAATTTTCCTTTTCTATAACAGAATGTTACAAAAATGTTTAATAATATTTTCAATTTAAGCCGCTTGAAGAAAAAGGAAACATGAATTTAATATATTTTAAGAGCTTCTTTCAAAATTACTAAGCGACAAAAGGCAGCAAAAATTGTAATAAAATTTAAAAGAATGTTATATATTACGCTTTAAGTAAATTTAAGTAAATATTTTATACTATATATCTAAATTTGCGCACTAATAACCGCGTGTCTTTTGATTTTTATTTGCCTTTTTACCCCTTAGTAATTTATTATTATGTTGAGCCTATTATTTTCATTATTTTATTTTTCAAAATTGTTTTTATTATATGAATAAATAAATAAATAAATAAATAAATAAATAAATATATATATATATATATATATATATATATATATATATATATATATATATATACGGGGTGTGTCAGACCACCCGTATCAGCCGAATATCTCGAAAACCGAGAACGGCAGACAAAAATGTTTCCTATAAAAGTTATAGGGTTTCAAATAATGCACAGTAATATTAGCACGACCTTGAATAGCGTTGTCAAAATCATGTGAAGGTCACCTTCAATTTCTTAAATGGAACCATTTATTTTTCATTGCGTTATTATTCTTGTAGCTTATCTCGAGAGCTTTCCAAAACACTATAATTAAGTTAGTTTTCATTAAGTACTTGCAGAGTTATGAGGCTTGAAATTGTTTCTTAATTTTATATAAACCGTAAAATATCTTATTTTGTACATAAAAGTATTAAGGTGAGGTAATTGTAAAATATTCATTTTTCGATTACTTCACCTTAATACTTTTATGTACAAAATAATGAGAGGAATCAATTGGTGTAAAGAAAACATAGTTATTTTTAAGAAAAAATTGTAATTGTTAATTGCAAATTACATTTTTTTTTTCGAAACAACTATGTGTTTTTTTACACCAATTATCTTATCTTAATACTTTTATGTACAAAATAATGAGAGGAATTAATTAGTGTGACACCCAGTATATTCAATATCTAGATTTTGTCTTCTACTTTTATCTCTACAAAAGAATTTTTGTTGTTGATTGAATTATGGAAATATACATTTATTTCACATTTAAAAATGGAGAGAAGAAGAAAAAAGAAATGGACGCAAAAACAGAAAAGTACTCACTAATTGTTTCCGAATCTCTCTGTCCTTTTGGAGATCCGTGTCAAATTTGAAAAATTCGTCAACTGTTGATAGCGGAAATTCCGGCAATAATTGGACTTCGTCATTATTATATATTGTATTAGCTGGTCCTGCGTTATTTATTAAATTTATTATTATCTCCAACTGTCTCGTATTCTTTTGTATGAGATTTTTAATAATTTTTTGTTCGGTACGACACGCATCTGTATAAGATAAAAAAGAAAAATATTTATTTCTCTTTATAAGTATCATTAAAATTATCTGTTTAGTTATTTTACACAAGTACATACATACGAAATTAAGTACATATAACATATTGCTATTATAAGTACAATATAACGATATAATTAAGAAGGAAGAATAAAGAATAAAGTTTAATACATACCACAGCATTTTTCCAAATGATTGCCGTTGGCATTGAAAGTTGTCATGTCATCACCGTCAAGCACATTATCAGGGCTAATCATATTGTCACCAATATCATCATCATCATCATTATTATCATCAGGCACATTGTCATTATTAAGCCCATTACCATCATCACGCACATTAGCATTATCGCAAGACACGTAATCACCTACTAAACTTTCGTTCAACCATTCCTCATCAGTAATGTCAACATCTGTAAATATAAAGTCTGTGAGTTCATTTTGTTAGTTATACTGTTCATCACAGTGTTATTAAATTTCATTCATTGTAAACTATTTTATATAATTTTCATTTAACGCAATTTTTTATATTATTTTTTCTAGAATATATTTTACACAAAATTAAAATAATTTGAAAATTTTTTAAGTATATGTAACAGTTTTTGATGTGGACTTAGCACCCTTTTTTAAAAAGATAATTTTTTAATAAACATAATCTAATTTAAATATTGCTATAAGAGTTTGCTTATAAACAAGTGGCTATATACTTCATGAATAGTTTAATTAGATAAGAAATAAATAAATACAATTTATTAACAACAAATCATTAATTGAACTTCACAAAGTATTTAATCACTTCTTTATATAAGCTTCTTTTTTTCCTGAAAAGTAAAAAAACATACCATTATTTTGCTTACCTTTATTAAATTGGCTGCTATTTCTGGGTACTTGCACACAAGAAGTAAGACGCACACTTTTCTTCCTCATATATTCTGCAAAATATAAAATATAATTTATATAGGATTTCATTTTAGCTTTAAGTAATACTTCGCAGCAAGTGTCATCACATAAAGTTCATTGTTATTGTTGCAGTAAGTTTGGAAATGTGTGTGTGTGTGTGTGATATATATATATATATATATACACACACATTTCCCAACTTATACACACACACACACACACACACACATAGATAATCCATATACAGGGTGAGCCATTTTAATTAACGCACGCAATTATTTCGGAAACAAAGCATTTTAGAGAAAAATGTTTCAGACAAAAGTTGTTTGGTTTCGAGGGGGCCATAAGATGGTATCATCGGTTTGACCTTGAAGAGTTATTTGAAGGTCACATGAAGGTCACCTTCAATTTCTTAAATGGAACCTACTATTTGTCATTGCATATTCTTGTAGCTTATCTCGAGAGCTTTCCAAAACACTATAATTATGTACTTTTTTGTTAAGTACTTTTTGAGTTATGAGGCTTGAAATAATTTCTTAATTTTACATAAACCGTAAAATATCTTGTAAAATATTCATTTTTCGATTATCTTACCTTAATACTTTTATGTACAAAATAATGAGAGGAATCAATTGGTGTAAAGAAAACACATAGTTGTTTTTAAGAAAAAATATGGAATTGTTAATTGCAAATTACATATTTTTTCTTCAAAACAACTATGTGTCTTTTTTTACACCAGTTGATTCCTCTCATTATTTTGTACGTAAAAGTATTAAGGTAAGATAATCGAAAAATGAATATTTTACAAGATATTTTACGGTTTATGTAAAATTAAGAAATTATTTCAAGCCTCATAACTCAAAAAGTACTTAACGAAAAGGTACTTAATTATAGTGTTTTGGAAAGCTATCGAGATAAGCTACGAGAATATGCAATGACAAATAGTAGGTTCCATTTAAGAAATTGAAGGTGACCTTCATGTGACCTTCAAATAACTCTTCAAGGTCAAACCGATGATACCATCTTATGGCCCCCTCGAAACCAAACAACTTTTGTCTGAAACATTTTTCTCTAAAATGCTTTGTTTCCGAAATAATTGCGTGCGTTAATTAAAATGGCTCACCCTGTATATGGATTATCTATGTGTGTGTGTGTGTGTGTGTGTGTGTGTGTATAAGTTGGGAAATGTGTGTGTATATATATATATATATATATCACACACACACACACACATTTCCAAACTTACTGCAACAATAACAATGAACTTTATGTGATGACACTTGCTGCGAAGTATTACTTAAAGCTAAAATGAAATCCTATATAAATTATATTTTATATTTTGCAGAATATATGAGGAAGAAAAGTGTGCGTCTTACTTCTTGTGTGCAAGTACCCAGAAATAGCAGCCAATTTAATAAAGGTAAGCAAAATAATGGTATGTTTTTTTACTTTTCAGGAAAAAAAGAAGCTTATATAAAGAAGTGATTAAATACTTTGTGAAGTTCAATTAATGATTTGTTGTTAATAAATTGTATTTATTTATTTCTTATCTAATTAAACTATTCATGAAGTATATAGCCACTTGTTTATAAGCAAACTCTTATAGCAATATTTAAATTAGATTATGTTTATTAAAAAATTATCTTTTTAAAAAAGGGTGCTAAGTCCACATCAAAAACTGTTACATATACTTAAAAAATTTTCAAATTATTTTAATTTTGTGTAAAATATATTCTAGAAAAAATAATATAAAAAATTGCGTTAAATGAAAATTATATAAAATAGTTTACAATGAATGAAATTTAATAACACTGTGATGAACAGTATAACTAACAAAATGAACTCACAGACTTTATATTTACAGATGTTGACATTACTGATGAGGAATGGTTGAACGAAAGTTTAGTAGGTGATTACGTGTCTTGCGATAATGCTAATGTGCGTGATGATGGTAATGGGCTTAATAATGACAATGTGCCTGATGATAATAATGATGATGATGATGATATTGGTGACAATATGATTAGCCCTGATAATGTGCTTGACGGTGATGACATGACAACTTTCAATGCCAACGGCAATCATTTGGAAAAATGCTGTGGTATGTATTAAACTTTATTCTTTATTCTTCCTTCTTAATTATATCGTTATATTGTACTTATAATAGCAATATGTTATATGTACTTAATTTCGTATGTATGTACTTGTGTAAAATAACTAAACAGATAATTTTAATGATACTTATAAAGAGAAATAAATATTTTTCTTTTTTATCTTATACAGATGCGTGTCGTACCGAACAAAAAATTATTAAAAATCTCATACAAAAGAATACGAGACAGTTGGAGATAATAATAAATTTAATAAATAACGCAGGACCAGCTAATACAATATATAATAATGACGAAGTCCAATTATTGCCGGAATTTCCGCTATCAACAGTTGACGAATTTTTCAAATTTGACACGGATCTCCAAAAGGACAGAGAGATTCGGAAACAATTAGTGAGTACTTTTCTGTTTTTGCGTCCATTTCTTTTTTCTTCTTCTCTCCATTTTTAAATGTGAAATAAATGTATATTTCCATAATTCAATCAACAACAAAAATTCTTTTGTAGAGATAAAAGTAGAAGACAAAATCTAGATATTGAATATACTGGGTGTCACACTAATTAATTCCTCTCATTATTTTGTACATAAAAGTATTAAGATAAGATAATTGGTGTAAAAAAACACATAGTTGTTTCGAAAAAAAAAATGTAATTTGCAATTAACAATTACAATTTTTTCTTAAAAATAACTATGTTTTCTTTACACCAATTGATTCCTCTCATTATTTTGTACATAAAAGTATTAAGGTGAAGTAATCGAAAAATGAATATTTTACAATTACCTCACCTTAATACTTTTATGTACAAAATAAGATATTTTACGGTTTATATAAAATTAAGAAACAATTTCAAGCCTCATAACTCTGCAAGTACTTAATGAAAACTAACTTAATTATAGTGTTTTGGAAAGCTCTCGAGATAAGCTACAAGAATAATAACGCAATGAAAAATAAATGGTTCCATTTAAGAAATTGAAGGTGACCTTCACATGATTTTGACAACGCTATTCAAGGTCGTGCTAATATTACTGTGCATTATTTGAAACCCTATAACTTTTATAGGAAACATTTTTGTCTGCCGTTCTCGGTTTTCGAGATATTCGGCTGATACGGGTGGTCTGACACACCCCGTATATATATATATATATATATATATATATATATATATATATATATATATATATATATATTTATTTATTTATTTATTTATTTATTTATTCATATAATAAAAACAATTTTGAAAAATAAAATAATGAAAATAATAGGCTCAACATAATAATAAATTACTAAGGGGTAAAAAGGCAAATAAAAATCAAAAGACACGCGGTTATTAGTGCGCAAATTTAGATATATAGTATAAAATATTTACTTAAATTTACTTAAAGCGTAATATATAACATTCTTTTAAATTTTATTACAATTTTTGCTGCCTTTTGTCGCTTAGTAATTTTGAAAGAAGCTCTTAAAATATATTAAATTCATGTTTCCTTTTTCTTCAAGCGGCTTAAATTGAAAATATTATTAAACATTTTTGTAACATTCTGTTATAGAAAAGGAAAATTGCAAAAATTGGAGGAAACACTTTCGTTCACAAGACAAGGAATATTATAAAATACACATTATTGGATGAATTGTGCCGCAAATTATCATGGACAGGCCAAAAAGGATCAACGGCAATTAAGGACACAAGTTTTGTCACAGTTATTATGGGTAATTATTATTTCTTTAAGATATATTTTTATTTCTCCTTTTTATGTAATATTGTTTAAAAATAGTTGCACCTTTAATGTATTCGAACATCAGTATTCGAGATAGTATCTAACATATGCTTAGATGTAACGTGCACTTTTAACTTTAAATTTTTCTTCAGAATTATTAATAAGATCTTACTTCAAATTTCGTTCAAATATTCTTCTACACTTTATACTCTTTCCAATTTTTTACGGATCAAAATTTTTATATTCTTTCCAAAAGTTGCAAACGTTTATAGCTATACTTTACTTCATGACTACCCTATTCTAACTATTGGAATTAAAGCACAAAATATTTTAATAATTATGTAACAAATCGTTTTTCAGCATACGTTTCGGACGACGAAAAAAGTAATATGCACGATATTAAAAAGACCATCCAAGAATGGTTACGACATGCGGGAGATCGCCTCAACTATTTAAGGAACAAGGAGAAAAAGGTTGGTAAATTATTGAAAATTCCATACGATATTATTTAAAAAACAATAGGGCTGTATAATGTTGCTGCATAACATTTTTAGTGTTGAAAATGAGAAAACATTGAAATTAATATATGTTTTTTAATATATGTAAATGTATATCTTAAATCATATTTCACTTATCTATTTCAATTATCTTTTGTATATTTTTTTACAGCACTATGACATATGAAGATTTTATTCAACAAAATGAAGATTGTGACGATGTGCGCAATGGAATGCTTGGTCATCATCGCGTATTGATGCTACTAGACTAGTTGTACCATTGAAAACTTTGTATCAACCAATTAAGGAACGAGTAGATCTTCCGCCAATTCAATATGATCCAGTTTTATGTACAAGATTTAAGCCTACGGCACACGGTACAATTTTTCGTACTGGATTTGATAAGATTTAGTAAAATATTAGAAATGCTGCATTCTGATTGGTGCATTTTTAGTATTTTACTAAATCTTATCAAATCCAGTACGAAAAATCGTACCGTGTGCCGTCGGCTTAACATGCAGAGCTATTTTAAATCCATTATATCAAGTAGACTATCGTGCAAAATTATGGATCTGCAATTTTTGCTCTCAGAGAAATCCTGTAAGAAAAAATTCTATCCATTTTCTTTTAAGCTAAATCATTTTAGCTAGACTAGAGTTTAACTTAATTAGATTTAAGCTAGCAATTATTCAATTTTGGAAGTAAATTCAGCAGAATAGTAAGCTATAGGTCCTTGATAAAAATGACTAAAATAATATGATTTAGATTGTACAGATCATAAGATTTCAATCTTGTATTATAGTATGTATGTATATACACAGCATATATATGCTATACACATAAATGAATAGAGTAAAAATCATTTTTTATTTATCACAAACATTTTGAAAAATATTAAAGTAGTTTATTTCTATTAGAAATTAAAGTATATTTTTATGTATTTCTTTATTATGATATATTTACATTCATATTCTATTCTTTATTACTTCATTTAAATTCGTATTTTATTTAATACATAATTCTCTTGTAATATATCCAGATAGCACAAGGATGTCCAATGTATGTCAAATAAATGTCCGCTTCTAGACATTAGGATATCCATATAAAGTCCAAGTAAGGTCCGTCGGACATTTGATTAACGTCCATTAGATGTACATTTGTCACAACTTTGTACATCCACAAAATATCCAAGATATATCCAATTTTGAATCTATTTTGGACTGATTTTGGACTAATTTTGGACTGATTTTGGATCTTTTTTTAAATTATAAATTTAAATTTAAATATTATAAATTTTAATGAAATAATAACATTTAAATTATCTTTGTATAAATTCTTTATTTTTATTTTATGAGAAATATTTTTTATATTGAAAAATATGTAACATAAAATACATAATTTTTATGATAATATTGCATATTACTATTATACGATAAAATTCGGTATTAACTGAAAAACAACTTTCTAGCAAAAATATTGATGCTACATATGATATTATATATTAAATATTAAATATTATATAATAATATTGCATATGAAAGTGGCTAATATTAATAATGTACTCTCGAAACAAAAATAGTGGCTTAACGTATTAATCATAACAATACATATGTCTTTGATATGCTATATCACTTGTGCGGCATACGCACGGGTTAAACAACAAAAAATAAAATATATCGTACATGCTATCATACAAAAGAAAAGAAAATTTAAAATTGTAAAAAATAAAATTTGTTTATAATCTTAACGTATTTTTTAACGATTATTCGTTACGTGTTCGACTCAGCAATTTTTTTTCATTTGCATCGGATCTTTCCTTTGCTCTACGTAACCATTTTTGTGTAGACTCTTCTATGTCCTTTCTTGTAAACGACGTATTACATGCTTCTCCTGCAGCTGAAACGTAGAATATATATCGAGTAAAAATAGAAATTTAAATTATTTTTTTAAATTATTATACTTCTAAAGATTTATTTTCTCCGATTTATTGCGTTTTAAGTTATTTACTATTTCGCAAACATTATGTACTTTATCAAGGTTTGTAAATTTTGTAAGTTTGTAAATTGTAAATTGTAAATTGTTTGTAAATTTTCTGATATACATATATTCTACAGTATCAGAAAGACTAGCTTTGATAAAGCAATCTGTCAAATCTTAATAAAACGTAATAAATAAATATTACTAAAAATCCGTAAATATAGAAATATAAACAGGAAAATCATATGAAAACTTTAAAATTAATTAAATTATTTAGACAATATTAATTACCAATTAACATTTCCGCTAATTTTAGTTCATGGAATTTTTTTTTATGTTTTCTTCCAAACCAACTGTATTTTTCTGCCAATTTATTACTTAAAAGTTGGCTCAAATTTCGTTTCACAAATTCGTAAGAATGTTTGCCACCAGTACGCGATGCTTGTGTTACCTGCAATAAATTTATATTATCTTTTATGTTATCTTAATTTTAATCCTTATAATGTGTTTGAATTTACATACACACATATTTACATGTATTTAAATTACATGTATAGTAAATATACAGTAAAATAAATAAAATTTTTATATTTAAATGATAAAAATATTCAATATAAAAACAATTACCGATTTCTCAAAATTGGTTTGATTTTTTAAAAATTGTTCAACTTCTTCTAATTGTTGTTCCGTTTCTAATGGAAGTGTGAAAGAGCAAAAAACTGATTCCTGCCTTTGAGTGTCGTAAAGAGCTTGATTTAGTCCAATATTTTTTAAATCTCGTATGTCTTCAGATGTTTGTCACAATTGCGCCTTAAAATAATTTTGTTGACGAATTATTTCTTTAAAATATATTTCTGGAAAATAAAATTATATAAATAATTATTATAAATAATTTTGTATAAACACGTACATGATAATTTAAAATATACACCATTTTTATTCTGCATCTCAACGTGTATTGGACAAAGCTGACATGTGCACTTCATATTAGTCAAGTTATTTTCTTCTGATTCAACAAAATTATCCTCAAAGTCCTGCTGCACAGCGACCAGTTTGCCTATAATATTTGTGTAAAGTAATGAAATTATTTTAACAAATTGGATACATAAAATATACATAATTATTTTTTAATATTTATATTTTTATTATTTAATATTTTTAATTAAAAATTACCAATTGTTAATAAAATTATTAATTGTTAATAATTGCATATACCTTTTATTGGTTGGGCTTTTTTCATATTTAGACTTTTTAATGGATTGGACTTTCTTACAATTAGAGATGGACTATGTTGAAAAGACTCTTCCAAATGTCATTTTGCAAACATGTTATTTGCGTGTGTTACTTCTGCAATTTCTTGATGTGCGATTTCATTTTCTTTTGCCTCGTAATTATCTATATAAACATTTAAATACATATTTTTATTACAAAGTAAAACATTTATTTAGAAATAACAAAAACGAAAAAGATAATATACGTATATATACACATAATATATACACATAAAATCTCCAAAAAATTAGAATAGATCTTTTTTAATATTTTCATGACTACAATTAAATAATCATTCCCGGAAATTTAAAAATATACCATATACATTTATTATTAAAAAATAAATGTTTATAATTATTAATACATAAATAAACCTTAACTTAAATCTCTATAATTTACCTTTCAAAAGCGGAGGCGTTGGCAAGAATCTATAACTGCAGCATTCATCATCTTCTGAAGAAGAAAATTTCCTTCTTTTAATTTTCCTTTTTGTCTTTTCTTCGCCAGCAGAAATTTCAGAATTCAATTCTGACGTATCTTCAGCTCTTTTGCATTTCTCCCTCGCCATCATGTAATTGTCTAAAAAATGGAAATAAATATTTAATTTATATCAATATATATATATACATACATATATACATACATACATACATACATACATATACAGGGTGACCCATTTTAACTTAGGCAGCCAAATAACTCGAAAAATAAGCAAGATAGAGAAAAATGTTTTAGACAAAAGTTGTATGGTTTCGAGGGGGCCATAAGATGGTATCATTGGTTTGACCTTGAAGAGTCATTTGAAGGTCACGTGAAGGTCACTTCAATTTTTTTAAATGGAACATCCTATATATTTTTGTACATTCTTGTAGCTCATCTCGAGAGCTTTCCAAAACACTATAATTAAGTACATTTTCGTTAAGTACTTTTTGAGTTATGAGGCTTGAAATAATTTCTTAATTTTACATAAATCGTAAAATATCTTGTAAAATATTCATTTTTCGATTACCTTACCTTAATTGTTTTATGTACAAAATAATGAGAGGAATCAATTGGTGTAAAGAAAACACATAGTTGTTTCGAAGAAAAAATATGTAATTTGCAATTAACAATTCCATATTTTTTCTTAAAAACAACTATGTGTTTTCTTTACACCAATTGATTCCTCTCATTATTTTGTACATAAAAGTATTAAGGTAAGATAATCGAAAAATGAATATTTTACAAGATATTTTACGGTTTATGTAAAATTAAGAAATTATTTCAAGCATCATAACTCAAAAAGTACTTAACGGAAAGGTACTTAATTATAGTGTTTTGGAAAGCTCTCGAAATAAGCTACAAGAATGTACAAAAATATATAGGGTATTCCATTTAAAAAAATTGAAGTGACCTTCACGTGACCTTCAAATGACTCTTCAAGGTCAAACCAATGATACCATCTTATGGCCCCCTCGAAACCATACAACTTTTGTCTAAAACATTTTTCTCTATCTTGCTACATTCTTGTAGCTTATTTCGAGAGCTTTCCAAAACACTATAATTAAGTACCTTTCCGTTAAGTACTTTTTGAGTTATGATGCTTGAAATAATTTCTTAATTTTACATAAACCGTAAAATATCTTGTAAAATATTCATTTTTCGATTATCTTACCTTAATACTTTTATGTACAAAATAATGAGAGGAATCAATTGGTGTAAAGAAAACACATAGTTGTTTTTAAGAAAAAATATGGAATTGTTAATTGCAAATTACATATTTTTTCTTCTAAACAACTATGTGTTTTCTTTACACCAATTGATTCCTCTCATTATTTTGTACATAAAACTATTAAGGTAAGGTAATCGAAAAATGAATATTTTACAAGATATTTTACGGTTTATGTAAAATTAAGAAATTATTTCAAGCCTCATAACTCAAAAAGTACTTAACGAAAATGTACTTAATTATAGTGTTTTGAAAAGCTCTCGAGATGAGCTACAAGAATGTACAAAAATATATAGGATGTTCCATTTAAAAAAATTGAAGTGACCTTCACGTGACTTTCAAATGACTCTTCAAGGTCAAACCAATGATACCATCTTATGGCCCCCTCGAAACCATACAACTTTTGTCTAAAACATTTTTCTCTATCTTGCTTATTTTTCGAGTTATTTGGCTGCCTAAGTTAAAATGGGTCACCCTGTGTATATATATATATATGGGGCGTTCTCTGTCAAAAAGGCCACTCCCCCTGCCCACTTCAATTTTTGAGATAAAATGCTCTAAAAGGGCTTAAAATTTTCGTTGAAGTGTCTATTTTTCAATGCCGTATGGCGTTTTCGAAAATTCAAAATGGCGGACTCAGAATCACGATTAGAATGGAAAAAGCCATTAAAAGCACGATAATATTAGGCAACAAATTTTAAATTTTGTCGGTTATATGAGTACGAATAGTCATTTTCGATGTATTTTTGCCTGCTGAACATGAATCCGTTGTCCACATTCGGCTAGCATGTCACAATTTTGAGAAAAATGGCATCAAAGTTGTAGAAACGCCTTTTTTTATGGTTTTCGTGATCTGAGATATAGCTAGAATTAGAAACACCGGTTGCGCGCTGAACTGATTCTGTTTGATGGTCAACCAGCTCCAGACCGACTGACGCATTTTCCCGTGCTTAGCTTTACCCAGGATGAACGACGTGGACGTGGCGGGGCTTTCATCCCTTTGGGGTGCTTGATTTATGTGAGTCCTCTTGCCTCTCACGCTTGGGGTGCTTCATTTACGTGAGTCCCCTTGCCTCTCACGCTTGGGGTGCTTTATTTACGTGAGTCCCCTTGCCTCTCACGTGCATGCGTGTGTGTGTCTGTGGGTGGGTGGATGTGTCATGAAATATTTTTTTTTAATTCTGTATCCCTTTCTCCCGCATAACTACCATAGCGTCCCATTTGTATCATTGGAATACCTTTTGATTAATACATTGTTCTCGCCATCAACTATAAATCCATGATTCTTAAGAATTTGCGGTACAGGCTGAGCAATTTCAAATCTCTTATTAAGTTTTCTTCTTATCCTCTCATGATCAGTTTTCTTAAAATAAAAAACCCTTATGTTCTTGAAATGTTTTTTAGCCCAATTAAAAAGAACGTGAGGTGTTAGTATTGCATTCTGTGGCTTAGCAACAAGACTTGCTTTATATGCCTCTCTTTTAAATGTAGCACCGATGCCGTCATAACCACTTTTACCGTGAGCAGTCGCACTATAATGCCACTCTGCTTGAACATTGAAATCCTCTTTATGATGAACTAAGTTAGCAATTTGAAATTTATTTTTAAAATGCTGTTTTGCCCCATCAGTCATGTATATAATTCTTTTAAGATTTTTGACATCTTTTTTTATCTCCGGTATTAATAATGTTTGTATAGTATAACGGCAGCAGTGTCGTGTTTCAAACTTTCTGATAAAAATACGTTACTCTTGTGCTTTAATTCCGAATTTTCTTTATAATAGTAAATAACAGGAAACACAGTGCACTGATCATTGTTGAAGTGGAATGCTTGTGAGGCATCTTGACAAACATACGAATAGTTTTCAGAGAAGTCAAACATCACAATTACTTCTTAACCTTCACGAAGATTCTTTTTCTTTTCTGAAATGAAAAGCGTTTGTTGTTTAGCGATAAATGAATGAGGTTTCAGAATTTGCAACCTGTTGCATAGCTCGTTTATGAACTCATCAACTTTTAGTTGTTGCGTTAATAGAGTTGATCGATCGGTTCCGGTCCATAAAGAACATTGCACATGAGAAATGCATGAATTGTCCAATAGTTTAGATAGTTTTGTAGAAAGCTCAGTAGTACCTGGGCATTGGTCACATTCATCAAGGTAGCAATCAGGACTCGGTTCCTTACACATAATTTCATTCAAACAATCTTTATAATTGAAAAGTGGCTTGTCTGTATTTTCTGTTAGTTTTCGTACATCAATTGCATCGATCATTAACTTGATATTTTCGTGGATTGTGCAAACACAAACGGAGTGTGTTCCAGAAGCCCCAGCGAGTATGCAATTTCTAGGTCTAAGTTTAGCAAATGTACTAAAGCTAACATCATATTTTGGGTTAGATTCTTTAAATGAGACATACAGTTCTTTTAAATTTAACAACAAAAGACGTTTCTGCACCATTGTCCGTTTACCGTCAATTATTAAGGAAATGGCATCCTTCATTCCAGGCATTTTCCTGCTGTTTATGTCACTATTGTAAAACTCGATTATTTTGGTTACAGTAGTTTGCGGTAAAACTTTCCCAACTCTTGTAGTAGTATCAGCTAACATGCCGTGATTAGACTTCAGTTCCTTCGATTTTTTTGCTAAAAATCGTGATGCACCAAACTCTTGTGCTATCTTTCTTACATTCCAAGACGACGGAGCTATGGTGAGAATTCGCACCCTTAAAGGATCACTGTGTTTCAAGCTGAAAAATTTTTGTTTAAGACCATCAAGCATTTCTTCCAGTTCAATTTCTTTAGGTGATCGGAGGTTATCTTCACCATCGTGAGCAATCTTTGAATTATCAATATCCATTGCTAATGAACTTCCATCAAATTCCATGTTTGTGATACAATCATTAGATTCATCTAAAGACATATCAGCATTTTCTAATTTAGTCGTACCTTTTTTCCTACATCCAGAACAAATTTTAGAATTGGTCGGTATATCAGGAAATTTGTCTAATATGAACTTTGGTATCACTCGTAAATCTTTACCAAGATGTCCCCTTTCACCAGGTTTCCTGAACGGATTCACACATCTATCTGTATGAAATGTAGCCGACATTTTTTTATTTTTGATATGAGATAAGGAATAATTGGGATAATTGTAGAAGGAATACAATTCGGTCATAAAAAAAAGACAAAAATGTGAGTTAAATATTTTTGTAATTAAACATAAAGAAACTTATCAATTATTAGCTAAGTTGCAAACTATAGTTAATTGACTCGATGAATTCTGTGACTAATAAATGTATTGTGAGATTCTAATCCAAGACAAGACTAAGAAATATTTATTATATACACTGGATCCTCGAGATACTGTCCCTCGCGCGTGTGAATTTTTCCTAAGTGTCGACTCAGGCGCTAAGCCACGCCCGCGGAGCGTGCGCAGAAACAATAACTTACTTCCGTAGTAATACGTCACCTCGCGGCCTCACTGCACGTAAACTTGGCCCGAAATATGTCTTTCAATGACAATTAGGCGAAGCGATACGTGTTGACGGTCCTAAGCTGAGCGGGAGAAGGGGTTCCCTCGTCTGAGTGCCTAGAGTGCCCGAACGATACATTTTCTCGAGGGTCCAGTGTAATATTTAACTTTAGTTCTGTAATTCTAGCTATATCTCAGAAACGAATAATCATACCAAAACGAAGCATAAGGCATTTTGAAGCTAAAAGTTGGCACTTTCGCATGGCATTAATGAAATTAAGGAAAAAAATTTGCTGCCGTGCTACAACGTCATGAAAACCATAAAAAAAGGCGTTTCTACAACTTTGATGCCATTTTTCTCAAAATTGTGACATGCTAGCCGAATGTGGACAATGGATTCATGTTCAGCAGGCAAAAATACATCGAAAATGACTATTCGTACTCATATAACCGACAAAATTTAAAATTTGTTGCCTAATATTATCATGCTTTTAATGGCTTTTTCCATTCTAATCGTGATTCTGAGTCCGCCATTTTGAATTTTCAAAAACGCCATACGGCATTGAAAAATAGACACTTCAACGAAAATTTTAAGCCCTTTTAGAGCATTTTATCTCAAAAATTGAAGTGGGCAGGGAGGGTGGCCTTTTTGACAGAGAACGCCCCATATATATATATATATATATATATATATATATATATATATATACACACATACATACATACATATATATATATATATGTATTGACTATAAATCGCTTTAGATCTGTAATATAACACGTTTTTAGTCAATTAAAAAATCCTGAATAAGATCACAATTTTAACAAATGTAGATCCAACTTACGATAAGTGCTGTTTCGAAAAATGGTCACTTTATATAAAGGCCAATGTATATCCGCTTCTTCATTTTTACGAATTGCTGATATTACTTTGTCACGTTGAAAAGGTGGCCAATAACAATATTTGTTATTAATCCATGAAGTTGGCACGGCTTCGACTGAATTTTCGTCGTTAAATTTTACGACAGTCCACGATGATCCCGGCATTTTTACTAGAAAACTTAACAAAAGCAGTATACAAGTGCATTGAGAGAGAGAAAGAGGGAAAGAGAGAGAGAGAAAGAGAGAGAGAGAGAGTACTGTATATAATTAATTATAGATTAATTTGAATGTAAAAGAGGAAATACAACATACTGATTTTTATATTTTAATTTCAAATATTTATATGCAATTAGCTCTAAGTTCCACATTTCTAAGTTTCCGAGATTATCGACTAAATAAATACCAAATTTAGATGATTTACAAGGTTCAACATAAAAATCAATGAGTGAATTATATTTATGTCCAATTATAAAAATATCTTTATCATTGGAAACAAAATTTTTAATAATTATAACAACTCCACTAGTTAAAAAACAACAATTATCAGGTTCATTCGTTTTTAATGTATAATTTTCAAATGTAACTTTATTGAATTGTTTGCATGTCTGAAAATCTGGATGTAAATTTAAATTATTGATGAGTGGCCCATTAAAATGCAGATTATGAAGTTTACCATTAATTACTTTTAGCTTATGACTATCATTAAGATAAAAATTCTGTTCACTTATTCGACAAACAATTTGTTCCAATACTTTATCATTTTTCCGAATCATTTTTAAAATTGATTGCAAATAATTTTCAAATGGAAAAGCACTAAATTTCTCTAGAGTTCCAAATTTTATTGCATCATCACAAAGATGTAATAAGTTATGAATATTACTTGATGCATTTTCTTTACCATATAAAATAATGAAGGTTTCGACAAAGTATTTTAATAATGATTTAACATAATCTAAATAACAATTCATGTACTTAGAATTTGACAAAATTGTAACAGCTACATGCAAAATTAAAAAGTTAATATATTTATTATAATTAAGAATAGATTTCAAAACAACAGGTCCTGTATACAACAAAAATGTCCTGAATTCTGTTGCTTTCCATCTTTTACATTCAAATAATGTTCGTGTTTTCCGGTTAATTTCACATGGTATATTAATCTTTTGCATTTCTAACATTTTCGAAATTTCAGACATTTCATTAAATGATAATTTAGATCGGGGTGTCCCAAAGCTCCATAATTTGACAACTAATTTTTTGACAACTCCTAGATAAAGCAAATGCATTGGATCTGATGGAAAATCTTTTATCATATCAATATTAGGAATTGATTCTAAGATAGAGGTACCTGTATGATGATTTATTTGTAACTTTAATCTAAAATCACTATCTGTTCTTAAAGGAAAACTATTTAAATATGGATAGCACACGCGATCACGAATATATTCCCCTTCTGCTGTACATTTCGAACACGAGTAATAACCAGAATGGCCTTTTGTAAATTTAATGAAAGATTTAGCAGGTACATCGCATATAAAAGCATTAATTTTAAATGGATAAGTGTGATCATTAATTGTAATACCATAAGTAGTCAAATTAATGGCCTCTTCCGTGAAATCTTTTAGAAAAACGTTTGCATCTGCAGGCTTTTCATTTCCGTAATAAATTCCAACAATATTTACTTCATTGAAATTTTCAACTAAATTGCACAAAATAGGATATACTTGACTATTTGAACTTTTAAATAAAGGAAGACCATCAATATTAATATTAACTTGAACAAATTGCAAATGTTGAACAGAATGCCGCGACAAAAGTTGTTTGACACAATTACTTAAGCCAAAATGATAATACTGTCCTGGTTTTACGTTTTGTATATTTACTTTTCTAGAAGTTTTTAATAAACTACGAGCATCTGAAGGTAATTCCGGATATTTAGGTTTTATAGCTGCCATTAATTCATTTAACGCAACATGAGAAATACGATTTTTAAGAGCCCATTCTTGCAACCATAAACTAAAACTAGACGAATTATCAACAAGACTATTAGATGCAGGAGCATTAACTTCATTAATGTGAAAACTGCTGTCATTTATATTCTCAGTTTCTAAAACATTGTTACTATCTTCAGAATAATTAGAATTGCTATGTACTTGTTCAAGGTTATCTAGATCGTTTAATTGATAATTATTGCTATGGATGTTCTGTTCTAATAAGAAATTATTTGATATAGAGTTTACACTATTACATAATGAAATATTACTACTTGAAATTGAGGATGTGCATTCTAATGAAGTCGAATTACAAATGTTCTGCACAATATTAATTGTTGAATCTGACATCTCCTTAGCTCGTCGATAATAATGTCGTTTTATTTTTGGCATTCTTTTAAAATTACTATAATATTATAATTATTAATACTAATATAATATTATTGTATTCTTACTTACGTTTAATATTACGTTTAATCTCTCTCTCTCTGTTATATATTCGAAACTTTTGCCAAATATATTCGAAACTATTGCCAAAATACTTTTTTACTTCTTTTTCATCAATCTGAAAAATAATTACAAAATATTATTTTAATTATGTATCTTTTTTAATTGAGCATTTAAAATATTTCTAATAATTATGAATTTATTTAATTATTATAAAGATTTATGTTTTTTGTTAAATTCAGTATTCTGAACGGAATCTGAAAACTATTATATATGTTTTATAATTATTGTGTAAATATTTGTGTTAAATTAAACTGTGACACTTTATCTTAAAGTTAGATATAATTGTTAAATTATAAACATTCATAAAATTTAAACGATAATAATATCAACAATATAAATGTTACACAATAAGATTAATATAAATAATAATAATCAATATATGTAATTAAAACTTATTAATATTCCTCTTTCCATAATTTTGAAATATTTATATTTTATGTTTATAAATGTTCGTTTAATAAATCTTATATGCTTTAATAAAATTGAGAACCTAGTAAACACAAGTATATTATATGAACATGTATATTATATGTATATTCGTTGCAATTTCCTACTCATACATGATATAACATTTATAATTTAATATATAATTTATATGGTTATATCATATGATAGCAAATTATAACATAAAATAATTCTTTTTTGCTATATGGAATATGGAATATATATTTGCCGTGTATATATCACAAATATATATACGTATAATATGCATTTTTATGAATGCAAAATTCTAATAAATATTATTTGTTATAATAAATATTTATCATATTTACTGAGAAATGCATATTTGAGGTGAACAACTGATTTTTTAAGAGCACAAATTTGCAACATAACCTTGTAATAAGTATGTAACTGCAATGTGATAATGTCAATATTGAGATACGTTACACAGAGAAGTTTTATATATTAATAAAAATGCACCTACCTATTTTTAATCGACAATTATCACTCTTCGAAAATATCTTTCTGTAATATTCTAGACACCACTCAACACGTGCGCACATGTGCGAAGAACATATGAGATATGTATCATCTCTTATGCCTTGCGTTTCGCCAAGTTTTGGCGCCAAATATGATAAAGATGACGCAACGCACATGCGCAATTTAATATCTTTATCAAATAAGATAAAAATGCTGATTGATAATTTTTAATGTTTCTCAAATAGTAGAAAAAACCAACAGACATCTTTTAGTCGTCTTTTAGTCATATATGCTATCTGGGTGTGCTCTTTTATTTATATATTAATAAGGACAACTTATATTTATATATTAATTGTAAAAAAAACGATTAGTCAATCTTTTTATCTGTGTTAAAAATTGATGTATATTAAGAAAGTTGCTTTAATAATATAAAATATATAATAAACGTAATAAATATTAAGTAAAAAATCATATAAATAAGAAATCCAAATGCGAACATAAATTGGACATCCAAAAGATGTTGCTAATAGGACATCCATGTTAATTCCAACAACGGATATTCTTTAAATGTCCATTTTATGTTCGTGGACGTGCGGATATAAACTGGATTTAAAATGGACATCTCTGGAACGTCCAGTGCTATCATTCTCCTCTCTATATCATATAAGATATAATTTAAAAAGTAATCGTAAATTATTTATTAGGAGCATATAGTGTTCATAAAAATATGTATAAATATTCAAAATATAATAAAGAAATGAACTTAAGATGAGTTTTATTATTTATTATAGAATAAATCAATAAATCAATGCAGCTATTTTACCGACCGAATTACGCACGTCTAAAAGTCGTCTTAATTGAAATGTCTGAGACGTCTTTATAACATCCTGAGTGAGACATTTAATTATGTCTTGATTGGGACGTCTTGAGTGAGACGTCTTAAAACAATGCCCGACAGATATCTTAAATCGGGACATAAGACGTCTTAAAGACGTCATAAAGATGTAATTCTGATAACTTCTTAAGACGTCTTTAGAAATTTCATGACGTCTTTAAGACTTCTTTAAGACGACATAATGTTGTAATTGTAGAGAGAGAAGTACTAAAAAGTATGTTTCTCTCTCTAACCTCCTCCGGACACTGCTTCTCTACAGAAACTATAGGCAATTGCCAGTCCATACTTATAAGGTCTATGGATTTCACCCTTAAACAAACACCTCGGTAAACGTGCTTGAATCGACGCGAGAAATGATCCGTTTAACCCATATAGACTTATACTAATAGACTGCGCAACCCAACGACCGCGCTGTCGTCGGGACCAGAGAGAGAGAGCATGAGCGGGATGACGATAATATTTTATTGTAGTATTGTATTAATATTACATATGTGTATATATATATATATATATATATATATATATATATTACATTTCTGTTTTTCATGTCCAGGTAATGCTTGAGTGAAATGATTGTGATGAAAAGTTTTGATCGATAATATACATAAAAATTCTGACGAAAACATTGGCAGAGAGAAAACGAATATTGTATTTGTGACAAAGTGTTTTTGATTTATGAATCAATCCCATAACATTACGGATTCCATTACAATTTACTACAACAAGTTGCACCAGATATTATGTAGTATTCATCTATTATGGCTATATTAGCTTCTATCTGAAAAATTGACAATAATTAACAAAGTAATCAATAATAATTAACAAAAAAAATGACAATTAACATAAAAGAATATGCTAAAAATGTGCGCTTATATATATTTGAAAATACAAAAGAAGACTTTTACTTCCGATAAGGCATGGGCAACTTTCAAGTTTTCGGATGCAAAAATAATAAAATCTACAGAGATATCTATTTTTGCTCTTATAACATCAGCAATGGATTCATATTGATATATGCCATCTCCTCTCTCTCGCATTTTGATGTAAGCCTTCTGATATTCTGTGACATAACTCAGCCGATCTTACTATCTGTAGAAATAGATTTTATATCAGAAATATATATTTATATAGCAAAAATTATATATTAAATATTATTACAGTCCAGAAAATTATAATATACTAATTAGCATAAAACTGTTTTGTTATACAAGCTATAAAAAAAATTCTTCTATATTTTTTCACAAGAAATTATTTTGTCAATTATAATTAATTGGATTACATATATTACCATCTTTTTATATAAATTTTATTATTATATAGTTTATTATTTGAAAGCGAATATAAAATAACAATTAAATACATAATCACAAATTGTGATCATTTTCTGAATGATGACTACATTATAAAACAATTATAAAAGATTATAAAACAATTATAAAAGATTTACTTATTTATTGGTAGAAAAACATATTTCAATTATCTACGCTTATCCACGATCCATGATATATTATGCGATTATGCGGAATTAATAATAAATTAGTCATGGATTAAAAGTTACAAAAGAGATAAATTTGCTCGTTTTGCTTACACTTAAAGTCAGTACACATGAGAAAATTTTAGTATTTACCATAAGCAAATCGACCAATCACAGGACGGCGTCCATTTTATATAGCTTCCGGCTAACTTCACAATATAAAAAAATTTAATTAAAATTAAACGAATGACTCACAAACCTTTTTAATTATACTTCAAAACTCTTCATACGAAATACAAACGATTCATAAGGAGAATTTTTAATATTTAGTTATGACGAAATACAAACGATTCATAAGGAGAATTTTTAATATTTAGTTATGTTGGCTAACTACATACTGTAAAAATGATTAATTTTTTATAATTATTCTAATTACTCACAAACGTTTTTAATCACACTTCAAACATCTTCATACGAAATACAAACGATTCCATAAGGAGATTTTTGGTTGGCTGAAAAATTTCCGGCTAACTTAATACGAATCCAGAGAGAAGCCTGAGAGAGGCCACGCTGCCATTTTTCATGGGACGCTTTTTCTACGTCGTACACTAGCGGCGCGTGCATCCATTTTACGCTGCCTGGAACTACATGGCCACATCCACTTTTAGGTGCCGATAAAACAGTCGGTTTTGGTTCATGTCCGTGCTACACCCACAATTTATAGCTCAGAAATAACATCCCGCATATAGACGTAATTAAAATATACTTTGTTAGCTGCGCGATTTCTTTTCCACATTCAAGTATATATTATAAATATCAATATTAATGAGATGCTATTAATGAGAGCTATTAATGAAATAAGTTTGTGTAATATACGTGTGTAGGATATTTTCTCGTGAATATTATTCTCGATAGAAAACAGAAAAGAAATTATATAAAATTCAATAAATTGAATTTTATTTACTAAAACGATCTTAGAAGAAAGACAATTATAGACCATTTCCAGGAGATGTCACGTGAACACTACATATTTGATACGCAACATATATAACTCTTTTAAAAATAAATATAACATTAAATATATTGAAACTAAATTTTTTTATATTTCTACTAGTTTATTATTGAACATAATTTTAGAGTTAACAAGATTCTTGCTAAAAACTAAAAACTAAAAATTAATCACATTAAACCGAACATTTCTCATTGGAATAATTTTCAATTAGATACAATTTTTTTATTTATCTAACAATAAGGAACAATTATCCGAATTATATCATGTTTGATGTTATTTTAAACGCAAAAATTTCATTAATTTATTTTAATTACTTTCAAAAAGATCAAATAAAATATAAAAGTTTTAGTTTTTATTTTATGGATTTTTAAAGTTATAAATTATTATACATAACGAAAAAAAAGTTTTCGATATTATTGAAAGCGAGAGCGAGAACGAATGAGAGCAAGCGAGATGACGTATCGTCAAAAGAGTTCCGAAGTCTCTTACGCGACACACCCTTTCTCTATAGTATATGTCACGAGTATGTCATCTTATCAGAATAGAAAATAAAATGCATTTTAATCGTTTGAAAGTAATTTTAATGGAATAATGAGCATTTTGCAATTAAAATGACATCAAACACGACATAAGTCGGATAAATGTAGTTAAATATATAATCCAAATTTTTATTATCAGACTAATTAAAAATTGTCCGATTTATATCGTGTTTGGTGTCATTTTAATCGTAAAAATCTCATTAATTCATTAAAATTATTTTCAAATCGATAAAATACAAAATAAAAGTTTTAGTTTTTAATTTATAAGATGTTTGCATTCTCGTGAGTTGCGAATGGATAGAGAAAGCGAGAAAACCAATTACTAAAGACTTCGGAACTCTTTGATGATAGGTCATCTCGCTCACTCTCTACTCGCGATCTCACTCTCGATCCTCGGGTCCGCTTATCTTTCCGAGCTGGGTGCCTATTACGGTTCTTGAAGCGAGGTGAAAATTACAAAAGTGAACAGATTTACTAGATTTCGACAAATGAAATTGTAGATACTCTAGTAAATTTCCTCACTTTTGTTATTTTCACTTCGTTTCAAAAACCGTAATAGGCCCCCTGTAGTACGATTGTGAAGTCTGACAAAGAAAGCGAGACCACGAATAGAGTGCGAGCGAGTTGACCTAGTTCAAGCAATAGTATGTCTCCACAATTGGCTTCGCTTACAAGATACTGAAGAGAATCAATATGTCCCTCCATCAATGGTTGATCAAGATGGTCCAAATGGTTTCATTCCTGGTTCTTGGAGAACATGCATTGAAAATAGTGCACTTTATGACATTAGTAAATGCGGTACTAATAACAGCAGTCGCCAAGCTAGAGAAATTCGAGAAGAATTCTGCAGATATTTTAACAGTGAAGGAGCTGTACCATGGCAATTCGACCATTGTTAATTCGATTATTGTTATTTGTATTATTATCATCATCTCATTGTATTATTATCATCATCTCATTTTATCTCTATTCAAATTATCAAGTGATATTCAATTCAATTAGTAATTTGCATCGTGTAATTATGTATCGTTTAGTCTGCTTTTATGATTTATTTTTAAACTGAAAAATCCATATATGTGTGTGTGTGACATAAATGATTCAATAGTACTCATTTTAGATCCAAAATTTTCTAAAATTAATTTATTAAATTTATAATTATATCAATTTTTATCATTTATTATATGATTCATTCAATCCTATTACTTGTGTGTGTGTGTAACTTTATTTGCTCTTAAAACCATTTATTTTATAATTTTGATTTTTAAAAATAAAAAAACTATAACATTTCAAAGAATTTATTTCCAAAATTAACACTTTTTCGCGAACAAACCTTAAAAGTACATTAAAAAATAAAAATATTATTCATATCGTTCTGTTAAAGCATCGTATGTTATATTCAACATTTTTTTCATTACTTCTCTTCGTTTGCGTGATGCCAGTTCTCTCAGTTGGCATCCCAATATGGACAAGAAAGAATCGATCTCGTCTGGAACTGGAGGAGGCGGAAGATCAGGCATAACATCATTATTATCACATAATGCATTTGCGATTCGTTCTATTGCGCTGGTACCCGTGTTACAATCGTTCCTTTCTTTTTTTTTTTTCGAGATCTATGATCTAAAAAAAACATATGTTATAAACACTAATTACTTTCTTTTAATACTTGCATGTACAATGCCATGGAATATTTTATTATTAATATACATACTTGGTCCAATGTTTTCTACGCTTTCGCCGTTATCTTCAAGATCATTATTCATTCGGTCTTCGATGTTACTTACTGTGCTATAAAAATTTAAAAAAAATTATTATTCTAAATTATACTTAAATATATAATACCTGTAAAGCCGGGAGCACACATTTTTCTATAATACATTATAAATAATGAATAAGGAAATGAGCCAATTAGAATCTTTTATTTTTATCTCGGAGTAAAAATAAAAGATTCTAATATTAGTTCATTTCCTCTTTACGCATTATGAATTATGCGGTATGAAAAAGTGTGTGCTCCCAATTTAATATTTATATAAAACAATTTTTACGTTTTCAGCAAGCAAGAATCTCGCATAAATTCCATTGAATCATAATGAGCCCATTTCTTTCCACTCTCTTTTCTGGCAGATCCACTGGCGCAACTTTCCGTTTTGATTATTCGTTGGTACGTGTCATGAAGACTTTTAAATTTTGCTTTTGCTTCATCGCTCGTAATCTTTCCATTCAAGGCATTCGCCACTTTCTGCCACAAATTTTTTACAATTCTTATGTTTCGTTGTGGTAGCGGAAGTTTATAGTTCCAAAGAGGTTCTCGTAACTGAACTTCTAAAATAAGAGTTTCTTCATCGTCGTGATTCAGTTTGGTCCTTATGCCTTGATTTAAATTTCTTTGGGGTTTCTTTGAAGTATTTTGCACCTCAGATAATACTCCTTTCCGCATTGATGTAATGAAATATACAAATGTATACAAAATTTAAATACATTATAAACAATAAAAAAATTGTTTTACATTATTATCATGGACGAGTTTTTTAATTCATTGATTGATCAATCGCAGGATGCGCAAATACAGCAAGATGCTTTATTTGCAACATTTGCGTATCATGCGATTGATCAATTGATGAATTAAAAAACTCGGCATATATGCATATAATTCTCATATTAATTACTTGTCTTCTTTTCCTGCAATCGCGTCGCTACTACTTGTTCTTCGTTGTTCGGCATTATGCTTTTTCTAATTATGGTCACTCCATCCTCTGCAAAATATGATTTAAAAACATTTAGCTTTATTTTAAATATAATAATAATAATAATAAATTTACCTAATAAAGGATAAAAATAAAACGTCTGAAGATCGGTTGTGTATTGTGTATATCCTTCGAGGCAAGAATGATTTGCGATTTCTGATTGATCGCGCATAGCACAGATGATCATTATGAGTTCCAAAAGAATTCACTTTTCCTAATTCTTTAAGAATTCGCGTAATCTGTTCGAAATGAGTTGAAAAAGGATTCAATATTCAAGTTCGTTATGAATTTACATAATTTAGTCGAAATGAGTTCAAAAAGGATTCGACATTCAAATTCGTTATGAATTACCGTAATTTATTCAAAAAAGAATTCAAAAGAAGTTTTTTTTGGTACTTTAAAAAGGATTCTATACAAGTATATCTTTTGACTTTTTATAGAATTAAATTTAAGTTCTAAAGTTGTTCTAAAGTTGTTATAAAGAAAGTCTTAAAATATTATATCAGGCGACAGTCTGATTGGTTAATGAGCGTCAGCTTTTTTACTCGTGCGAAGAAGGCGCACGGATAGCTATACGCATCTTTTGTGGTTCATGTGGTTTTGTGTGTGATCGTTCGAGGAGAGGTTGCCCCTGATCTTATCGGTTAATATATACGGTAAGTGTCTAATGGTTTTTCGTGATTATTACTATATAATTGCGTTCCGATATTCACTGCCAATATTGAAAATTTATAGTATATATACATGACATACTGGCAGTGAATATCAGAACACAGCTTGTGTATTCCTGCGGACTACCAGTTTATGTGATTCGTCTCAATCTATTTATTTAATAAATCTACTATTTTATATACCATTAGTTGTGTATATGTGATCAGTTGTATATTTGATTTTACAATTTTTATCCATGTTGCTAGTATTTTGCAAAGGATTATCAGCATACGAACATAACCTCTCTACCAAGGGGTCTACCCACGGTCTTACATACAGGTCTGGAAACTCCGGTGGTGGGGGAGGTCTCACTTAGTGTGTCCGTTTTTCGGAAGTTCACTGCTTGCCTGCTAGGTTCGCTGCGATCTAGAAGTCATTTTAGACGTATGTTAGAGAGAGAACGACTACTGCCGTCTATCTCTGTCTCTCTCGCTCGTATTGCGACTTCTAGTCGAAAAACGGACACACTAAGTGAGACCTCCCCCACCACTAAAAAAGGCCTGAGTTTCCAGACCTGTATGTAAGACCGTGGGTCTACCGCACTAGCAATAGGTGTATAAATCTGGCAATAAAATAACAAAGGCTATAATAATGGAAAATAATATATATATATATATATATATATATACAAATATATATAAATTATATTTAAATTATATTTATTATCTATATATATTTCTTAAAATTCTTGTTTTTATATGAAATTCTTTTTATGTTGCAGATACCTGCACTCTTGATTTTTGGAATTGTAGAATAGGAATAGATCTACATTTGCTCTACATTTTTCCAAAATTGATAGCATACTTTCAAGGTAAAGAGATATAAAAATTTTCTCCCAATTATAGTTATTTTACAATTAATTATTTTTATATTTTTTTAACAAAGCTTATACTTTTTTAACAAAGCTTTATATCTCGCATACGTTTTAAAAAGACGTTTGTGTCGGTTAATTATAATAACGACTAATGTATTGTTTATATGGCACTCGTGTTTACGTTGTTCGTTGAGGAAGACGAAACAGAGTAAAGTTAAAGCCTTATCAATAACGCACCGTATAAGATCCTAATATCTGATTATTGAAGTTGTTGAGTTTTGACATTGAAGTTTTGTGTAAGCTATCTGGCTTATATTTTCTTTCCTACTTTTTGCTATTTGAGGGTATTTTACAATAATAAAATTTAAAAAAAAATTATAGTGCCAGGAAAATGCCAAATCGAAAAAAATACTCCAATCTTTCGAAAAGACAGATTTTTCGTCGACTGGCTGCCCAATCGAAAGCAGATATGCATGATCTTCATAATTCATCTGTACAATAGCAAATAAGCTGCAATCTGAAGATGATAGTTTTTACGTCAGACAAAGGATATGTGAAAGAAAAAATAATCTTCAACCCAATATTGAATCTGGAGGCATACATAATATCATAGAAAGTAACATTGATATTGAGAACGAGTTGAATGACGAAGATAATATTATACAAGAAATAATATTACATGATAGATGTAATACCGATTCAGAAGAGGAAGCCGAAGAAGATAATTTTTATGAAAAAAACGCTTTTAATTTTATTGAAGAATTACAATTGTTTGCGGTTGATTCTCAAATTAAACACATACATTTAAATCGCCTTTTAAAACTGCTTAGAAAGGCAGGATTTAATAATTTGCCTCAAGACTCTCGAACTCTGTTACGAACTCCTCGAACTTCTAATTTAAAAATTAGTCCTTGTCCACCTGGAGAATATCTTCATTATGGATTAAAAACAATAATCGAAAACCAGCTATGTGATTCAACTTATATTGATGAAACGGGATTTATGTTTGATATAAATATCGATGGTTTACCCATAGCGAAATCTTCTAAAACATGTTTATGGCCTATATTAGGAAAACGTGTTCACAGCTCTTTGAATACGCCATTTGTTATTGGAATTTATCATGGTAATAATAAACCATCTTCAGTTCACAACTATCTGAGACCGTTTATAAATGAATACAAACAGTTACAAAATGGAGGAATTGTCACAGATGGAGAAAGATTCCAGGTTACTTTACGATGCATAATTTGTGACAGTCCTGCACGGTCTTACGTTAAATGTACTAAGCAGTTTAATGGATACTTCAGTTGCGACAAATGTATTGTGGAAGGAGAGTTTAGAGATCGAATGGTTTTTCTTTCCGAATCAGCACCACTACGAACAGACGATACCTTCAGAAGTAGAATGAATGAAGAACACCCATATTGCAGTTTCTCCGTTTGAATCGTTACCTATCGATATGGTAAAACAATTTCCGTTGGACTTTTTGCACGTAGTATTGTTGGGTGTCATGAAATCCCTGTTAATGAGCTGGTTAGATAATCGTCGACGTCCAAAGTTTAGTTCTCAAGCTGTGCAAAAATTATCAGATTCATTAGTTGTAGTCGCACAATGGGTGCCAAAAGATTTTAACAGAAAACCTCGAGGTTTGTAGGAGTTATGTCATTGGAAAGGCACTGAATTTCGATTTTTCTTACTATACCTTGGACCGATAATCTTACAAAATTTTCTTCCTGAAGAATATTTAATTCACTTTAATAGTTTAAATTGTGCTATACGAATATTGTGCGACCCTCGAGACTGTAACAGAAACAACGCTTATGCTAAAGAACTGCTCATTTATTTCGTACAAGAATTTAAAAAATTGTATGGAGAGCAATATGTTACAAGTAATTTTCACTATCTTATTCATCTAAATAAAGATGTAAAGATGTATGGTCCATTAGATTCATATAGTGCTTTTGATTATGAAAATCATATGCAAATATTAAAGCGAATATTACGAAAACATGCAAATCCCTTGCAACAAATTCATCGACGATTGAGTGAAGAGAACAATTGCAATCAACATCTGCAAGAGAAGAATCCAAAAATTGTGAAGTATCCTCTACTCAAATATCCAATTGTGTCAGAACTTCCTTTGGGTTGCCACAGCGAGCACAAAATTCTACAATTTCGCAATTTTATGTTATCGAATAAGAGGCCGGACAAGAGGCCGTTGCTTCCTGACTGATGCAACAATCGTGATGATCAAGCATATTGGATTAATAGAAAATGTGATTGTTATTCTTGGTCGTCAATTTCTACAGAAAAACGATATTTTAAATTATCCGTGTTCTTCAAGTAACTTAAATATATACAAAATCGAAAATCTGTCACCTGTACATATGTGGCCTGCACAATGCATAAGCCGCAAAGGATTTCTAGTGACATACGAAAATACCACTTACGCTATGCCTCTATTACATATTAATTGAGGTGATGTTGATTCACAAATTTGCAGATGCAGTATTACGTGGTATTTTTTGACGACTTTTGTAATCTCGTACCAGAAAATTGGATAAATGTAGAATCAAACGAAATTTTTTGGCCCCCAAAACACGTTAAATTTAATAAGCATAAAATGCATAATCTACAACCAAAATCTGACTGGCTTACGTATGAATGCCGTAAACGTCTAGGACCTTTTGGTTCGTTTTTATCAATATTAAATATATTTATAAAATATATATTTATAAAATATTAACTAACTATACAAATCATTAATAAAAAATTAATTATTTTGCAGAGACTATTCATATAGCTAATCAAATAGAAGAGCATTGTATTAATGCATCGACGAATGATGATACTGATGATATATGCACAAAACCTCTCTTGAATGAAGCAGAAAAGAAACGTCATAAAAAAAGCCAGCATTTTATGACGTTTACATCAGAAGAAGAGCAAGGTAATGTCGTTTATGTATAATACAATTATTTTCAAATACAGGAAAACAAATATATATAACGAAATATTTTGTATTTTGCAGAAACCGAAAGATGTAAAGATAAATGTGCTACAAGCTCAGTTCGGCTACCACCATCTCATTATGAGCAACAAAATTTTGATCAACATAAAACTTTTTTGACAAATACACTATCGTTAGATTTACAAGAGAGAAATGAAACAAATATGTATGTTAGGTAAATTATATGTGAAATACATATATATTTATATTTATCTTTAATTGCATGTGATTTTTCCATAAATATGAATATTATATGAATTAATATATTTCTAGAATGTGAAAGCTCATCTATATCAACAGAAGTATTTGAAAATAATAACGTTTTGGAAAAGTCCTTTGTCCAGGATGAAAACTTGGATTCAACACTTGTACATAAAAGTACAGAAAATACCATTTTGCAAAAACAAAGTAAGTCTTACATTTTATATATTTTTTATCTTAGTTAATATTGACAGTTGCATTACAAAATTTTTTCAGCATCGACATATTCAAGGAAGAAAGCATGCATAGAAAAAGTTGAAGACGTTAATAGGCCAATCGAAAATTTACTTAGATCTTCAAAACAACGTAGAATTGAAGCTACGACATGTAAGTCGTCTGCTTAGAAAATCCAGATATACATACATTAATTCATTCATTATGGCTATTACTAATTTGTGTTTTTATTCTTTATCCCGTGAGCAATTTGCTTCTTAAAATCGAATATATATTAATTGTGCAGCCAGTCCAGTACAAAATCTCTAAATGCAATTGTTTCTAAAGTAAGATTCTTAAATTCATAACAAATTTTAAAGATTATATAAAAATTATTAAATTAAAATTACAAAAATTATACTAATTTTATTAGTAAGATTGATTTTTAGAAATCTCTGAATTCTTATTATATCGATTGGTATTCCGAAGTGTTCTTGGTTTTAAGAATGAGATAGCCAAAAATGTAATTTTATGATACTATGCTATTTAAGTACATATAAAATATTCAGTTTTTATCTAGAAAATTGAAATGTTCTTACAGCTGCAAATGCTGAATTGGAAACAAACGTGAATCCTGTTCTTGCCGAAGATCGGAAAAGAAATGCGGAAGATTACCCGGCACAAAATCACCAGGTGCAAGAACACAATCGTACACAGTGTAAGTTATTAATTTTTACTTTATGCTATTGGGCAAATGAAAAATTGCTCTATTTATATATAACAATAAAATAAGATTTTTTACTATTGCATATACTATTGTGTTTTTTGAGGTACTATATTCGCACGAACACACGCACGCACGCACGCACGCCGCACGCGCACACACACATACACACACACACATGCACACGCACACGCACGCGCACACACACACACACAGACACGTAAATAATAATATATATCAAAGAGTTGTTTGTATTTCGACCAATACTAGCCATTAATTTGTTTATTTATAACAACGCTTCGACCATCGGTTTTGGTCCTTTTCAAGTACAAAACTAAAATTATATACGAAGATTTACAATTAACGGTTTGCAATACCCACACAAAAGATAAGAAATACATACGTTGCAGTTATTATAATTAAAGTGGAGGACTCCTCATTCTTTAGATTTTCCACAGAAATTATTAACAACTTTGTCAAATTTGCAAAAGAGAAATTGTTGTGTCATGATGAAATTCAGTTAAACATATGAGCCTTTTTTAGTCTAGCAAGTTAAACGACCTTTATTATTTTGTCATAAGTGTTATAACACTTATGTGTTTTGTGTGGGTATTGCAAACCGTTAATTGTAAATCTTTGTATATAATTTTAGTTTTGTACTTGAAAAGGACCAAAACCGATGGTCGAAACGTTGTTATAAATAAACAAATTAATGGCTAGTATTGGTCGAAATACAAACAACTCTTTGATTTATTAATTTACTAGCGATACAAAAATATTCACTATTAATAATATATATATTAAATTAATAATAACAGTTTCAGAACCGATGACAGAAGAGCGATTTCAAAAATATTACAAGGGCCTCAATACAAAGTTGAACCATATTATCAATTTACTGAAAGATCGTTCTACAGACATGCAAGTAGATGAAGGAGAAAATCTTTTGCCTAATTTTCCTTTAAGAACTGTCCAAGAGTTTGAAGAGTTTGAAGAAAATCTTGTTACATCTTTGGAACTACAAAAATTATATGTAAGGAAATCATTTTTGTTATTTCCTGTATGTACAATATTCAAAGTATGATAATAATAATAATAATCGTTGCCTGTTTTTACAGATTCATGAAATAAAAATGATTGGAGGATCAGATCCAGGCAAATGTACAAGAGCCACATTACGCTTTTTTATATCAAATGAGGTAGCTTTGAAGTATTCTTGGTCTGGCCAAAAGAATACGCGGAACTTTCGAGAAACCCTAATTTCCCAACTTATTGTCGGTAAGTTAATATAGATAATGTTTAAGATATATCCAAATAAATTTGCATAGATGCATAACATAATATGTATATAAGTATATTACATAAAGAAATGGTCAATTTCTTTATACGTATTTTTATGCGCTATGTAAATTTGTTTGCATATATTTCAGCTTTTATACAGTGATAAACGATATTAATTAAAAAAATATCAATTTTTTTCAAATCAACATTTTTTATTGGATAAATATATTCAAATATTAATATTAAATTATTTTTGTCATATCTATATAATGAATTAGAAAATTTTCTCTTACAGAAACTATTTCAAAAATAAAAAACGTTACCAAAAACGATATTGAAATAATTATAAAGAAGTGGCTGCAGCACGCTAGTGACCGATTAAAAAGTAAAAATTGATTTCTTTTACTTTTTCAATAACGGTATAAAAATTTTTCTTTCATAGTTTATTAAAATATAATATATAATATATATAGTGATTGATTCATACATTTTGTTTTCAATTCTAAGTTTTTATCACAAAATATTTTCAAGATTATTTTGTGTGTCTTAACTCTCTTATTTATATAATGTTTAGTTTTTTATAATATTTTGAACATTGTCATTATGTATTGTTCTTTTCAATGTATTTAATTTTTTGCTGTTAATGTATTATTTTAATTTGGATACGTCGTTTTGATAAAAAAAGTATATTACTTATTATTTTATAATAACATTTATATATTAAAGATATTTATTATTTTATATTTTAAATGAATTAGTGATATAATTAATAGAAACAATTAAGTTTTCAAACCAAAGAATATAAAATGTACAAAGATGTACAACATATACATTTTAAATAAAAGTAATATTTAATTTGTAATAAAAATCAAAGTATGACATTCTTTAAAATTAAGAAATATAAATTAAAATATATTTTGCGTTAAAAATATATTTTATGGAATAATGTATTTTATACGATAAATCAGTTTGTTACTATAATGCAAATATTTTACTACATTTTCCGTATTGTCATTTTTTGTTGCAGTGTATTTTTATATAGTGAATTAAAGAAAGATTTATATAATATACATACATTTACCGTATAAAATACATTTTTCCATAAAACATATTTTTAGCGCAAAATATATTTTATTTTAAGCATCCAAAAAGAATCCTTTACAACCTTTCCAAGAAACATTTTCAAATCCAGAAAGAAAATAAAGCGACCTCTTATGGAGCTCTGTTAGAATACTATTTCGAATTCTTAAAAAATACTATTTCGAATTCTTATAGAATACTATTTTGAATTGTTATGGAATATAAAAAGATTTCCTTTTGTATTCGAAAAAGGACTCACAATTGGTGACATAAAGGTGAATTCTTTTGGAATTCTGAAGAATACTTTTAGAACAGAAATGGCGATGAAAAAAGAATTCTTTTTGAAAATATGGAATTCAAAAAAAATTCTTTTTGGATTCTCTGTGCTATCTGCGCGCAGATCGTTTCACATATTCCACATGTTTGTACTAAGGATACATCCTGAAAAATACAAAATTTAATTAATATTACAAATAATTATATTTATATTTTATTTTATATTTATATTTTATTATTATATTTATATTTATATTGTACAAATATTTCTATTTATTTACTTCAACATTTATATTTTATTTATTTTATTTATTTTTTATAAATATATTGTTTTGATTATATAATCATAATTTTTTAAATATTTCTAACCTCAAAATCTTTAGCGAATAAAAATCTTCAGAAATTACACTTATCTTCAGAATTTATATTTCTTATATATATCTGTAAAATATTACTGCTAAAGATATTACTTGAAAATATTTTACGTACTTCATCAAAATCCATTTTTGTATTGGGATGCTCAACGACGATTCAGCGACGACGCTAGATATTGAACAAATCCAACTTTATTTCTTTGACGCTAGCGTCATAGGGAAATCACGTGATACCCCTTGACGCTCATTTTTAGCGTCTCATGAATTTGCACCTTAAGACTCAATGTATAAGGGCCTGAGCAGAATGACTGCCTTAAGATTATAAGAATATGTTTTATGCCTTAGGTCTTTGTCTTAGGTAACGCACAATACTGTGTGTTATGTCCCGAGTCTTATGTATACGCGAACGTTTGTAAAAAATAAACGTTCGCGTATACATAAGACTCGAGACATAACACACAGTATTGTGCGTTAGGGCCTGAGCAGAATGGCTGCCTTATAATTTTAAGACTATGTTTTATGCCTTAAGTCTTTGCTTAGGTAACGCACAATACTGTGTGTTATGTCTCGAGTCTTATGTATACGCGAACGTTTATTTCTTACAAACGTTCGCGTATACATAAGACTCGGGACATAACACACAGTATTGTGCGTTACTTAAGACAAAGACCTAAGGCATAAAACATAGTCTTAAAATTATAAGGCAGCTATTCTGCTCAGGCCCTTAGACTCCATCCATATCTTCTTAGGTCCATGGTAAGGGCCAAAAATACATGTATTTTTATTCAAAAGTTAGCTAATATGGGATATATAACCTTTCAGGCATTATCGGATATGCGACGGAAACACCCGAAGGTTGCTTTTGGAAAGAGACAGAGCTATACACCCCCCTTACCCCAAATTTCACACCGCCCCGGCTCTAGACTCCATCCATATCTTCTTAGGTCCATGTGCGTTTGTAAGAAATAAACGTTCGCGTATACATAAGACTCGAGACATAACACACAGTATTGTGCGTTACCTAAGACAAAGACCTAAGGCATAAAACATAGTCTTAAAATCTTAAGGCAGCCATTCTGCTCAGGTCCTAAGGATATGGAGCCAAAATGGCATCCTAAAAGTACAAGTGCACACTTTTGTTACGTATGTATGTACACTTTAAGTGCAATTTTCTAACCTGTATGTGAAATTTGAGAAGCATTCGTGACTAGATTGTTGCGTAAAAGGCTATAGAATTCAAAGCGAAAAAGGTTTTCGTTTATTTCGCATCCCAAAAAGAGAAAATAACAACAAAAAATGCAAAAAATGGCTGAAATTAATTGCCAAAAATACATTATCATTAAGGGGTCATGTAAATATATAATTTGAATGAACCGCTTATTGGAGCCAAAATGGCGAATGATTGCGGTACCAGAGAGAAGAATGAGAGGTGTCATGGCCCGCTTTTAGGTGATCCCTGAAAGCGATACGCCCTCTGTGGACCTTAAAAACGTGCACCTAAACTACGAAGTCAAGGTGCATGAATGTTCTCAGAGGGTAACATATAAGGTGCACAATTTCTGGTTCTGTTCCGTGCTATGTGCACAAAATGGCGGTAGCACCAGTGCTGTATAGCAAGACGCTTACGTATATTAAATAAATTTTTAATGAGTTTTGTATGACTCTCTCTCTCTCTCTCATATATATATATATATATATATATATATAGAAATTTATTCATTATATGATTACAACACTTGAAAATAAGATATTTTATTAGGGTATTAATAAATAATTTATATATTTACAGAGAGAAAGTTTGATATTATTTTTAATGTAAAACGCGTACACATTTCTTAAGAATAAAAGTTCTAAATAATAAAGATGTATGTGTGTGTATATATATAAATGTGTATGTGTGTATATATATATATATATATATATATATATATATATATATATATACATACATCTTTATTATTTAACATTTTTATTCTTATATATATATATATATATATATATATATATATGTGGGTGGGGGTATGTGTGGTATGTACGTATGTATGTACGTATATATGCATAAAAGCGATGCGAGAGTTACGTGAGGAAGCGAGAAGGACGAGTGAAATAAGAACGAACGAGATAGAAATAGCACGAGCAACGAGGACTCGAGCTCAAGAATCAGATTTTTCTTGCGCGCTATTATTTTCCTCTCGCTCGCATTTATTACTGTCTCGCTCGGTCCTATTACTGTCTCGCTCACTCCTATTACTGTCTCGCTTGCTCCTATTATTGTCTCGCTCGCTCCTATTATTGTCTCGCTCGTTCTTGTTACTGTTTCGCTCGCTCTCGATTCTTGGGTCCGCTTATCTTTCCGAGCTGTCTATCACGATTGTCAAGTGTGACAGAGAAAGTAAGACCATGAGTAGAGAGCGAGCGAGATGACCTATCATCAAAGAGTTCCGAAGTCTCTTACAATCGGTTTCTTCGCTTCCTCTCCATTCGCAATTCACGAAAATGTAAACATCTTATAAAATAAAAATTGAAACTTTTATTTTTAATTTCATCGGTTTGAAAGTAATTTTAATGAATTAAAGAGATTTTTGCGATTAAAATGATATCAAACATGACGTAAATCGGGTAATTTTTAATTAGTCTGATAATAAAAATTTTATAATTATATTTTATAATTATATTTAACTAAATTTATGCGATTTATATCGTGTTTGATATTATTTTAATCTTAAAATTCTCATTATTCAATTAAAATTACTTTCAAATGAATAAAAAATGCATTTAATTTTTTGACATATATTCGTGAATATTATAAATGAAGTCTCGTGTAAGAAACTTCGGAATCTGCGACATCGGGAATTTTTTCATTATTTATAATAATACACTTTAGATTGACTTTAAATTGCCATAAAATAAAAACTAAAGCTTTGATATTTTATTTGATCTTTTTGATTAAAAGGGATTAATGAAATTTTTAAAATTGAAAATTATTCTAATAAAATATTGGGTTTAATGTGATTTCAATCGTAAAAATCAATGTGTACATGTATATAATAAAAACTCTTAATTTCTCATAATTATAGTTTTATTTTAATAAATTAATAGTGTCTAATTTAAACTATAATTTTGAAAATAAGACTACATTGTATAAAATGTTGCATTGTACTTTACTTAATTTATCTTACTGAACATAACTTTAGAATTAATTTGATTTTTACGATTGAAATCACATTAAACCCAATATTTTATTAGAATAATTTTCAATTTCAAAAATTTCATTAATCCCTTTTAATCAAAAAGATCAAATAAAATATCAAAGCTTTAGTTTTTATTTTATGGCAATTTAAAGTCGTATATTATTATAAATAATGAAAAAATTCCCGATGTCGCAGATTCCGAAGTTTCTTACACGAGACTTCATTTATAATATTCACGAATATATGTCAAAAAATTAAATGCATTTTTTATTCATTTGAAAGTAATTTTAATGGAATAATGAGAATTTTGAGATTAAAATAATATCAAACACGATATAAATCGCATAAATTTAGTTAAATATAATTATAAAATTTTTATTATCAGACTAATTAAAAATTATCCGATTTACGTCGTGTTTGATATCATTTTAATCGCAAAAATCTCTTTAATTCATTAAAATTACTTTCAAACCGATGAAATTAAAAATAAAAGTTTCAATTTTTATTTTATAAGATGTTTACATTTTCGTGAATTGCGAATGGATAGAGGAAGCGAAGAAACCGATTGTAAGAGACTTCGGAACTCTTTGATGATAGGTTATCTCGCTCGCTCTCTACTCATGGTCTTGCTTTCTCTGTCACACTTGGCAGTCGTGATAGATAGCCCGGAATGATAAGCGGACCCAAGAATCGAGAGCGAGCGAAACAGCAACAAGAACGAGCGAGACAATAATAGGAGCGAGCGTGACAGTAATAGGAGCGAGCGAGAGGAAAATAATAGCGCGCAAGAAAAATCCGATTCTCGAGCTCGAGTCCTCGTTGCTCGTGCTATTTCTATCTTGCTCGCTCCTATTACTATCTCGCTCGCTCCTATTACTATCTCGCTCGCTTCTGTTATTGTTTCACTCGCTCTTACGTACTCATATACTGTCATGTTCATCTCGTTATCAAGCCTGCCGCTGGCAAGCGGCCGATGACAAATTGTGACAAATAAATAAGTTAATCATTTTAAGATATATTTATAAGGGTATGCGAGTAATTTTAATGGAATAATGAAAATTTTGCGATTAAAATAACATCAAACACGGTATCAATCGGATAAATGTATTTAAATATATATAATCAAAATGTTTATTATCAGACTAATTAAAAATTATCCGATTTACGTCGTGTTTGATATCATTTTAATCGCAAAAATCTCAATAATTCATTAAAATTACTTTCATATCAATAAAATAAAAAATAAAAGTTTCAGTTTTTACTTTATAATCTCGTAAATTGCGAATGGATAGAGGAAGTGAAGAAGCCGATTGTAAGGACTTCGGAATTCTTTGATGATAGGTCATCTCGCTCGCTCTCGACTCGCGGTTTCGCTGTCGCTCTCGCACTTGACAGGTCGTAAAGATAAGCGGACTCGGCTTCCTCGCAAATGTAAACATCTTATAAAATAAAAACTGAAACTCCTAATTTTTATTTTATCCATTTGAAAGTAATTTTAATGAATTATTGAGATTTTTGCGATTAAAATGATATCAAACACGACGTAAATCGGATAATTTTTAATTGGTCTGATAATAAAAATTTTGATTATGTATTTAACTACGTTTATCCGATTGATACCGTGTTTGTTATTTTAATCGCAAAATTTTCATTATTCCATTAAAATTACTTCTATACCCTTATAAATATATCTTAAAATAATTAACTTATTTATTTGTCATAATTTGTCATCGGCCGCTTGCCAGTGGCAGATTTGATAACGAGATGAGCATAACAGTATATGAGTACGTAAGAGCGAGTGAAACAATAACAGAAGCGAGCGAGATAGTAATAGGAGCGAGCGAGAGAGAAATAGTATGCCACGCTGCAAGAAAGACTCTATTTCCAAGTCTTCGTTGCTCGTGCTATTGCTATCTCGTTCGCTCTTATTGCCATTTCGCTCTCTCTTATTACCTTCTCGCTTGCTCACATAACTCCCGTATACGCTATACACGCGCGCGCGCGCACACGCACACGCACACACACACACACACACATACAGGGCGATCCTGAAAAACGATCCGTCTATAAAATGACATATTCCTGACACCATTCTAAGACAATTTTTCCTTTACCAAAATTTGATTTGAAGCGTAGTTTTTGAATTATGAGCAAAAATAGTTAGTAAATCACGCGTCGGGTACAGAAGGCAGGCAGGAGCGGCGCGGCGTGCCGCGAGCGCGGGCGCAGCTGACCGCCCGACGGGTGATTATCACCGCATGAGTCGCTAACTATTTTATCTTATAACATAAAATTATGCTTTAAATAAAATTTTGGCAAAGAAGAAAATGTCTTAGAATTACGTCAGAAATACGTGTTGCTTAAAATAACGTTATTTTAATAATGAAAAGTTGTTCCGGATCGCCGGCCGTCCGACGTTGCAATCAGCTGATTGCTACACGCGATGTGTGTATGGCGGAGTGTGTGCGTAAGAGAGAGAGAGAAAGAGAGAGAAAGAGGGAGAGAGGGAGGGTAGGAGGGACAGACATTCATACACACGCACGCACTTTTTTTCTCGCTCTCTTTCTCTCTTTTACGCAACACTCATACACTCTCTCATTCAGTCTCTCACTCACACTCTCTCGATCACTCACTCACTCACTCACCTGCTTACTCACTTGCTCATTCACCTTGTAGCAGCGTAGCGAATCTTCATGCTATGTATTGTTGTATCTGCTGCACGGTTATGATTGCTAGAGATGCGCGACACATTGAAATTTTTTCGATTATTAGTCTCACACTCGATTGACACAATACAGATTACGCGATAACGAGTTTACTGTTTATTCACTCACTATTGATTTATCGATACCAAGAATTACTTTCAAAGAAACGCGAATGCAAACAGCACATGACTCGACGCGAAGCGACGGACCGCGGAGACTGCGCGACCACAAGAGTTATGTTGCCAGAAACGCGACACGCGACATCTAACAAACGACTTGCGCGTGGCGCGTGATTGACGCGAGATAAGACGAACGATCGGCTAAAACCTTCGCATTGCGAATGCGGTAGAAAACATGAAACGTATAATGACATACTTAAAAAATTAATTATTTATTATAAATTATTTATTATAAATTATTTATTATAAATAATTAATTTTTTAAGTATGTCATTATACGTTTCATGTTTTCTACCGCATTCGCAATGCGAAGGTTTTAGCCGATCGTTCGTCTTATCTCGCGTCAATCACGCGCCACGCGCAAGTCGTTTGTTAGATGTCGCGTGTCGCGTTTCTGGCAACATAACTCTTGTGGTCGCGCAGTCTCCGCGGTCCGTCGCTTCGCGTCGAGTCATGTGCTGTTTGCATTCGCGTTTCTTTGAAAGTAATTTTTGGTATCGATAAATCAATAGTGAGTGAATAAACAGTAAACTCGTTATCGCGTAATCTGTATTGTGTCAATCGAGTGTGAGACTAATAATCGAAAAAATTTCAATGTGTCGCGCATCTCTAGCAATCATAACCGTGCAGCAGATACAACAATACATAGCATGAAGATTCGCTACGCTGCTACAAGGTGAATGAGCAAGTGAGTAAGCAGGTGAGTGAGTGAGTGAGTGATCGAGAGAGTGTGAGTGAGAGACTGAATGAGAGAGTGTATGAGTGTTGCGTAAAAGAGAGAAAGAGAGCGAGAAAAAAAGTGCGTGCGTGTGTATGAATGTCTGTCCCTCCTACCCTCCCTCTCTCCCTCTTTCTCTCTCTTTCTCTCTCTCTCTTACGCACACACTCCGCCATACACACATCGCGTGTAGCAATCAGCTGATTGCAACGTCGGACGGCCGGCGATCCGGAACAACTTTTCATTATTAAAATAACGTTATTTTAAGCAACACGTATTTCTGACGTAATTCTAAGACATTTTCTTCTTTACCAAAATTTTATTTAAAGCATAATTTTATGTTATAAGATAAAATAGTTAGCGACTCATGCGGTGATAATCACCCGTCGGGCGGTCAGCTGCGCCCGCGCTCGCGGCACGCCGCGCCGCTCCTGCCTGCCTTCTGTACCCGACGCGTGATTTACTAACTATTTTTGCTCATAATTCAAAAACTACGCTTCAAATCAAATTTTGGTAAAGGAAAAATTGTCTTAGAATGGTGTCAGGAATATGTCATTTTATAGACGGATCGTTTTTCAGGATCGCCCTGTATATGTATATAAAACTTTGCTCACTTGAAATATCTACGCTATTTTTACAGATATGAAAAAATTGTAATTACGAAAATTGTACGATTAAAAGGACCATGATATGTTAGTAATATTGTTTTCGTAAGTGGAAGCGTTTTAGAAATTTCAAGATTATCTTCATATTTTTTAATGGAACCATCCTAATTTTTTTTATATAAATCGATTCTTCGCAATATTCCGTGTAAAAAGTTATAAAGATAGTATAGTCAAAAATTGAACAGTTAACGAGATATTTGATTCTTTAAGTTGACATAATTTTATATAAATTATAAAATATCTGATAAAATGTTCATTTTTCGATTATTTTACTTTAATAATTTTATGCATAGAATAATAAGAGGAATCAGTTAATGTAAAAAAAACATAATTGTTCTTAAGAAAAAATATGTCGCTGCTCATTGCAAATTCATATATCAAAAAAAAAAATTATATATATATATATATATATATATAGAGAGAGAGAGAGAGAGAGAGAGAGAGTGTGTGAGAGGATCGCAAATTCGTCATTTCTCATTTATATTAAAATTTATTTGATATACGTAAGCACCTTGCTATACAGCACTGGTGCTACCGACATTTTGTGCACATAGCACGGAATAGAACCAAAAATTGTGCACCTTATATGTTACCCTCTGAGAACATTCGTGCACCTTGGCTTCGTAGTTTAGGTGCACGTTTTTAAGGTCCACAGAGGGCGTATCGCTTTCAGGGATCACCTAAAAGCGGGCCATGACACCTCTCATTCTTCTCTCTGGCGGTACTTTGTATATCTAGTGACTTTAATAGAACCAGAGAGAAACCTGAGAGCGGCCAGGCCGGCGTTTTACTTGTACGATCATATAGTTAGCAGACAAATTTGATATTCTCTATTATCTATTAAACCAATCGCTTGGGAATCGTTTGGGCACATTTAAGAATATATTCTCATAGTTTAGGAAATAATAGTTTATTTATAATTAATTAAAATAAATTGAGCGTATAGTTAGCAGACATAAATATTAAAAAAAAAATTTTTTTTTTAATTAACGTGAAATTATTTGGGAAATATGTCTGTAATGTTTTTAACGTTTGGGAAATAATTATTTCATCTGAAAATTGGTAAATATGTCGATGAAAGGAGCCCGCCTCGACCTCCGGGAACATAGCCGGGCAACTTCGACTTTTTTAATTTTTTTTTTTTAAATCGTGTGTTGGTTAATTTCTTACGACAAGCATGGAGCTGACACACACACACACACACACACACGGGGGGGGGGTGCAAGGGGAGCCTTCGGCCCCCCTCCCGCACCCACCCCGTCCCACTCGCTTCGCGTGAAAAGTTGCAAAATGGAACCTCGCTTCGCGTGGAAAGTTGCACCCTTCCGTAGACACCCCTACCGGCGGGGTGGGTGCAGGAGGGTGCAACTTTCCACGCGAAGCAAGGTTTCACTTTGCAACTTTCCACGCGAAGCGAGGTTCCACTTTGCAACTTTTCACGCGAAGCGAGGGGGACGGGGCGGGTGTGGGAGGGGGGCCGAAGGCCCCCCTTGCACCCCCCCGTGTGTGTGTGTGTGTGTCAGCTCCATGCTTGTCGTAAGAAATTAACCAACAAACGATTAAAAAAAAAAAAATTAAAAAAGTCGAAGTTGCCCGGCTAAGTTCCCGGAGGTCCCCTCAGGGGCATCATAGAGCTTGTCTCTTTGGTGTACGGGCATTTGCGATCCCGAGGTACCCGAGCTTGGTGAAAGAAAACACCATGTAACACCCGGAGTGGAGGCTTCGTTAACCAGGTAAGGTCTCCTCCTAAGGGAAGGAAAACCCTGACAGAAAACCAATTTCTTTGTTTCAGATATGGAAGTCGACACAAAGGAGAAGAACTCCCTGGGTTCGGATACCAGGGGCCGGCGGGAGGGTGGTACTGTCCCGGCCACCCTCTCGTCGTCATCGTACGACGGGCCATCTGGATTTCTGCCGGCGGGAAATCCAGAGGAACTGGCTACCGCTTGGGAATGCGTGAAGGACTGCCGGGTTTGCTGGGTCTACGCGCAATTGAGTGCACCGAGTGTGGATGAGTGCGGGATCACAAAACTTTTTAAGTTTGTGTCGCGCATCAAGGATGGACCGACCGGTAACGATCGTAGGTGTCCGCTATTCTGTGTCCTTGTGAACAGGGAACACTCGAGACTGTGCAAGCTCGTGAGTGGTTTTGGTGTGGCGAGGAAGGACTCGATTGAGCGTCCTCGCACCCCTGAGGTGGTTCGTGGAGACAGTGGGGATGGGGGGGAGGAGGAGAGGGATCCCTCCTTCATAACCATTTCCTCACCGAGCTCTCCGGAGGCCGTGGAGCGCGCCTCGGAGGAGGAGTGGACCCCGAAGGATAAGCGCCTGTTAACTGGGAGGAAGCAGTACCCCAAGGGAGGTAAGTCTCTGCATCCTTCTTCTTCCTCTAGGAAAAAGGAGACACGCGGACGTCCGGCTAAGACTGGTGACTACGTTGGACTCGCTGAGGCAAAGGAACGCCTCAATGCGGCCAAGCGGGAAGAGCTCCGTCTGAGAGACATTGAGCGGCTCTTGGATCCCACATCGGGTCCAATTCTTACCGCGGTTGGGAGGGATAACCTTCCTCCCCGGGGAGTTTTCGCGGCTAGCTTGCAGGGCATCACCACCTTGGAGCTGAGGAGGCTGGCCGGGACCTTTAGCTCTCAAGTTGAGAGGGTTGCGGGAGTCTCTGGAATGGATGAGGTCCTTTCCAGGGAGCTTCTCGTGTCCTCGATGAAGCTTGAGGGCATCGTCGAGGAGTTTGCTGCGAGGGTGGGTGTGGCCGCGGACCCCCGGGTGGACGCTCTTCGGAGTGAAAACCAGGGGCTAAGGGGTCGCATATCCTCCCTCGAGCATGAACTGGAGCGCGTTTCTGGGGAGTTAGCCGCCCTTCGCGCGGCGCTCCCTTCAATAGAGGCTTCTATGTTTGTGAAGCCTGGGAAGAAGAGACCTCGTGTGGCTTCGCCCGAAGAGTCTCCATCGTCTGATGCCGCGGGCGGTCCTGCCGTCGTTGGGGCGGGGGATCGACCCGTCTCTTTGGCTGAGGTGTCGTCCCTCTTGGATCGGCGACTTGTGGACTTGAGGGGAGATATCGCCTCTATAGTTTTGGCCACCTTGCGGTCGCCTCCTGAGGAGGGCGCTGGGGCTTCTCTTTTGAGAGGGGCCTCTCAGTCTGAGTCCCTTCCATCGGGTGCGGAGGTTCGCGCTGTTGGGCGCGAGGCGGTCCCTGAGTCTGGGGGCTCCGCCGCCCCCGCCTCTGCGGGGGTTTTGGCGGATGCCCCGGGATCGGGGGCGGTGTCGGGTACGGTCGTCACGGGCGGTTCCCGGAGAAGGCGCAGGCCTAAAGAGGCACGTAGGAGGGCTGCTGCCCAGAATAGGCGTGTTTTGGTGGTTCCTGCCCCCTCGACGTCGGTGGTGTCGCTGACCATCGACAAGAAAAAGGGTGGAGAGAATAGGACTTATGCCTCGGTTCTGGCCGAGGCTAGGTCCAAAGTTAGTTTGTCCGGGTTAGGCATCGAACAGCTGCATATGCGCCGGGGTGCTACTGGTAGCCTATTGCTGTCGGTATCCGGTAGGCAGGCGGACGGGAGGGCCAATGCATTGGCTGATTCCCTTGCGCGGACCTTCTCAGCGATGAAGGAGGTTCGAGTGGGTCGTCCTATGCGTAAAGGTGAGGTGAGAATTCGAGGACTACTGAGTTTCTTCTCGCAGGCAGAAATTCTTTCAGCAGTGGTGTCCGTTGGAGGATGCAGGCTGGAAGACCTCCGTGCAGGTCCCATTAGGTTTCCTGCGGGATCGAGTGTGGGAACAATGTGGCTCCGTTGCCCCGATCATGTGGCGCGGGGTCTCGTTCGGGTTGGTGAGCTGAGAGTGGGTTGGGTGGCCCTTTCGGTCATTCCGTTGGGTCGCCGCCCCCTTCAGTGTTTCCACTGTCAGGCCTTCGGCCATGCGTCTGCGAGGTGTGGATCAGCGACGGATCGTAGCAAATGCTGCTATCGTTGTGGCAAGGAGTGTCACAACGCTTCGGGTTGCACGGCGTCTCCTCACTGTATGCCGTGTGCCGACAAAGGTAAGCCAGCGAATCATAGAGCAGGTCTAGGGTTTGTCCTCGCCCATTCGTTCCTCCCAAGAAGAACATGGGCGATCGGGAGGATAACGCCAAGCAGAGGCGTCAGGCGCCGGGTAGACCGGATGGAGGGTCGACTCCCGGAAGTATGGCGGTGTGTAGCCGAGGGGGAGCTCGAGGTGCGTCTGTTGACGCTGATGAGCCCCCTCCTGCCTCGCAGGGCTCCACGGAGCCCATGTCGTCGTCCCCTTGATTGGAGTCTGTCTGTGACGTTTAGTGTGGTTATGGGGGCTGCGGCCATGCTACTCCGGAGGGATCCGGAAGTGTTTGGTTCGGATACGCCCTCTGTATATAGTCTTGGGTTTTTAGTCTTGTATGTTATCCTTATTGTAGTTTGGTCAAATCTTGTCGTAATTGTAATGTTGGCGCGCATATCTGTGCCCCATGGCAGTAGATACGCTCACGCGTGTAAATGTGCTCCCCCCCCACTCTGGGGGGTCTGTAGTTGTTGTCGTTATTTCCTTGTGGTTGTTGCGTTTACGTTTGAGTGTGGGGAAGGTGTTTGTTCGCCTTCCGTTTTCGGGGAGAAGCGAGTAGGAGTGAGGGCTCCTACTCGCATTGCACGTACCCCCGGGGACGAGGGGAGAATGGCTAATAGCTCGGTCGTTCTCCCTACAGACTCTTTGAGTCAGGGATGTCTGCAAGGGGGGCAACTCCCTTCGGGAAGGGTCCTCACGGACCAGGCTATAGGGTTGTCCACTGGATGTTATGCGCGAGCGGTTCCCGGTGGACGTAAATCCCTATTAACGGCCAGGGGCTATAGACAGGTTTTAGGGTCCGGTGCTGACATTTCGGGCCAGTACTGGGTGGTAAACCGGCCCAACCCACGTGGGTTGGGACAAACCGGGAGTCCCCCACGACGGCAATCAGACCTCCCTCGGGCCTGATTGCTAAGTGCGCAAAGCATTTCCTGTCTCTAAAAAAAAAAAAAAGTTCCCGGAGGTCGAGGCGGGCTCCTTTCATCGACATATTTACCGATTTTCAGATGAAATAATTATTTCCCAAATGTTAAAAACATTACAGACATATTTCCCAAATAATTTCACGTTAATTAAAAAAAAAATTTTTTTTTTAAATATTTATGTCTGCTAACTATACGCTCAATTTATTTTAATTAATTATAAATAAACTATTATTTCCTAAACTATGAGAATCTATTCCTAAATGTGTCCAAACGATTCCCAAGCGATTGGTTTAATAGATAATAGAGAATATCAAATTTGTCTGCTAACTCTATGATCGTTTATTTATTACATTGAAATTATTATTTCCCAAACTATGGGACCGTTACAGAAGTGTTTCTCAAATAATTCTACGTTGATTAAAAAAAAAAAATTTTTTGAAATTATTTCTGCTAACTATACGCCGAACTTATTTTTATTAATTATAAATAAACTATTGTTTCCCAAACTATGAAAATGCTTTCCTAAACTTGCCCAAATGATTCCCAAACGAATGCAATAATAGAAAATGCGAAATATTGAATTTGTCTGCTAACTATATTGAGGTTTTACTTGTTGCCCTTTTACCATGGACTTAAGAAGATATGGATGGAGCAAGGATGCAAGATCTTCTCCGCAAGGACAGAATACAGTTTTCTGTCTCTTTCTTACCAAGCAGGCAACGAAAGCGACGGGCGACGCGCGACGCGGGACGCTGCTCGCTCTTCGATATCTCAATATGTTTCTCTCTCACAGCTTTTCTTTATGTTTTATATTTTTGTTACAAATATATATAAATATGTACATACATAAACGTATAATATATTTATAATATATATATTACATATATATACACACACATACACACACGTTTTGCGATATATTAAATATAATTAATTTTTTTATATATTTAAAATATGAAATTAAGAAAAATAATGAGTGCCGATTTTCCACACCACCCATGAGGTATCACCAATGGCGCGTTAGGTTTTTTATGTGGACCTTCGCCTGGAGCCCTATTATATCACATTGCATTGTTTTGTCATTTACAAGTATGGTGTCTGTTATACAGACAAAATATTTTTTATACTTTAGTTTATTCAAGTATCTGGGTGTCTGTTATACAGACAGACACACACACACACAAAAGATGTTTTTTATATTCTTGCTTTTACAAGTAGGTATACAAGGAGAGTTCTAACTCAGGTTCTCTCAGGGGGGGTGAGGCGCGAGGGGATCTCAGCGGCGCGGGGGAATGACGTCACCCAGGATGGAGAGGGTTTTCGGTGGTGCCGGGGAATGACGTCACGCGGGACGGAGGGGATTCCGTAGGCGCGGGGGCTGCGGGGCGGGGCGGGGGACGCTTGGGAACGTGTTGGATGTTTTATGACAAGTATAAACAATCATAAACCGATGTCCGGTTGATAAACAACGGTATTTGAAGAGGATTGGATATTAGGGCCAGAATTATTTTCCATATTTTTTCTAGGAAGAATTGCAACGTATCAGCACCGATGTTCGGCTGCTTTGTACCCTTGCCGTGCGTGTGAGAGAGAATGATAATATCGCGTGCGAAAAGAATGCGTACAAGAGAGAACGATAACGAGACTTATAATTAGCGCAAAGAATGGGAAAAGGATAGTGCAAGGAAGAGGTTCGTAAATAATTATACATTTTTCTTTTTGAAATATAAATTTATTTAAAAAATGTGTATGAGTATTACAAATTGTGTGTGTGTGTGTGTGTGTGTGCTTAATATTAAAATTATATAAAATTTAAAAATTAATAAAATATAGAAAAAAAAGGATGAATATAAAATAATGCGGACGGTGCGCGGGGCTGTAAGGGGGAGGCAGCTCCTGAAACAGGAAAAACGCTACATTAATTTTATCTTAATTAAATAAAAAAAAACTAATTTAATCTTAATAATTAATAACAAAAATTTTAAAAAGAAATATGTACCTTAGCCCCCTGGAGCTGCAAAGTGCCGCCAGTATTCCTGTAACCGTCTTCTTCTTTCCTCTTCCAGTTCTCTTTGTATTTGCCGTATTCTTTCCTCTTCCAGAATTCTTTCCTCTTCATATCTTATAATCGATAGTTCGCATATTTCATCAGATAGGGACTCCATCCCGAAGAGCAGCCGCAGGTTAAAGATGTCAAGATATTTCCATGATCCATTTACATCGTTATCTTGGCGACTCTCCGGGGTGTCGCCCCATTCCTCCGCGAGATCATGTCGCGCGTTCCACCGCTCTGCCCGCACGCTGCGTCGATGCTCTATGTTGACGAACCCGGGAATTTCGACATCATTGGGGTACTATAAAATAATATATTAAAAAATACACATACACATACACATACACATACACATACAAACCATTTTTTCACAAAAACACTACCTACCTTCCAGACGAATGCCACTTTTAATATTACAAAAAATAAGAGGTCTATGAAACTCCTTTTCCAAAACGAAAAATTAAAAATACAATCCATTTTATGCAGCGTAAGAAATAATCGCACACACGGAAAAAGAAATACCACGGTTAAACTCGCTGACGTTCTCCTCTCGGACAATACACGACTGAGATTGAAATCGAATGTTACTCTCCGCTGTAGGAATTATAAAGGTCTCAAAACTGGAAGGGTTACACTAGTGTACGAATATTTTTTACACCTACTGTATATATTAACCATTAGTGATCCTTTCATGGTCTTTTTCTACGCTTGGTATAAACAATATGAACAGTATTCCTATGAAGAGAAATGGATCTTGGAACCTTCCTTTTTTTATGTTTTCTGTTTATGATACCGATGTTCGACTGCTTTGCGCCCTTGCCGCGCGTGTGAGAGAGAACGATAAGAGTGCGAAAAGAACGCGTACGAGAGAGAACGATAGCGAGACTTATAATTAATGCGAGAGCACGCAAAGGATTGGAGCGCAAGGGAAAGGCGTGTAAATAATTGCAATTTTTTTTTGTTACAATTAAAAATATATAATTTATTTAAATGTGTGAGTTTAATAAAGAGAAAATATACCATATAAAAGAAAAATAATAATAATATATAAAATAGGCTGTGTCGGGCTATGTTGGGGAAGCCGTTTCTGAAAACAGAAGAAAACATATGCATTTCATTAGTTTATATTATTTAATAATTTATTTTAAGATACTTTTGATATATAATAAATTAAAAGATACTTACAATGTTATCCATGACTCATCTATTTTAATTTGTGCAAATAGGGCACATGTTGCAGGGCAATATTTGATTCAAACATTTTTTTGCACCCTTTGCATGACATATTATCCATATTGCTACAACCTATGGTTCTATGTTCCCGAACAGAACTAGTTTCTTCAAACTGATACGGGTCTTCTAGAAAGCATTCGGTACAATATTTCGATCCATTTTCCATATAGTAATAGCAAATGCAACATATCTTTGTTGCTTCGTTTAATGTTATTATTTCAGGTATGCTTAAATTTCGTTGTTTCTTTTGTAACCGTTCATCAAGAATATCGTCACTATTGTCACTATCGTAATCACTGTCCTTCTCCAAGGGTTCTATTTCTATATCAGATCCATCATCTTCCATCTCTCTCTCTCCTCTCTCTCTATCTCCATCCTCTCCGCCACAACTGGATCCATCCAATAATCGTAATCATCATCCGTATCGTCGTCGATGATAATTACGTTTTCTTCAGCCACCGTATCATCATCGATGATAATTACGTTTTCTTCAGCCATTGCACAAGATTCAGGAAAAATTGCGAGGAAAGAATTAAAAGTTATGGCTAAGAAATTCATTTCAGAGCAAAAGGATAAATTAAAATTATATTTTTTATAATTATTATAATATTGAATTATAATTTAATATTTTCCATATAACTGTGGGCATATATAAAACTTAAACATATATTGTTAGAAATTTCTTTCAAGTTATTAATAAATCATACACATTTAAAGACAATGGATAATGGAATGTATACAGGGCGATCCTGAAAAACGTTATGTCTGTAAAATGACGTATTCCTGACACCATTCTAAGACAATTTTTCCTTTACCAAAATTTGATTTGAAGCGTAGTTTTTGAATTATGAGCAAAAATAGTTAGTAAATCACGCGTCGGGTACAGAAGGCAGGCAGGAGCGGCGCGGCGTGCCGCGAGCGCGGGCGCAGCTGACCGCCCGACGGGTGATTATCACCGCATGAGTCGCTAACTATTTTATCTTATAACATAAAATTATGCTTTAAATAAAATTTTGGTAAAGAAGAAAATGTTTTAGAATTACGTCAGAAATACGTGTTCCTTAAAATAACGTTATTTTAATAATGAAAAGTTGTTCCGGATCGCCGGCCGTCCGACGTTGCAATCAGCTGATTGCTACACGCGATGTGTGTATGGCGGAGTGTGTGCGTAAGAGAGAGAGAGAGAAAGAGAGAGAAAGAGAGAGAGAGGGAGGGTAGGAGGGACAGACATTCATACACACGCACGCACTTTTTTTCTCGCTCTCTTTCTCTCTTTTACGCAACACTCATACACTCTCTCATTCAGTCTCTCACTCACACTCTCTCGGTCACTCACTCACTCACTCACCTGCTTACTCACTTGCTCACTCACCTTGTAGCAGCGTAGCGAATCTTCATGCTATGTATTGTTGTTATCTGCTGCACGGTTATGATTGCTAGAGATGCGCGACACATCGAAATTTTTTCGATTATTAGTCTCACACTCGATTGACACAATACAGATTACACGATAACGAGTTTACTGTTTATTCACTCACTATTGATTTATCGATACCAAAAATTACTTTCAAAGAAACGCGAATGCAAACAGCACATGACTCGACGCGAAGCGACGGACCGCGGAGACTGCGCGACCACAAGAGTTATGTTGCCAGAAACGCGACACGCGACATCTAACAAACGACTTGCGCGTGGCGCGTGATTGACGCGAGATAAGACGAACTATCGGCTAAAACCTTCGCATTGCGAATGCGGTAGAAAACATGAAACGTATAATGACATACTTAAAAAATTAATTATTTATTATAAATAATAACTATTAATAATTTCTAATTATAATAAATAATTATTATTTTAAAAAGCATGTGTTATACGTTATTACGTTTTCGAAATTATTGCATTCACGATGCGAAGATTTAAGTCAATCGCAAGAATAATGTAATTAAAATTACATTTGGAAAAATTTATTTTTATTCTGCTCACAATGAAATGTTCCAACGTGAAAATGTATTGGTCGCTCTGAAAAGAGCGGATTGACTAAAAAAAATTTTAAAGCAGATGCTCAAAATGCCCGCCATCCATCCTAATGCAAGCTCTCATGCGTTTTAATAAGTTTCTTTCGACGTTTTCCATTATTTCTTCGTCAATATTCCAAATAGCGAATCGTAATCTTGTCTCCAGATCTTCAATATCTTCGGGAAGCGTTTTATAAATTACTTCCTTGCAGTATCCCCATAAGAAAAAATATAGAGGATTGAGATCCGGAGATCTTGCGGGCCAACGTATCGGGCCGTACCGACCCATCCAGCGTCCGGGAAAATTCTCGTTTAAGTAATTCGTAACGATCCTGGCGTTGTGTGGCCCAGCACCGTCTTGTTGGAAGATAATATCGTTTCTTTCAAATAATGGCACATCTTCTAAGAAATGTGGTAGATTTTCTGTTAATAAATCGACGTAGGTTCTTCCAGTTAAAATATCTGGAAGAATAACTGGACCAAGTATTTCAGTGCCCATTATTCCAGCCCATACATTAATCTTCCAACGAGTTTGAAAATTTCGAAATCGCGTGACTCTGGGATTTTCTTCGCTCCAAAAGTGCATATTATGCACATTAAAAATTCCTTCTTGTGTGAATAGCGATTCATCGCTGAATATCACACGAGAGGAATATCTGGGATCTCGATCGACGTTTCGCAGAAAATTTTCGCAAAACGATCCATCAAAACCATCATCGTACCTGATGTACTTTGATGTAAATAATTTGTACGGATAGGCAATGTGTCAACCGTTGCCCTATGCCGATTTTCAATGGGTCGATGACATGTCCAATTTTAACGTATCATCCATCGCGCTAGATTCGCCTACAGGCTATGTCCTCGAAGTGGACCTCGAGTACTCGCAACATCTTCACGATGCGCACTGACCTACCGTTTTGCCCGACACGCAACAAACCACCTGGCAAGCGGGAATTCAAACTGCTTGCAACGCTATACGATAAGAAGCGTTACGTGATACACTATCGCAACCTGCAGCAGTGTACGCGTCACGGTCTTCGCGTTACAAAAATACATCGAATTTTACAGTTTTCACAATCTCCGTGGCTTCGAAATTACATAGAATTAAATACACATTTTAGAACATTGGCTAAAAATGATTTCAAAAAAAATTTATATAAATTAATGAATAATGCGGTGTTTGGTAAAACGATGGAAAATGTGCGCAATCGTGTCGATGTTAAATTATTGACAAAGTAGGATGGTCGGTACAGCGCAGAGGCGATGATCGCGAAACCAAATTTCCACAGCAGAAGCGTTTTTTCAGAAAACTTAATCGCTGTGGAATTGCGTAAACTCGAGGTGAAATTCTACAAACCGATTTACGTGGGTATGTCCATACTCGACATATCCAAGACATGTTTGTACGAGTTTCATCACGAGTATATGACGCCAATGTATCGCGACAAATGCCGGGTAATGTACACCGATACAGATAGTCTCATCACATTGAGTGCGCGGATGTGTATGAGAATATGAAGTGTGATATCATCAGATTCGACACGAGCGATTATGCGGTGGATAATGCGTACGGTATACCGCTTGTAAATAAAAAGGTACCGGGCCTGATGAAGGACGAAAACAACGGTACCATAATGACCGAATTCGTCGGGCTCAGAGCAAAGATGTACGCGTTACGAGTGAATGGAAAAAAGGATACGAAGAAAGTTAAAGGTGTCAAGAGTAACGTTGTCGCGAGAACGATAACGTTTGACGATTACACGCGGTGTTTAAACGAAGAGATTGAAATGACGCGTCAGCAGTCGTGTATACGATCTAAACTGCACCAAGTATACACGATCTGCGAGACGAAAATTGCTCTGAGTCCGTACGACGATAAGCGGTATATCGTACCCGAAACCACCGATACGTTACCGTGGGGACGATGTAAAGATGCATCCCGATGCATCGTTCCTAATTCCCGGCAGAACACCAGCCGGAAGCTGCCGCCCGGCAGAACACCCGCCGGGCAGAGGCAGGGGCGCGGTGCGCCCATCTTTTAATCGTTCTCATTACGGCCCAGAGCCGTTAAGGGCTCGAAACGGCCGAACACCGCCGATCAGAGCCGAGGTGGCCCGAACCGCCGACCGGCGAAAACCCGCGTTCGGCGCTCAACCCGAACCCCTCCGAACGGGCCCGACCGTACCGTTTCCGAAAAACCGTTCGGAAGGGGTTATACCGCCGCGCGCCGACGCGGGCAATTAGTCGATATAAAAAGGGCACATCTCGGCGTCTAATCACCATATTCCTGATCCGCTCTAAGCAGTACGCTTCAGCAGCAATCCAGAAATCCTACCAAGCACTCATTACAGAGGACGAAAGGTGGAGCGCGCTCCGTCTTAGACGAGAGATCTCGATTCCAAAGTACAAGTGCAAACCACCTAATCCGCAGCTGGGCCATCACGGAAGGTGGAGCTCAGAGCCGCCCCGAGTCGAGTGTTCTCGACCCAGCTGCAACGCGAGTACCATCCTTCGCGACGCGATCCCATCTCGCGCACTTTGACATCGAACGCATACGCGCATTTGATTATCGCGGCCTCCGCCGCCGCACGTATCAACCGCACCGAGCGCAGTAGCGCATCCGTTTATCGCGGCCTTCGCCGCCGCGTATTTTGTTACCGAGCGCATAAGCGCATCCGTTTATCGCGGCCCCCGCCGCCGCGTATTTTGTAACCGAGCGCATAAGCGCATCCGTTTATCGCGGCCCCCGCCGCCGCGTATTTTGTAACCGAGCGCATAAGCGCATCCGTTTATCGCGGCCCCGCCGCCACGTATTTTGTTACCGAGCGAATAAGCGCATTTATTTATCACGACATCCACCGCTGGGATTAAAGTGCACCGAGTTTAATAGACCAAACGCGGCCCTTTAAAGTGTAGCGCCGGGAAATAATAATTCTCGTGAAAGCGCCCGTCGATTCCGAGAACCCGAGGATTCCAAGAACATCGGGATTCCCCGCGGAAAAATTGCCGCAAAAACACGCGCCGTCTCGCACGTTGTAAACATCGAACAGGTGTTCGCGATCAAAGACCGGACTTAACATCGAAACTGCATTGGTCGCGTCATTAACCGGCCAGCTGATTTAGCACACACACACACACACACACACACACACACACACACACACACACACACACCCACACACACACACCCACACACGCACGCACATTCGCATACACATACTCTGTATATTACAATAAATACGTTCATTTAACACACATCGCGTATTTTCTTTCCAACAAACCTCGCACCGACGATCTATCCGCGCAGCGAAAGAACGTCCGAGAATACGACCGTTACATTGGCGCCCGAACAGGGACGTTTTTTTTTTCTCTCTCCGCTTAGTGTGAGGTGTGAGTGTGCATTATGAGATCGTGGTTATACGCACTCCCGAAAGAGCAACTGGCCGTGCTAGCGGAAGGGTATGGATTAGAGAGCACCGGCACTCTCGATGACATCCGCCGACGCATGCGGGAATACGCAGACACCCATGCGGACGAATTCGCGACCGATCCGCGCGAGCAAGCAGGGCCTTCCGGCACGTTACCACACGTGGTCGTCACAGGGGCCTCGCCCATGGGCCGCGATGCGCCCATAGATTTCGCGAACCCCGCAGTGCCCAACCATCGCGCAATCAATCAGATCCGGAAGAGTGGATATCATTTTGATGGGCGCGACCCCGCAGCGTTCCTGGAACGTCTTGCCGAATTCCGCGAAAACTATCACATCGCCGAGGAACAACTCCTGCGTGGATTATCGGAATTATTAAGGGGGGACGCCCTTTTGTGGTACCGGAATCACCGGACCAGCTGGGCCTCCTGGCAGGGGTTCGAGGCGGCATTCCGGCTGCAGTTCCTGCCCCATCGGTACGATGCCTCCCTCCGCCGCGAAATCGAAAACCGACATCAAAAGGCCAACGAGACATTCGCGCAGTACTCCACGGTGATGATGACGCTCATGCGCCGGGCCGGCGGATTCTCCCCCGTTATGCAGCTCGAGTATTTGTACGACCATATGCATCCGGAGTACAAATTCTATATTCGGTGGCGCGATGTTGGCGATATCTCCGAATTACAGGCCCGCGCTCGCGAACACGAGGATCTGGTGAGCGAACGGCAGGAAGCGCTCAGAAGGGAAAAGGCCGAAATAAAACCCGTCGTGGCGGCCGTATACAATAAAGCCGAATGCTGTTGGCGATGCAAACAGCGTGGGCACACGCGTCGTCAGTGCAGACGCCCCGCGAAGAAGTTTTGCTCGCAGTGCGGACGAGACGGGGTGTTCACCGCGCAGTGCCACCCGCTGGCGGGAAAAGCCGACGGGGTTGGAGAGAAGGCCGCCGTCGCAACTCCCAGCCCCGAATAACTTTCAAACCGCGACCGCATACCGTGATCGGCATCGGGGGACACACTTTCGACGCCCTGGTAGATGGGGGGGTCCGAAGTGTCCCTGATAAGTGAGAGAACTGCCGAACGATTAAAACGAACGGGTTTCGCGTGGACCACGGGGGGAAGCCAGATACAATTGGCAGACGATCGCAACGCAGACCTCGCGGGGGGAATGACCCTGCCAGTTGAAGCGGCCGGCCGCACCGCGACGCATACGTTCGGGGTATTACCGGGCCTCTCGAGCGAAATATTAATGGGGGTGGATTTGCAGGCGAAACTGCGGATCAGTACGCCGGCTCCGCCTTTACATGTGATCCGATGGCACCAGCAGTGCTGCACCATCGGAGGCCTGGCCGGTAGGACCGCCGAGGAAGACAGACAGCTCCAAGAGTGTCTGCGAGACGAGCTCGCGAAATTTGAGCCCGTGAAAGAGCCCACCGATCGTGCTCAGCACGCCATTCGGCTCATAGACGACACGCCCATCAAGCAAAGGTATCGCCCGCGCAACCCGGCGATGCAGGCGGTTATCGATACCGAGGTGGACGAGATGCTCGTCCAGGGGGTCATTGAACCCTCGTACAGCCCCTGGAGTTCACCCATCGTGATCGTCAAGAAAAAGGACGGTCGGCAGCGTTTTTGCATTGATTTCCGCCGAGTCAACGACGTGACACATAAAGACGCGTATCCGCTACCGCAGATCACCGCGACGTTAGACAAATTGAGAGGGGCCCGGTATTTGTCTACCTTAGACCTAAAAAACGGTTACTGGCAGGTACCCTTGGCTCCAGACAGCCGGACGATCACCGCGTTCACGATACCGGGAAAGGGGCTTTATCAATTTAAAGTCATGCCGTTCGGGTTGCACTCCGCCCCGGCACGTTTCAGCGATTACTGGACACGATTCTCGGACCCGAATTAGAACCGCACGTGTTCGTCTACCTCGACGATATCATCATCAGCCGAACGTTCGACAAACATCTCGAGCTGCTTAGGGAGACGTTTCGCCGCCTTCGTGACGCCCGCCTCCGCCTGAACCCGGAGAAATGCCGTTTCTGCGTTGACCATTTGACGTACCTGGGACACGTAATCGACCGGGAGGGAATTCGGACCGACCCCGGGAAAATTCAAGCGGTGGCCAACTGGCCGGAACCGCAATCCGTCAAACACATACGTCAATTCGTAGGGATGGCGTCGTGGTATCGTCGTTTCATCCCGAACTTTTCCACGATCGCGGCTCCACTCACGCAATTAACAAAGAAAAACGCCCGATGGAAATGGGGCGAGGGGGAAGCCACTGCGTTCGCGCAGCTTAAACATGCTCTAAGTTCCGCGCCGATTCTGGCATGTCCAGACTTCACACGCCGTTTCTTTCTCCAGACCGACGCTAGCACGACCGGACTTGGCGCGGTTTTGACGCAAAACTTTGAGGAGGGCGAGCGCGTAATCGCCTATGCGAGCCGTATGTTGAATGCGGCCGAGCGCAACTATAGCGCCACGGAGCTCGAATGCCTAGCCATCGTATGGGGCATCCGGCGGATAAAGAGCTACCTAGAGGGTTACGCCTTCACCGTCGTGACAGACCACCAGGCCCTGCGATGGCTACAGAAAATAGAATCTCCGACCGGACGCCTCGGACGCTGGGTATTCGAGCTCCAACAATACGATTTTGACGTGAAGTACCGTCGCGGGGTACTTAATCGCGTCGCGGACGCTCTATCGCGTCACCCGGCGACCTGCGCCGCGAAACGCCAGGGGTGCACCTGGTACCGCCGGAAATTCGAAGGGGTGCAGCAGGACCCTACCGCGCACACCGACTACCGGATAGAGGACGGAAAATTGTACCGCCTCCTCTATCACAGCCTCAACTTTAAGGAAACCGCAGCAGAGGAGCAGTGGAAACTCTGCATACCGAAGGAGGCCAGGAACGACATCCTACGCCGATACCACGACGCCCCCACCGCCGGGCACATGGGCATCGCAAAAACAATCGCCCGGATTGCCAAATCTTATTACTGGCCGGGGATGTTTCGTGACATCGCGAACTATGTGCGGACCTGCAAAAATTGTCAAACGCACAAGGTCGCACAGCAGCGACCGGCCGGCACACTCCACGCCACATACGTCAGCCGACCGTGGGAACAGGTCACTCTCGACCTGGTCGGACCGCTGCCACGCTCCCACCAAGGGCATACGTGGCTGTTCGTGATGCAAGATCGCTTCACGAAGTGGGTGGAGCTCGTGCCTCTACGCCAAGCAACAGCAAGCGTCGTCACCAAAGCGCTGACCGAGCGCATAATTTTGCGCCACGGACGACCAGACTCCGTACTGTCGGACAACGGCACCCAGCTAAGGTCCGGCAAAATGGAAGAACGCCTGCGGGCATGGAACATCCGCCACGTTACCGCTCCAGCTTACTCTCCACACTGCAATCCGGTGGAGAGGACCAACCGGACCATTAAAACCATGGTCACGCAGTATGTGGAGAAGGATCACCGAGCCTGGGACGAGCACATTCCGGCGTTCCAATTTGCTTTCAACACGGCCCTCCACGATGCCACCGGATATACGTCCGCCTTCTTAAATTACGGGCGCGAGCTACGAGGACCGGAGGACACCGACCAGCTGACCGCGGAGCACGACGCTCCGGATAACCTCCGCAGAAAACTCACGGAGGCATACGAGCTCGTGAGGATACAGCTCGCCCAGGCGTTTCAACGCCAGAAACATCATTATGATCTTCGCCGCCGACCCTGGAAACCAAGCATTGGCGAATGGGTGTGGAAGCGCGACCACCCTCTTTCAAAGAAAAGCGAAGCGTACAACGCCAAACTGGCGCCCAAATTCAGCGGGCCATACAAGATCAAACGAATCGTGTCACCCGTTATGGTAGATCTCAGAAGCAAGCGGGGGAAATGGATAAAGCACGTACACGTACAGTATCTGAAGGCCGCTCATATAAACAAAATCAGCAATGACTTTATCCCCCCCGAGGATGACAGCGACCTCGAGCCTGAGGTAGCGAAAATACAGGCGACACTTTCGAGTAAACCGTTGAGCGAAATGGAGCAACCGAACTCGAAAATTTTGGAGGACATCGAAGCCCTGCTTCGCGAATACGAAGCAGGCACGACGGACGCGGTCCGGATCGTGGAGCCGGTACCGCAGGTCACCGCCACGCCAGCACCAGCGCGGCGACCGAAGGTCGGGACCGTCATACAGCGGTCCGACCACACCAATCGGCGCAAGCAGGAAGCTTTGCTGGCGCCTCCGCCACCACCACCGAAGGCGAGGGCCCAACGCCCGTACGAGAGGCCACCCCAGCCAATAAGCCAAGCAGCCGCCACCACCGAGCGGCCTGCGTTACTGCGGCCGATGGGACCGCAGCAGCCACCGCCGATCCCCATCGAAGTGGAGCCCGAGGTCATCGTGGAGGTTCCACACTTTGCGGTATACGTATCGCGAAGATACAAGCCGCGGACAGCAACTGGACGGTGGATCATACGATTCACCCGTAACGGAAAGGTCCGTTACTGCCGTCGACTGCAATAAGCAATAACCCGCAAATAGCCGCCGAAGACCAGCGCAATATGCCCGACCGACCGACCGACCGAATGCCTCCAATTCGGGATTATTTGTATTAGGGGGTGATGTAACGATGCATCCCGATGCATCGTTCCTAATTCCCGGCAGAACACCAGCCGGAAGCTGCCGCCCGGCAGAACACCCACCGGGCAGAGGCAGGGGCGCGGTGCGCCCATCTTTTAATCGTTCTCATTACGGCCCAGAGCCGTTAAGGGCTCGAAACGGCCGAACACCGCCGATCAGAGCCGAGGTGGCCCGAACCGCCGACCGGCGAAAACCCGCGTTCGGCGCTCAACCCGAACCCCTCCGAACGGGCCCGACCGTACCGTTTCCGAAAAACCGTTCGGAAGGGGTTATACCGCCGCGCGCCGACGCGGGCAATTAGTCGGTATAAAAAGGGCACATCTCGGCGTCTAATCACCATATTCCTGATCCGCTCTAAGCAGTACGCTTCAGCAGCAATCCAGAAATCCTACCAAGCACTCATTACAGAGGACGAAAGGTGGAGCGCGCTCCGTCTTAGACGAGAGATCTCGATTCCAAAGTACAAGTGCAAACCACCTAATCCGCAGCTGGGCCATCACGGAAGGTGGAGCTCAGAGCCACCCCGAGTCGAGTGTTCTCGACCCAGCTGCAACGCGAGTACCATCCTTCGCGACGCGATCCCATCTCGCGCACTTTGACATCGAACGCATACGCGCATTTGATTATCGCGGCCTCCGCCGCCGCACGTATCAACCGCACCGAGCGCAGTAGCGCATCCGTTTATCGCGGCCTTCGCCGCCGCGTATTTTGTTACCGAGCGCATAAGCGCATCCGTTTATCGCGGCCCCCGCCGCCGCGTATTTTGTTACCGAGCGAATAAGCGCATTTATTTATCACGACATCCACCGCTGGGATTAAAGCGCACCGAGTTTAATAGACCAAACGCGGCCCTTTAAAGTGTAGCGCCGGGAAATAATAATTCTCGTGAAAGCGCCCGTCGATTCCGAGAACCCGAGGATTCCAAGAACATCGGGATTCCCCGCGGAAAAAGTGCCGCAAAAACACGCGCCGTCTCGCACGTTGTAAACATCGAACAGGTGTTCGCGATCAAAGATCGGACTTAACATCGAAACTGCATTGGTCGCGTCATTATTTTTATGTATCCAAGAGTTGTATGATTTATCCATTCCCAACCATTTCACGTATACGTCATCACCCTTTTTCCGCAAAATTTTTTCCACGAGATATATGTCGGGATTAGCGACGCGTTGTAATTCGTATTCGTAGAATCCTCCAGCGACGGGATCTCCACGCGAATCTTCGAGTATGAATGTCGCGGGATTAGTTTTCTGCACCTCGACAATCTTAAAAACTTCGGTCGTCCAATTAGGTGTGAAACCTTTTTCAAAGATGGTCTTGTATTTGCTTACGCGTACCGAATCGCCTACTTTAAATTTTGTTGGAGCCGCAATTTTTACGTTGCTATACACCGTATTTAAAAGTTTTTCGGCGATCGCTGGAGTGACGTCGGCAGGTCTCATCCCGATGGTGCGATGTTTTCGCGTAGTGTACTCTGCAACGAGTCGAGATAGCTCGTCGATCCATTTGTAATTTCCGTTGAGCGTAAACATTTTCCACATATTGTTTTTCAAAGTACGGTTGAATCGTTTCACGACCGAGGCTTTCATAATGGAATACGTCGAGTAATGATTAATGTTGTGTTTCTTTATGAGTTTCTGCACACTCGCGTTGTAAAATTCTTTTCCTCTGTCGGTTTGAAAATTTTTCGGACACCTTTTATCGTCTACAATAATCTTTGCGATCGTTTCGGACATTTCGTTTCCGCTCTTACTCTTGAGCGGTACGGCCCACGCATACTTGCTCAACACATCGATAACTGTGAGTATGTATTTATGACCCTTATTGAGTCGAGAGTACGAACGCATGTCGACCACGTCCGCCTGCCACAGATCGTCGTATCCGCGTACAATGACGCGTCTTCGTGGAAAATTTCTTCTCGCCGGAGCATGTAATTCCTCGACTAGTTGCCGCTTTTCGGAGGTGTTTTTCTTCTTTCGCACGTTTGATCGAGGCATAATTAATATTGCGATATTAGTATGTCTCGTTTACTGTGTCGAGTCAGATGTTGCATATCTCAGCACATTCTTTATCTCGTCCATCATTATTCGTAGCGCCTGCACGTTTGTTTCGAGCGCGATAATTTTTTGCTCAATTTCTCCTTGTCGATCTCTCAAAAGTTTATCCACGTATCGTTTGTTGACGGCGTCAGTATCAGTTTCCGGTTGCGCTACACGTTGAATCTCTCTTTCAATAATCCATTCCATTGATAGTACAAATTATTCGACGTTCCGAGCGATAATCCAAATTTATTAATCGACATTTCGGTACCGAGAACTTTGACCAAATGACACGTATCGTTGACGCACAGTTTAATTTATAATAATGCCAGCCTCGCGAAGTTCCTTAATAATTGATAAGATTTCATTGTCGTGAGCATTGTTGCCGGCTCGACGCGAGGCGTCCAGTAATCGCAAACGATCTACCAATTCGTTGGGATCGTTCCAATGCACGTAATCGATCATGTTGTCGCTTAACGTCATGGTGCACGGTGCGTCTATACCTCTTCCCACTTTTCTATCGGTGAATAATGGTGCAATTATATATTTATACTTGTATCCTTTGTTACTTTTAATAGGATTATTAACTTTGTTGTCACGTTTATGCGCATTTGTTGCTTTTAATATACTTTGATATTTATACAAATCGTCTTGAGTGTATTTTTTATGATTGGGAAATTTTCTAAAAATCAAATCGTAGATACCTTCGGTTCCCGTATATTTTATTCCATCGATAATTATATTATCTTCCATGTCCACATCGAAACGTTTATCACCGAGCATCATTCCTTCGCTGGTAAATTTAACACCGTAGACGTAATCCATACTCTTATTTTTATCAACATTCATGATAGCTCCTATATATTTTTGCGCTAGTGGACCAAAATGATCTCGGAACGTTTTCTGACCTTCGAACGTTTCTAATTCGTGTCGGACCGATGTTACAAACGAATCGGGCGTGGTCTCGTAAATTTCTTCGACGGACGGGGATGGTATTGTTTGACGCGGTTGTACTTTTATCGGAGTAGAAACAGTAGCCATATTAGAAAATTGTTTCTTTCGTTTCGATCGATTCGGTGTCGAATATATCGGCGAATCGTTTATCGGCATATTTATCCGTGCTCGCTTTATTCCTTGCTTCGACTCTTTTATTTTTTCCTCGTGCTTCTCTCCAAACGTTAAACTCAATGGTTCAATTTTCGGCGCATCAGATTCCACAGTATTTTCGATAAGCTGTTTTAAAGGTTCGGTAATTGGCTTAAATTGTCTTTCCAATGCAACGTCTTCCTCCATTTTACCAGTTTTCAAAGCGCGATATTTTTTGCGAATTGATTCGCTCATTTTTGCAATCTTTATCGCAATCTTTTCACGATCGCCGTTCATGATGCTTGATCGATGTGTCGATGACGACTGATCGCTTTACGGTATCGCGAAATCATTAAATCCTCTTCTATATCGTCCATTGATCAACGTGCTGTCTTTATCAATGACTACGAAGCCATATTTGCGTTGCCAACATTTCTGACACAATGCGCGGAAATCGTCGTAAGACATGTCGGTATTTACATGATCGTTGTACACATGTTTCAAGTTTGTGCCGTCTTGTTTAAATAAAATCAAAAGATTCGCATTGTCGCGTATAAGATGCTTAGGTATCTTGGCATACGTTTGACAAAGATAGAAACAGTCGACGCTCGAGTGTCGACCCATTGCAAAGTATTCTCTTATCGTATCTTGCTTGTCACATGCCACGTCATCAAAGATAAAGATGGAATTCGGAAGCGCCTCGCTCGGTGGAATGACATCGCTGTTATTAGAGAATGTGAAATAACCAATTTCGTCTATAGGTGCTAATAAATTTTTCAAGTATCTATATTTCGGTTGTTGAAGCGATTTCGAGTATACGTATGCGTTCTCGAAACGTACACCGTACGGACTTTCTATCAAACTAATCAACACGTTTGTCTTACCGCAGTTTGAAGGGCCGCAAACGATACCGCGTATAGTAGTCGGTAGCATGTTTCCATTCTTGCGTACTTTTTTCTCCGATATTAGTCTATCGTCGAAATTTGATACTTTGATTATCCGCGCTTGTCGCACGAACCGCATGTTTTCTCTTTCGAATCAATTTTGCGAATGATCACGAGGGGGGGGAGACCTATTTATAGAGGTGTCTCAACTCGAAACCGTTCAGTATCAAAATGTTTCTCCTTCTGTCGGATGAAAGAGACATTTTCCGGCTTACCGTCGAACAACTGCAGTATATCCCAAAGATTGTTTCACTACAAAATTTTGGTGATTACGTGGAACGATTGTGGGACAAGCTTCCAGAATATATAAAGGCTGATTCGGAGGTTCGACAATATCGTTCGTGCATGCGACATTACAATCAGCCGTGGCAGCGAACGCACATCGACGGTCCGCCACCGTTAATAAAAGATTGCTACGAATGTCAGCGAGAATCGTAAGAGGTAGCGGTCTCTTAAATCGTGCGATAAACGCGCTTCCCATCGAATTTCATATTCCCGGTTATCAGTTTTGCGGCCCGGGAACTCGATTAGAGAAACGATTGGCTAGAGGCGATCGAGGCATCAATCCATTGGACGCCGCTTGTCGCGAGCACGACATTGCTTACTCGCGAAGCAACGACCTCGGTCAACGACACGTCGCGGATCGCATACTAGCTGCAAGAGCGCGAGAACGCATTACCGCGAGGGATTCGACTCTTGGCGAAAGAGCAGCCGCTACGACTGTTTGGGCGGCAATGAAGGCAAAGACAAAACTCGGCATGGGGATGAAAAAGCCATCGACGACAAAGAGGAGGAAAAAACGAATACTTCCAGTAGCGAAACGCGGTGGTATTTTACCACTTTTACCGTTGTTGGGAGTTGTCGGTTCTTTGGCCGGCGGTACGGCGGGAATCGCAAAGGCGGTAAACGATAGCAAGGCGGCGCAACGTCAGCTGGAAGAGTTGCAGCGTCACAATCGCGCTATGGAAGGTCGCGGACTTTATCTCGCTCCGTACAAGCGTGGACAGGGATTCTCAACAAAGTCTAAGAGAAAAAAAAAAACGTCGAAAGAACATTAAAAATGCCTACGGGTGCGACAACTAACGTGCAATTGGAACAATTGGCGAAACGTATGCACATACCGTTCTTTAGAGGTGTTTTCATGCGCAATAATTTACCAATAAGCGGTGTACGACGAAACGAGAGCGGTATCGTCAATTTGGATGACGTTGATGGTCCCGGTACTCATTGGGTAGCGTACGCAAAGAGGGGAGATCGTGTCGTATATTTCGACAGTTTTGGAAACCTTCGACCACCCAAGGAACTTGTGCGATATTTCGGACGAGTGAAAATTGAATACAATTATGCATCTTATCAAAGTTACAATCAGAGCATCTGTGGACAGTTGTGTTTAAAATTTCTTCAAACAGTCGACGATCAATTTAAAGCCTGACAATCCATCGTCACGACTCAGTATTCGTTCGACATGTCACTGACACTTACGTTGACTGGCAGAAGCAGCGTTCTTGCTGTAAGCTATTTTCCCGCTATAGATTTGACTGATGCCGATTACGAGCTTGGATTAACGGATTTTGAAACTTATCATACGATTCCAAACGTAAATTTTTCGAATAATAAATTTTACTTTGGCAACGACGACAAGGAAATTACGATTCCCGAAGGATCGTACGAATTGCACGCTATAAATGACTATCTCAAACGTGCAATTTTGCAAGATGAACACCTTTCCAGAGATGTTGAAAACGATTATGATGAGGAATATCCAATAGCGCTTCGCGCCAATCATAGCACGCTAAAGAGCGAAATCAAATGTGCCTACAGAATAAACTTTACCAAACCCGACAATGTAGGATCCTTGCTTGGATTCTCGTCGAATCGTATATTGCAACCTCGCGAGTGGTACGAATCGGACGAACCGGTTAATATTATAAACATAAATATTATTCGTATAGAATGTAACGTGACTACTGGTGCGTACAGCAATGGCATGCGCGTACACACGATACATGAATTTTCACCGAGCGTACCGCCAGGATATAAGATATCGGAAACGCCGGCACAGATCATTTATCTGCCGATCATCGTACGGAGCATTACGGATTTAACGATACGTATTGTGGATCAAAGAGGTCGATTGCTCGATTTTCGAGGAGAGGAAATTACCGTAAGATTGCATATACGGCGGCAACAAACATAGTATGCTCGTGCTGAACGAAACGGAGCACGCGAGATACAACACTTTTACGAGGGACAATACTATTGCGGTATCGGGTGACAATAATAAGATAGCCATTAAGAAGAAGCTGAGCGCGTTGAATCGTGAATTTTTAAAATCATTGGGATTCATCGTACGAAAAGAATGATTGATATTTTGAATATCGGAGGTGAGCCAGTCTTTGACGATCGCATCGTCAAGATTGAGACTCATACATACAATCCGTACGCCAATACGACGCTTGGATACAGCGACGAGATACGAATACCTATACAACATCAGGATTTGTACACGTTACCGTGCGAAAGCTTTCTTTACATTGAGGGAAGGTTTAATGTGCGTAAAGCGAATGACGAAATGAAGGTTGTATTGGGAAACAATTGCGTCGCATTCATGTTTGATGAGCTTCGATACGAACTCGACGGAGTAGAGATTGATCGCAACAGAAATGTTGGAATAACTTCGACGCTCAAAAATTATGTCTCTCTAACGCACCAGAAAAGTATAAACTTGAAGAACGCTGCGTGGGATTTGACGTACAATGGTGACAAAAATTATTTCAACTATTGCGTACCGCTCAACATGCTGCTGGGATTTTGCGAAGATTATAAACGCGTTGTGATTAACGCTCGTCACGAATTGATTTTGATACGTTCGCGCAACGATAATAATTGTCTATTCGGACACTCATCGTCGGAAGCTGAGATTGAATTACTCAAGATACAGTGGCGTATGCCTCATGTAATATTGAACGAGATTAATAAATTGTCGATGTTGCGAATGTTGGAAAGCGGACGATACTTGAACATGAGTTTCAGATCTTGGGATCTATATGAATTTCCTCTGCTGCATAGCACGACTAAGCATTCATGGACCGTGAAAGCCGCCTCCCAGCTAGAGAAACCACGATATGTGATCTTTGCACTGCAAACTGGTAAAAAGAATTCAGTGTCACAAGATGTTACATTATTCGATGACTGCAAATTGACCAACGTTAAACTCTATTTAAACTCGGAATTTTATCCCTATGATGATTTAAATTTAGATTTTGAAAAAAATAGATTCGCCGTTCTATTCAACATGTACTCTCGTTTTCGCAAATCTTATTATGGATGCGATGATAATGCAACGCTATTAACCATTTCAAAGTTTCTACATTGCGGTCCTCTCGCGGTCATTGATTGCTCGCGACAAAACGAGTCTGTCAAAACTGCTACCGTGGACGTGAGAATAGAGTTTGAATGCAGGGAAAATATACCGGCGAATACTACCGCCTACTGTCTCATCTTGCACGATCGGGTTGTCGAATATAATCCATTGACCAATGTAGTCCGCAAAATTACATAAGTCAGCAAATATCCCCTTCATTGCATATGAAAAAATATAAAAGATTGAGATGTTTGACGATCGACATCAGTCTGCGATCGGATCTTGTCATCATGGCTGTGCCAACGTTTGTGGATCTACAAGGATTTATTGTTGGGAAAAATTTTGTCGTGAAGGAAGCTGCTGTTCTGAGAAAGGGATCCGTACTTTCTCATTATATTTTTACATGTCCCGAACCATGGCACATGCTCACAAAATCTGAGAGATGTCAGGTTTTATGGTTGATGAAAAATCACCATGGATTATCGTGGAATGATGGACACGTTTCATATTGGAAATCGAAACGTTTAATTACGACAGCGGTGATGGGTGCAACGGGGGAGGATGATGATGCGTCACCTCTCGTGTACGTTAAAGGGCATGAAAAACGGCAATGGCTAGCCGATATACTGGACAATGATGCAAGAAACGATGTGATTATCGAAACTTTGGATGCAGATTATGAGGATGTAGCTTCTTTAAATAAGTTAGATGTTAAGAATACTGTACGTTGTGAAAATCATGTAAAAAATTGCGCTTTAGAAAATGTATTTAAGATTTATAATTGGTGGTTGAAACATCATGATTCATCGAATCCATATTTATAATAAATTGATGATGCAATATATTTTTATCGTCTTTCTTATTCTCTCCTTTCTTTCCTCATCTCTATCTATGTACGTGTGCAGTATCGTGTTTCCGTACGCGACACAGCTGCCACAGATATTGTATTTCGATACTACATTGTGGTACATGATAAAACATTTAATATTTGATAATTGAATATAGTTTTACGTTCGATGACCGTTCGACGAGCGTTCATTCCCGTTCGACAAGCGTTTGTTTCCGTTCGACGGGCGTTCGTTTCCGTTCGATTACCGTTCAATTACCGTTCGACGAGCGTTTGTTTCCGTTCGATTACCGTTCAATTACCGTTCGATGACCGTTCAACGGGCGTTCGTTTCCGTTCGATTACCGTTCAACGGGCATTCGTTTCCGTTCGACGGGCGTTCGATGACCGTTCAATTCCGTTCGACGAGCGTTCGTTTGCGTTCGATGACCGTTCAATTACCGTTCGACGACCGTTCATTTCCGTTCGATGACCGTTCGTTTGCGTTCGACAGTCGTTCGTTTCCGTTCGATGACCGTTAAATTTTATATTTTATATGTTTTATATATTTTTTATTATATTTTTTAAATTTTATATTTTTATTATATTTTTTAAATTTTATATTTTATATTATTATATTATTATTTTATTAGACACACACACACACACACACACACACACAAATTGTATAATACACGCACACATTTTAAAATAAATGTTATATTTAGTATTGAAAAGAAATGTATTTATTTACGCGCCTCTCCTTGCGTTCCCATCCTTTGCGTCTCTCTTGCGCTAGTTGTAAGTATAGCGATATCGTTCTCTCTCTCTTTCGTACGCGCTATCGTTCCAACAATAAGTCTCGCGTTAGTTGTAAGTCTCGCGATATCTTCGTTCTCGCTCGCACGCGTTATTTTAGCTATTATCGTTCTCTCTCGCACACGTTGTTCTCGCGATATTATAGTTCTCTTTCGTATGCGTTCTCTTCGCGCTATTATCGTTCTCTCTCATTCACAAGCTCGCCGCTATCACTCACTCACTTACCTTTGCGTCGTCCTGCTCCCACCTATGTGGCATCGTACAATGCATCATCCTTGTCCCACGTTGACGCCATCCTTGTCGCACGTTGATGCCATCCTTGTCGCACTGTCCTCTTCACAAACACTTTACGCTATCCTTTTCCCACACGTAGCGCTATTCTTCTCACACCACCGTCTTCTTTCCGCGGATCCCCCCTACCCGCGCGGACCCCCTCGTCCATCGCTCGCGCCGCGGATCCCCCTACCCGCGCGGACCCCCTCGTCCACCGGTCGCGCCGCGATCCCCCCTTCCCCGCATGTGACGTCATCATCCCCCGCGTGACTTCATCATCCCCCGCGTAACGTCATCATCCCCCGCACGTGACGTCATCATCCCCCGCACGTGACGTCATCATCCCCGCGTGACGTCATCATCCCCCCCGCGTGACGTCACCCTCGCGTGACGTCATCACCCCCCCGCGTGACGTCACCCCCCCGCGTGACGTCACCCCCGCCCGCGGTTCCCCCTCGCCCCTCACCCCCCCTCGGAGCCCCTGCGTTAGAACCGGCTTAGTCTTACTACTATCTTACCTTAATACTTTTACGTACAAAATAATGAGAGGAATCAACTGGTGTAAAGAAAACACATAGTTGTTTTGAAGAAAAAATATGGAATTGTTAATTGCAAATTACATATTTTTTCTTCAAAACAACTATGTGTTTTCTTTACACCAATTGATTCCTCTCATTATTTTGTACGTAAAAGTATTAAGGTAAGATAATCGAAAAATGAATATTTTACAAGATATTTTACGGTTTATGTAAAATTAAGAAATTATTTCAAGCCTCATAACTCAAAAAGTACTTAACGAAAAGGTACTTAATTATAGTGTTTTGGAAAGCTCTCGAGATAAGCTACTAAGAATATGCAATGACAAATAGTAGGTTCCATTTAAGAAATTGAAGGTGACCTTCATGTGACCTTCAAATAACTCTTCAAGGTCAAACCAATGATACCATCTTATGGCCCCCTCGAAACCAAACAACTTTTGTCTGAAACATTTTTCTCTCCCGGGCTTGGTTTTCGAGTTATTCTCCATTAAATGTTAAAATGGTCCACCCTGTATATATTATAAATTACATAATAATTATATTCCACAAAATGATAATTGTCTATTCTCTTTATTAAGATTAATATTAATATATAATATGTTAAAATATATTATGTCTAAACAGAAAAATTTCACAATATTTACCTTTTGATTGATGAATATTACAAAATTCACAGTCCACTTGGTTGTCCTTAAGTGTCACAATAAATGTACTTGGCATCGCGACGCTACTGCGTCGCTTGGTAATCATTTAATATGTCACTTCTCTTCCTTGATACATTATTACGCACTACTTCTCTTCCTTGTTCTACACTATACTTTTATTTGTTTACTCTTATTATTTATTTCTTTTAATCTGTGTTTTTAAACAAGTAACCTGACTGCTTATTAACGTGTCACTTCTCTTCCTTGTTACACTATTCCGCACTATACTTTAATTATCTTTCATACGTACGTACACACATACATATACATATCACACGTATGTTGCGCACATGCACACATATGATTTTGTCTCTTAAAGTATTGTACATATCGAAGCAATAACGTATACGCAGCGGTGTGAACGCCGCTTGAGGAACAAATTCGCTTTGCGTGTGTGCGTGCGAGCATATGTACGTGCCCTGGCGAAAATAAGAAACTTTATAAAGCGTTAACAACCGTTGAGTGAGGGTTTTCTGAGAGTTTACATGCTTTTCAAACTTTGTAAGAGCACTTACATAACGCTGTTGGGTTTTGAATGCTTATCAAACGCTGCAGTGTTGCAATTTTTGTTCTACAAACTCTTTATATAATGTTACATGAAAGTTTTGCAATGCTGAGGTAACATTTTTCAGAGTACGTTCAGTAAACGTTGATACATCTTCGTGTACAGAGTTTACTCAAACTTTTCAAACGTTTACGTTTACGCTATAACGTACAAACGTCTTTTAAACGCTGCAGTGTTGCAATTTTTGTTCTACAAACTCTTTACTAATCGTTTTTAAACTCTCGACGAACTTCCACAAACGTTCATGTAAACGCCAAACAAACGTCTCATTTTTGCCAGGGGTGCAGTAAGCTTGCCCGAATTAGTTTTTATTGATATCACATTCGAATCGAATGGATTTATTGATAATTGATCAAAGTAAAAATTGCTTAAAGTAAACTTCAACTTGTACTCTTTAAAGGGTGTTAAGTTCTGAATCTTGTAATATCGCTCGTACGTCACATATCGCAGCACATTGAATTTTTCAGACTTGTTGAAGTTGTTGTCTAAACAGCTTACGGAGATACATAGTATATATAGTAGTTGGCAAATTATATTTTTTGCATCCACTCTTTACAACCGGCTCCGGAAGATTCACAACGATGCTGTTTGCCGTTGCATTCACATTCTCAAAATTGTAAACTTTTTCGTCAGGTGTCAGGCATCTCATTGGAGGATATGGTTGTAAAGATTTATCAAAACCGTAAATACTATAAAATTCATTTTTCTTATCTGAGCTTATTATTATCTTTTCAACATATTTGGCTGCATTTACGCTCTTGAGACTTGTATATTTCTTTTTCAAAACGTAGAGAGTAAATTCAAACGAATGTTCCCTTGCTAAAATGTAAATGTTTGTTTTGTCAATCGTCATAGTTTGGAAAAAGATGTTACCACTTATGTTTTCCTTGTTTAAAATCGTATTGCACTTAGAAACGTTAATGTCTGTTACAAATATGTGATCAACACTTAACCAGTAAATTAACGGCTCCTCATTATTCATGTCTCAATTTTTATATGACGAAAAAGATACATATATCGAATAAGGCAAAAGGATGAATTCATCTGAACAATTTGTTCATTTTTTTCATGGATATGATATTGCATCATACCATACATATTCTTCAAATTTCTTTTTACGGAATAGAAAATTCTAAAAAATATATAATTATTTTACTCATTATAAAACATTATTTTAACAGAAAACAGAAATTTGTATGTAGTGAAAATTCGAAATTCTTACAATTATATAATAACTTATTATTTTTTTTTACTTATGATCTTAATTATAAAAACTCGTAAAATTATAGAAAAATTACAAATTTAATTCTTTAATGGAAAATTATTTTTTCAGGTAAACGGTAGTAAACGTACCCCGTAGACGGTGATATATTTAAATATTCATGAATAATTATTAAATCATCATGAATAAATTTTGCTTTGAAAATCTCATCAAATTTAATTATGCCATTTTCCCACATTGTTAAGTCGAACTTTACAATACCAGAGTAGCCTAACCCGTAATAGGTGAAATATAGATTTCTTGCTACCCAGTCAAGGCAAAGACTACGTAGATCATGATTAAGCCTAACTATTTTTGTGATATTATTTTCATTAATCTTCAATATCATTAGACCTTTTCTGGCATGCCAATAAATTCTATTGTCTTGTATCGAATAAGCGGCATTTCGTACATATCTGAAAAAAAGGAGCCAACTATAATTGTATAGTAAAAAAATTATAATTGAGATTTCTAATTTTATAGTTATTACTACTATAATGTTGATAATAATAAACTTGTGCATAATAATAATAACTTTAACTTTATAGCTAGTGTTAAAAATAATTTATGATAATTATAACAATTTTTTTTATCAGTATACGTACCCTGACACTACGAAATTAGTAATGTTTAAATCCACGTCCAATATGCCGATACCTTCTTTCGTTGTGAGTAATAATTTAGGTATTGGATTTTCATGTGTAGTCGATACATTGATTAAATCCGTGTAAGGACCAGCAACAATTTTAGTATGCGCACGTATTCGAAAATAATATGTCGCGTTAGATGTTAGATTGTGCACCGTGTGCTCCAATTTTGTAGATGTGATATTTTTATCGTCGCAGTTTTTTTTAAAGTCCTCGAAGAAAGAACACTGCACTTGGTACCATAGTATTATTTCATCGCTAAATTCAGGTTGGTTCCATCTGTAAAAAAATAAAATTTTAACCATTTTATATTTGACAAAATTATAACAGAATTAACATTTTGATATATTTATGTCGTTGAATTTAAAAAAAAGAGAGAAAAATAAAAGAATACAAACTGAGAATTTAGATTCCTTACCTCAATGTCACAAAAATGTCGTTTACTTTTTCTGTAAATTGACTGTCGAATTGTACAAATGCTCTGAGAGATGTTGGCTTGCTCAAACTTCTTTCTAGAGATTTTAAGATCGTACATCTTAACATAATTATATATAAGATTAAGTGGATTGTCTCAGTAAATCAGAAAGAATAATTTAATGTGAAAATAAAGGAAAGAGCAAAAATAAATATGAACTACAAAATATGGAAATTAGCACAGTATTGACCTTTAAAAAAATAATATAAGAATTTCTTGCGTCATTTAAGATTTAGAAAAGTAATCGTTAATTAATGGCAAAAACGAATAAATAACTTTTAATAAAGTGACAAGTACTTTTCGAAAAATTCCTATAGCTTAAGAAACCAAAAGTATAATATTATATTATGGTTTTCTATTTCGTTTTTGGATGGAATTAAAATTTATATTATTCTCACTACTGGAAGATATTTTTAGATTTGATTTCCACTCTCTCTCTTAAATTTAAATTATATTTACACTTTTTCGTCATAGATTTTGTTATTAATTTAGTGTTATTAATTAGTTTCTTATAGTTTATTTGTTATTGATGTTTTATGCATTTTTTTGCAACTTACCGTTAGGTTCTGGGATCATAAAAATATTTGCAAGTGGAACCTCATTGACTTCTCGCTCATTTCTCACAGTCATACTATCAGAATGATTCCGGTCAGATTTGAAATTTAGTATATGATGATCACTTTTCTTGGACATTGAAATATCCTTCATAAAGTATAACATACGAAAAGAATTAAGTGAGTATCGTTGATGCGGTTGTTTCTAGTGCTTTTAATGATAAATTATATAAATTATAAAATTAAACGAAAAATTTTTGTTTGCTTTGTAATACCGGTTTAATATATACCATTCCTAAATGATATAAGTTGAATGTGATGTAGTTTTATTCATATCGTAAAATCTATTTATTTATTTTTTTTAAGACATCTTGTATATCAAACATAACTCATGTCAAACAGAAAATCAATCAATAGGTTAACAAGAGTCAATGAGGATTCATAACAGCTTTTAACAAGTAGTACAAGCGAAAGTGTAGCTCTTTGCAACTATTAAAACAATTTTGTCTAACGATTTGATTCTTTCTCACGATAGGTTAGTTAACTCTTTTCAATTTTACTGTAACTCAAATTTCTTTTCAAAAATTTACCGATATTACTAAAGTTTTATTAATGTTTATACTTCAAGAATAATAAAAAGGTTAAAAATATTGTTTCTTTACAGTTATTAAATATTAGTCATAGAATTATATAAATTCTTTTATTTATAACCTTGTCAAGTTTTTTCTCGAATGCCGTTATATTTTTAACACAAACAAATCTTGGAAATGATAGTATAAACCGATAGTATAAATCACGGTCGTATACACAGGTCTGGAAATTCGCCCAATTTTCAGTGGTGGGGGTACGTCGCTTATTGAAGCAATTTTATTCGCTTTGCCGCTACGAGGATCGTTGCGATCGGGTAATGTTGGGAAAAGTAACCAACAAATTATGATGAGTCCGTTCAGTCATTCAATCCGCGTCGTTTAGTTAGTTTATTTTCAAATTATTATTTGGCGATGACAAAGCCATGTGCTGTGCCGACATGCAAAACGGGCAATAGAAGCGAAAAATCGAAACGTTCTGTATTTCGCGTACCAAAGGACATTGAACAATTAAAAAAATGGATAGAAATCATTCCTGGAATCGTCGAACTGAAGCCGACGCACGTGATATGTGACAAGCATTTCGAAGATAAATATTGTAACGAGCGGTTTTTCGTGTACCGCGGAAACGTAATGATATGGATAGCCGTCGGATCCAGGTGGTGGAATCAATAATTCGGTAACGCGGAAATGTGTGTGCAATAAGTCTTTATTGTTGCCAATGTAAATGTACAAATGTGTTGTGTATGCGCGTGTATATGTGTGTGTATAATTGTACCGATTATTTCCGGGCGCGATGCACTCGCCCGTTTCCTGGTATCGGCGCGTTATCGCTTTCTTGCGACTCGTCGGGCGTGTTTTTGTCGCGGTTTTTACGCACGGTTCGCTCAGCTGTTCGGCTTTAATTCGGTCGGCTTTAATCTTATGTACTATCCGGCCCGTCTCTTGATAATTCCCGGATGGATTGCGGGTTTTAGGAAGGCGTCGCGACGCTAGCGAGCGTCGGAGGCGGCTCTCGTTCCACCTCGTGAAGGCGCGATGCCTGATAAGGATCTTGGTTCGGAGGCGATTTCACAGGCGCCGATATCGATCGACGGAGGCAGCGTTCTCACTACCTTCTGGCCTTGTTATTCTCGCAAGGATTTCTCTGAGCTGCTTTGCTTGCCTTCGGACTAACTAGGCGCTTGAGAGGATCGCAAGGATCTGTCCTGTTATGCCGTCGAGAGCCCGTTTTATACTCGGCTAATTACCCCCGCGGCGTATTCGGTAATTACCCCCACCGAGCGGCGGTAAAAATCGGAACGGTTCGGGTCCGCCCGGGGGAGTTCGGGGTGCCGAACGCGGGTTCTCAGCCGCCGGTAACGGCTCCCGACGGTAGTCTCTCAATAGTTGAGAGTCCCTGCCCGGTTGTTCTCTAAACGTTAAAAAATGGGCGCACTGCGCCTCTGCCATTGCCCGACCGATGTTCGTCGGGCGGCAGCTTCCGGCCGGTGTTCGCCGGGAAACGATGCATTCGGGGGTGCATCGTTACAATATATTATTCGCGAATGGATTAAACGAGACGAGAGTGGACGCGTTATTGCACAGGTTCGTTAATGAAATAAATTTAATGACTAGTATGTGAAAGCGTAAATATCACATTTTCTTTCATTGAAGGTCCCATATAAATATCCACAGCTTAGTAAGCTTGCTGTACCAACAAGATTCTCAAACAATGAGACAAACAATGAAACCTCAACTGAATCGTCTTTAATGATCCCTGTTATCAATTCTGTACATCATGATGGAGCTATGCCCGTTGAGTCTCCCGTTAACCAGTCAACTGAAGGGACTATGATTACAGACACCCCTCACATGCAAGGTATGTGTTGCAGTATGGTTAAAGCAAGAAATATAATGAGATATAGTCATAGAATTATGTATTTTCTTTTTTTTAGATGTTGTATGCATTCAATTGCTAATTTCAGAAGATGGACAATCACTTACAACAATGGAAGTAGCTGATATTGGTTCAACAACAATGACGAATTCAACTTCAGATCTGCATACTGAAATTGCTTCAGCGCCACTGTCCGAATGTCAAACACAGGACAAACTTTTTCACATTCATTCAGTGTTCAGCGAACGTGAGTTACCAAAACTTTTTACTGCATACATTAGTAAATCGTACAATAATAAATCATAAGTGCTTAAAGCATTTGTATTCATACACACAAATATTCTTGCAAACTGTAAAAAAGGTTGAATATTAATTATTGAGAGTACAGTGATAAATGTAAAATACGTGATTTCATACATTGGCTACAGTCAAGACTGCACTACGAATGCTTCGAAACATCATTCTATATCTGTTTACATTCCAAGAGAATAAAAATAGAATGATGTTTCGAAGTATTTGTAGTCTTGACTGCAGCCATTGAAAATGTTAATTCCTTTTAGTGAACCTGAAATGAGAAAAATTAATATAAAATAATTTTTTTCCATTTTTCATATAGGCATTCAGAAAGGGAATGCGAATATCAGTGCATGTGAAACAGATTTTGCAATACCAAAATTCTGGAGCGTCGGTGAATTGCCTGTTCAAAAGGGACAGTGTATTCTATTTTCATATACGATACCGAGATCGGACGGCGGAATGCATTTCCCGTTGACTCAAAAACATGTTGTTCTCGACACTGACAGACAATTACAGTACTACGTCAATGGATGCCACGTCAACACGCAGGAGACGGAACTAGAGCAAATGTACAATACAGCCGATCTCATGCCATACATTTTGGAAAAGTTCCAGAAAATGAATGTTTGTAGTGGCCTTGGCGACATTGATGTCCACTGTGTGCCCGCTAATACCGCATTCCAAGATGGGGCCAAACAATGGCGACACAAAAAGTGTAGTATGATTTCGAAAACAAAAAAATGTAACAATTGCACGAAGCTCAGAAAATGTATACTCCAGCAAGTATCGAGAATGAAAAACTGTCCAACTTTGCATCGTATTCGAAAACTTCATAATCCCGTCGATGAATATAAAATAAAAGCTATGCGAATGAAACGAAGACGCGAAAAGAATGCAAAGAATCGAGCCAATTTGCGGATCAATCTTTTGATGCAGTCCCTGAAAAATAAAGAGGACCAAATGGTTAGAATAGAAGAAACGATGTTTGACGATAAGTGTTTAGAATTGAACGTGCCAGCCACACAGAAAGCAGTCATGAAAGAAATTATCGGAGCTGCAAAGACAAGTGCTAAGGGTAGACGATACACAGAAGAGTGGATAATGCTGTGCATGTTAATGAACATTAGATCGCCCGGATATTATGAGTTTTTACGCAGAAATAATGTTCTGCCATTACCGTGCACAAGAACGATACGCGGCTACTTCTCACTTATAAATATGAAATGCGGTTTTGACAATCAGTTTGCGGAGCTTTTAAAAGAAAAGTTTACTTCTAAAAAACGTATGCAACGTCACGGTATACTGTTGCTAGATGAAATAAACTGAAGAAAATCGGTTGCTGTTTGTTCAAAAAATTTAACCTACAGCGGCTTGACGGATTTTGGGGATGACGGTCCGAGAGCGACAAACATCAATGATCAAGCAACACACGGCCTTGTTATGATGTTTCAACCTCTTGCCGACATATATACGCAAACAATTGGTGTGTTTGCATCGAAGAACCCTGTAAAGGGAGAAGAGCTTGCCAAATTAGTAATCAAAGGTATCACCTATTTAGAAACATGCGGAGCAACGATCCACGGTGTTGTTGCTGATGGAGCTACGACAAATGCGAAAATGTGGAAAATTTTAAACGTCAGCGGCTCGATGGAAAACACCAAAACCTGGTTCACGCACCCCGAAACAGCCAAATATTTTGAAAATAAATCATTAAAAATTTTTTTTGCTTTATTTTCGAAATATTTAATCGTTCCGGGACTTTTCAGACACCCTGTATGTACAGGGAATTGCAGATAGCATCTACGAAAAAGTACATTCGCTGGGAATACTTTAGAAAGTACGATCTCGACAAAGTTCACGTAGGTAACGCCCGTGTATGCCCAAGAATTACGAAAAGACACGTGGAATTGGATAGTACATAAAAAATGCGCGTTCGACTCGCGACCCAGGTACTTTTGTGCATTTGTTGAACGGCAAATAAATATGCTTATTATTGTTTAATAAGTCTAAAGTAGTTCACTGTATTACAGCTTTTTAGTAATTCTGTAGCTCAGGGGTTGTCGTTTTACTTGTCGCATAAATGCCAATCGCTCATTGGATGTGAGGAGACGATCTCCTTCTGCAAACAAATAAATAACATGTTCGACGCATTAAATCGGAAGTCTCCAAATGAAGGGCTTACTCCGGATTCTAACGATTTCAAGGTAAAACTATCAATGGTTTTTTTAATAATCTCAAGCATGGTTTTATCTTTATTTCTTTATCAGGTGCTACAAGATTCATTACGTTGGTTAAATGAATGGGAGTCAGCAGTTTGCAAAGGAGACATAAAGCCCGAAGAATATCTTACTTCTGAAACATCTAAAGGACTCAGGTTGTCGCTTCAATCTACGATGGATATGTGCCACTATCTTATAGAGAAGTTCGATTTTCAGTATCTACTGACAGGAAAAGTTAATCAGGATAACTTAGAGGTACTTTTGTAGTTCTATGAACTTCTGCAAAACATTTGCTTGCGCCTGATTGCCCACTCTTGTTTTCTTCAATGTTTCTATTAAATGTGATATACGACGGTGTTCATGATCATTGCATAAACGCCTAATGTATTGGAATTATTTTGAATTCGTTATAGAAATTCTTTGGTATAATACGTCAATCTGCAGGATGTAATGACCATCCTAACTGCCCTACATTTCTATAGTTGTATAAAATGCTATCTGTATATAGTATAATCAAGCCCCCAAAGTTTGGAAATTGCATGGTATCGAATGATGGATCACCACCAATTTTAGTCTCAATTAGCGACCTGAAAGCCATTTACGGAAAGAATGAGAGTAAATATTGCATGTACCTGCAAGACATTAAGAAAAAACTGGATGCAGTACTCGAAAATGACGATTGGGAGGCGGACGATATCATTAACGCTAACAATGATCATTGCTATACTCCAGCCCCTATTCTAGACTGTATAATTTACTATGTGACAGGTTTTTCGTTTTAACTACTTTCTTCCGCTTAAAATGATTTTTACTAACAAAAATTAAGATTTCTAGTCTAATCTTACTAATCCTGCTTAATTTTTTGTTTGAAGCCTGATTGCACCAACATTATTTTAGCTTTAATTAAGACTTAAATATGTATTTATTTTTATCTTTCTTTCTAAATAAAGACAAACATTTATTAAGTCTCACTTAAAACTAAAATTACATTTGCGCAATCGAACCTTAGTGATTTATTGCTTACATTGCTCCGTTTGTAGATATTCAATGTATATAAAATACATCTCGATAAAAAATTTTTTCATTAAAAAACGTATGTATGAAAAATTTTTTATTGAGATGTCCGCTCCTTTGCCAATATTTTCAGCTTTTTAATCACATGTTAACATTACGGTATTGTGCTTGTAGGGTATTTGTGCAAACAGATACTTAAGAAATATAAGTCCTGTGTGAGTTGCGAAGAAGCTATAAAATCCCAATCAACAAGTCCTTCTCCTGTGTCTCAGTTGGTCGACATGAAATCCCGCGGCAAACTGATTCACGCTGATTTAACATTTTTTAATCTTATCCGCCAAGTCGAAGCATGCTTTACGAAGTATTGCTCTCGTTTCGATGTGTTTGACTTAACTGTCGATGAAGTACTTACTACACATAAATTTTCTTTTCCTTGTACACAAACATGCCTCCGAAATTCTCTCATACGCAATAGTTTATTATATTAGGTTACGCATGAGACAATACACTCATCAACAAAATCAAAACATGGAAAAACAATTTGTACGTAAAAAAAAATTATCGAAATTGACAAATCAATAAAGCATCTCTTATATCAAGTAGACAAAATAATTTTTCTTACCACTCTGGCGGAAAACATTCTACAAAAGAAAAAAAATAATAAATACGCAAAACTAAAAAGAATAAAAAAAATTTAGATTTTAGTATAGTATAGTATAAATGTAGTATTTAGTATATTATTTTATAGTATTTTGTATGAAATACTATTTACAACAATTTTTAAGTTTTAGAATATTATAATTTTTAGTATTTATTGCGTAGATATATTTCTACCAATAAATAACTATTTCTACGAATAAATAAAAACTTGTACAAATTATTTCCAATAGAATTTGTAATTTTTGCGTAGATTATTTTTTGTAGAATTTTTCCGCCGTCATAAAGGATTTTTCTTGCATTACATATGCATTACCCTACCGCAATGCCTCTCGTGGCGACAAAGCAAATGAAACTGCTTCAATAAGCGACGTACCCCCACCATCGGAGTTTCCAGACCTGTGTATACGACCGTGGTATAAACCGATAATGCCTCCATAAAAATATGTGGATATAATTTATATAAATGGATATATGTACAATGAAAATTGATATAAATTCTAGTGATTGTTATTGAATATATTGTCGATCGAAATATAAATATTGATAAATGATTTTTTTATTAGACAGATTTTCTATCTCTACATTTAGTAGCTCTGTTCCGTTATATAATTATCCTTAACATAAATAAATGATGCTAACTTTCTAAATTAATTTCATAAAATAAAATCTACATTCGTATAAAGCTTATTATATATCAATAAATATTATTATATATATATATATATATACAGGGTGACCCATTTTAACTTAGGCAGCCAAATAACTCGAAAAATAAGCACACTACGAAAAAATGTTTAGAATCAAAATTTTGTCATTTCGAGGGGGACGTACAATGACGTTAAAATGAGCCCCCCCACCCCTCCCCCTGGGCGGTGAGGGGGGGCAAGTTTGAAATCTTAAATGGGAACCCCTATTTTTTATTGCATATTCGGAATCTTTGGCTAAAAACACATACAATTTGTCTGAAACATTTTTCTCGATTCATGATAGATGGCGCTGTAATCGACGAAATTCAATTTCTTCGATTTCTCTTACTGAGAACCCATGCTTACGATTCTGCAATAAATTAACAATAAAAATACCACGTTTTCATTGTTAATACTCGAAATTAGTCTTAAAACAAACTTCTCATTATTTTTTATTACTCATTAATTACTTCTCAAGAAACTGCTTTTAGCGTAACCTGCCCTTTATGCAACTTGAATGGTCCAAAGTACCGAGACATTTTGGACTTTCCATCTGATGGAGTTCCTCTAAGTATCCCTCCAAAATTTTGTCCATTTAGTGCCAAAGTCACAAGTGTTTATGTATTTTTTTAACATTTGTACTCTGATAAAATTCTGGTAAAATGACAAATTATACGCCTACAGAAGTAGTCGATATTCTTATAACCTTTGGCGAATGTGGTAGAAATTACAGACTTACTGCCCGTACTTATGCGGAGCGATTCCCAAATCGCCGCCATCCTACTGATCAACAAATTATAAACATTGAAAGGAGATCTCGTAATAATCCACTTCATCGCGAAAGGTGAAGGAATAGACTTCATAATAATAATGACCCTAGATTGCTCGCAGTTTTGGCTATGGTTCATCAAAATCCCCATATTAGTACCCGTCAAATAGAACGAGAACTGGGAATCCCTCAAACTACGGCACATAAATTGTTACGATCAGTCAATTACCATCCGTATCATATTACTCTGGTACAGGAATTAAGTGAGGCCGACTACGTACTCAGAGTACAATTTTGTAGATGGGCTCTTGAGATATTAGATCAGAATCCAGATTTTTTTAGTAATGTTTGTTTCAGTGATGAAGCAACATTCATCAGCAATGGTAGTCTCAATAGGCATAATTGCCACTATTGGTCACCAGAAAATCCACATTGGTATCGTGAGGTGCTTAATCAACATCGTTGGAGTTTATATGTATGGGTAGGCATTTGCAATGGCCAAGTCATTGGACCTCATTTTTTTGAACGTCCAATTAATAGTCCAATGTATTTAGAATTCCTCGAAAATGATTTGCCAGCATACCTAGAGAATGTTCCCCTTGCAGTTAGACTAAATTTATGGTATCAACAAGATGGTGCTCCTGCTCATTATGCTCGTATTGTACGGATGTTTTTGAATCAAAGGTTCCCAAATCGGTGGATAGGGCGGGGTGGACCAGTTCTGTGGCCTCCGAGATCACCGGATTTGAACCCCCTTGATTTCTTTTTATGGGGATACGTTAAAGATGCAGTGTATAGTAAAGCTCCAACGACAAGATTGAATATGATGGAAAGAATAAGAAGAGCTTGTGAAGCTATAACTCCTTTAATGCTAGAAAATGTACAACGTAACTTTCGCTGTCGATTACTGTTATCCTTAGAAAATAATGGTGCACACTTTGAGCATCTCCTCCATGCGGAGAGAGCTGATAACAATGCAATCTTGCCTTAACTGGTTGGGTCACCACACGACCTTGCCTTCACTGGCTGGGTCACTACTTGACCTTGCCTTAACTGGTTGGGTCACCACACGACCTTGCCTTCACTGGCTGGGTCACTACTTGACCTTGCCTTAACTGGTTGGGTCACCACACGACCTTGCCTTCACTGGCTGGATCACCACACGACCTTGCCTTCACTGGCTGGGTCACTACTTGACCTTGCCTTAATTGGTTGGGTCACCACACGACCTTGCCTTCACTGGCTGGATCACCACACAACCTTGCCTTCACTGGCTGGGTTACCACACGTTCAAGCACCCCGAATTGTGAGAGGCGAGGGGACTCACGTTAATCAAGCACCGCGAAGGGAACAGAAAACTGCTACGTCCACGACGTTGTTCCTGGGTTACGCTAAAAGCAGTTTCTTGAGAAGTAATTAATGAGTAATAAAAAATAATGAGAAGTTTGTTTTAAGACTAATTTCGAGTATTAACAATGAAAACGTGGTATTTTTATTGTTAATTTATTGCAGAATCGTAAGCATGGGTTCTCAGTAAGAGAAATCGAAGAAATTGAATTTCGTCGATTACAGCGCCATCTATCATGAATCGAGAAAAATGTTTCAGACAAATTGTATGTGTTTTTAGCCAAAGATTCCGAATATGCAATAAAAAATAGGGGTTCCCATTTAAGATTTCAAACTTGCCCCCCCTCACCGCCCAGGGGGAGGGGTGGGGGGGCTCATTTTAACGTCATTGTACGTCCCCCTCGAAATGACAAAATTTTGATTCTAAACATTTTTTCGTAGTGTGCTTATTTTTCGAGTTATTTGGCTGCCTAAGTTAAAATGGGTCACCCTGTATATACACTCACCCGCAAAAAAAGCGGTACACCTAAAATTTGAGAAAATTTCATCAAATTTTAAATGATCATAACTTGGTAAATAATGATGATAAAAATATGTTTAAAAAAACAAAATGAAGGCTGTAATGTCCACTTTAAGAATATTTAAGTGGCAATTATGCTCAGCCATTGTTTTCAAAATGGCGGATAAGGAAGTGAAAGGATGTAAAATTGATTATTAAAGGATCGAGTTTGGGACGGTGCACGGCGTAAATCAGGCAACGCAGCCCAATGAGACCAAATGCTCGTGAAAGTGTGGAGTGTTATCTTTAAAATGTTTTTTTACCGAGCTCGATACGATGATTTTTCGCTGAGTTATTCCGAATTTAATTAAAAACGCTCTTTTTTCTTCTTCAATTTGCAGCTCAGCGAATAATTATCGTATCGAGCTCGGTAAAAAAGCATTGTAAAGGTGATACTCCACACTTTCACATGCATTTCGTCCCATTGGGCTGCGATACCTGATTCACGCCACGCACTGGAGCAAAGCGGGAACCTTTATTTATCGGTTTTGTATGCTTTCATTTATCCGCTATTTTGAAAAAAAATGGTTGCACATAATTTCAATTTAATTTAGGTGTGTGTGTGTGTGTGCTCGTTTGTATACCACAAGGATAAGGACCCCGTGGTTCGTCAGCTCCACAGTATTTAAAGACTCCAAACCCTCCTTGTGGTGTGTGTGTGTGTGTGTGTGTGTGTGTGTGTGTGTGTGTGTGCTCGTTTGTATACCACAAGGATAAGGACCCCGTGGTTCGTCAGCTCCACAGTATTTAAAGACTCCAAACCCTCCTTGTGGCGTGTGTGTGTGTGTGTGTGTGTGTGTGTGTGTGTGTGTGTGTGTGTGTGTGCGCGCTCGTTTGTATACCACAAGGATAAGGACCCCGTGGTTCGTCAGCTCCACAGTATTTAAAGACTCCAAACCCTCCTTGTGGTGTGTGTGTGTGTGTGTGTGTGTGTGTGCTCGTTTGTATACCACAAGGATAAGGACCCCGTGGTTCGTCAGCTCCACAGTATTTAAAGACTCCAAACCCTCCTTGTGGCGTGTGTGTGTGTGTGTGTGTGTGTGTGTGTGTGTGTGTGTGTGCGCTCGTTTGTATACCACAAGGATAAGGACCCCGTGGTTCGTCAGCTCCACAGTATTTAAAGACTCCAAACCCTCCTTGTGGTGTGTGTGTGTGTGTGTGTGTGTGCTCGTTTGTATACCACAAGGATAAGGACCCCGTGGTTCGTCAGCTCCACAGTATTTAAAGACTCCAAACCCTCCTTGTGGCGTGTGTGTGTGTGTGTGTGTGTGTGTGTGTGTGTGTGTGTGTGTGTGTGTGCGCTCGTTTGTATACCACAAGGATAAGGACCCCGTGGTTCGTCAGCTCCACAGTATTTAAAGACTCCAAACCCTCCTTGTGGCGTGTGTGTGTGTGTGTGTGTGTGTGTGTGTGTGTACGGGCGCACGCATGTGTGTATTAATAGTGGGTATGACCTCCTCGTGCGCGTATTACCTCATTCATACGATCAGGCATACTCTGTATTAGTCTTTTTATTTCATCCTGCGTAATTGCATCCCATGCATTTTGAAGAACTCTTTGAAGTTCTTGCAGTGACTGAGGTGCAGGTACGTGATTTCGTACTTTCTTGCCGAGATTGTCCCACAAATGCTCAATGGGATTTAAATCCGGACTACTTGCTGGCCAAACAAGTCGATTTATGCCAACTTCATCGAGGAAATCAAACACTCTTCTCGCAGTGTGTGGTCGAGCATTGTCTTGCATAAACAAGAAGTTCTCTCCGATAAAGGGTGCATACGGAACAACATACGGAAGGAGTATGTCTTCCACGTATACATCTGCGTTCATGTTCCTGTCAAAAAAGTGCAAATCTGTATGAGCGTCCGCTGAAATACCTGCCCAAACCATCACAGAGCCTCCATTGTAGCTGTACCTTTCACTTACAGTACAATCTGCAAATCGTTCTTCACGACGACGATAAACTCGTTCTCGTCCATCTGGAGAATAGAGACAAAAACGAGATTCATCGCTAAAGAGTACTTTGCCCCAGTCTGCGTAATTCCAGTCTCTATGCGCAACTGCAAAATTGAGTCGAGCTACGCGATGACGACCTGTAAGAAAAGGTACAGCCGCTGGCCTGCGCGAAAACAGATTTTGTTCCGCTAATCTTCTCCGAACGGTGTCAACGGATACATTGCAATTGTGGACATCCCTTAAATTGTTTCGAATTTGAACAGCTGTTCGATGTCTGTCTCTTAATGAATTTAAAACAATAAATCGGTCATCGTTTTCATTGGTACGTCGAGGGCGCCCAAAACCAGGCCTCCTCTTGAAAGAATTGGTGTCTAAGTACCTGGCATAAGCACGTTGCACAGTTGACACTGACAGATCAAGTGCCTCAGCAACGTATCTTCGACTTCTGCCATCTTCAATTAAAGCAACAACTTGAGCAGCTTTTTCTGGAGTTATCGTTGCCATAATCGAGAAGTAATTTCGAGAAGAAGTAATTAATTATGGTTTCAATAGATGAAGTCGCAAGGAGCAACGCGTCTAGAGAGCTAGCAAATCAATCGCATAACTTGTACTATAGTCTTTCAATGTTTTTTCCGTTTGAGACGTGCTGATGCCAGGTACATTGAAAGACTATAGTACAAGTTATGCGATTGATTTGCTAGCTCTCTAGACGCGTTGCTCCTTGCGACTTCATCTATTGAAACCATAATTAATTACTTCTTCTCGAAATTACTTCTCGATTATGGCAACGATAACTCCAGAAAAAGCTGCTCAAGTTGTTGCTTTAATTGAAGATGGCAGAAGTCGAAGATACGTTGCTGAGGCACTTGATCTGTCAGTGTCAACTGTGCAACGTGCTTATGCCAGGTACTTAGACACCAATTCTTTCAAGAGGAGGCCTGGTTCTGGGCGCCCTCGACGTACCAATGAAAACGATGACCGATTTATTGTTTTAAATTCATTAAGAGACAGACATCGAACAGCTGTTCAAATTCGAAACAATTTAAGGGATGTCCACAATTGCAATGTATCCGTTGACACCGTTCGGAGAAGATTAGCGGAACAAAATCTGTTTTCGCGCAGGCCAGCGGCTGTACCTTTTCTTACAGGTCGTCATCGCGTAGCTCGACTCAATTTTGCAGTTGCGCATAGAGACTGGAATTACGCAGACTGGGGCAAAGTACTCTTTAGCGATGAATCTCGTTTTTGTCTCTATTCTCCAGATGGACGAGAACGAGTTTATCGTCGTCGTGGAGAACGATTTGCAGATTGTACTGTAAGTGAAAGGTACAGCTACAATGGAGGCTCTGTGATGGTTTGGGCAGGTATTTCAGCGGACGCTCATACAGATTTGCACTTTTTTGACAGGAACATGAACGCAGATGTATACGTGGAAGACATACTCCTTCCGTATGTTGTTCCGTATGCACCCTTTATCGGAGAGAACTTCTTGTTTATGCAAGACAATGCTCGACCACACACTGCGAGAAGAGTGTTTGATTTCCTCGATGAAGTTGGCATAAATCGACTTGTTTGGCCAGCAAGTAGTCCGGATTTAAATCCCATTGAGCATTTGTGGGACAATCTCGGCAAGAAAGTACGAAATCACGTACCTGCACCTCAGTCACTGCAAGAACTTCAAAGAGTTCTTCAAAATGCATGGGATGCAATTACGCAGGATGAAATAAAAAGACTAATACAGAGTATGCCTGATCGTATGAATGAGGTAATACGCGCACGAGGAGGTCATACCCACTATTAATACACATATGCGTGCGCCCGTACACACACACACACACACACACGCCACAAGGAGGGTTTGGAGTCTTTAAATACTGTGGAGCTGACGAACCACGGGGTCCTTATCCTTGTGGTATACAAACGAGCACACATACACACACACACACACACACACACACACCACAAGGAGGGTTTGAAGTCTTTAAATACTGTGGAGCTGACGAACCACGGGGTCCTTATCCTTGTGGTATACAAACGAGCACACACACACACACACCTAAATTAAATTGAAATTATGTGCAACCATTTTTTTTCAAAATAGCGGATAAATGAAAGCATACAAAACCGATAAATAAAGGTTCCCGCTTTGCTCCAGTGCGTGGCGTGAATCAGGTATCGCAGCCCAATGGGACGAAATGCATGTGAAAGTGTGGAGTATCACCTTTACAATGCTTTTTTACCGAGCTCGATACGATAATTATTCGCTGAGCTGCAAATTGAAGAAGAAAAAAGAGCGTTTTTAATTAAATTCGGAATAACTCAGCGAAAAATCATCGTATCGAGCTCGGTAAAAAAACATTTTAAAGATAACACTCCACACTTTCACGAGCATTTGGTCTCATTGGGCTGCGTTACCTGATTTACGCCGTGCACCGTCCCAAACTCGATCCTTTAATAATCAATTTTACATCCTTTCACTTCCTTATCCGCCATTTTGAAAACAATGGCTGAGCATAATTGCCACTTAAATATTCTTAAAGTGGACATTACAGCCTTCATTTTGTTTTTTTAAACATATTTTTATCATCATTATTTACCAAGTTATGATCATTTAAAATTTGATGAAATTTTCTCAAATTTTAGGTGTACCGCTTTTTTTGCGGGTGAGTGTATATATATATATATATATATATATATATATATATGTATATATATATATACAGGGCGATCCTGAAAAACGATCCGTCTATAAAATGACGTATTCCTGACACCATTCTAAGACAATTTTTCCTTTACCAAAATTTGATTTGAAGCGTAGTTTTTGAATTATGAGCAAAAATAGTTAGTAAATCACGCGTCGGGTACAGAAAACAGGCAGGAGCGGCGCGGCGTGCCGCGAGCGCGGGCGCAGCTGACCGCCCGACGGGTGATTATCACCGCATGAGTCGCTAACTATTTTATCTTATAACATAAAATTATGCTTTAAATAAAATTTTGGTAAAGAAGAAAATGTCTTAGAATTACGTCAGAAATACGTGTTCCTTAAAATAACGTTATTTTAATAATGAAAAGTTGTTCCGGATCGCCTGCCGTCCGACGTTGCAATCAGCTGATTGCTACACGCGATGTGTGTATGGCGGAGTGTGTGCGTAAGAGAGAGAGAGAGAGAGAGAGAGAGAGAGAGAGAGAGGGAGGGTAGGAGGGACAGACATTCATACACACGCACGCACTTTTTTTCTCGCTCTCTTTCTCTCTTTTACGCAACACTCATACACTCTCTCATTCAGTCTCTCACTCACACTCTCTCGGTCACTCACTCACTCACTCACCTGCTTACTCACTTGCTCACTCACCTTGTAGCAGCGTAGCGAATCTTCATGCTATGTATTGTTGTTATCTGCTGCACGGTTATGATTGCTAGAGATGCGCGACACATCGAAATTTTTTCGATTATTAGTCTCACACTCGATTGACACAATACAGATTACAAGATAACGAGTTTACTGTTTATTCACTCACTATTGATTTATCGATACCAAAAATTACTTTCAAAGAAGCGCGAATGCAAACAGCACATGACTCGACGCGAAGCGACGGACCGCGGAGACTGCGCGATCACAAGAGTTATGTTGCCAGAAACGCGACACGCGACATCTAACAAACGACTTGCGCGTGGCGCGTGATTGACGCGAGATAAGACGAACGATCGGCTAAAACCTTCGCATTGCGAATGCGGTAGAAAACATGAAACGTATAATGACATACTTAAAAAATTAATTATTTATTATAAATAATAACTATTTCTAATTATAATAAATAATTATTATTTTAAAAAGCATGTGTTGTACGTTATTACGTTTTCGAAATTATTGCATTCACGATGCGAAGATTTAAGTCAATCGCAAGAATAATGTAATTTTAATTCTTTCGCCCTGTATATAATGTAAAATTTTAAGAAATTATTTCAAGCCTCATAACTCAAAAAGTACTTAACGAAAAGGTACTTAATTATAGTGTTTTGGAAAGCTCTCGAGATAAGCTACAAGAATATGTAATGACAAATAGTAGGTTCCATTAAAAAAAATTGAGGTGACCTTCATGTGACCTTCAAATAACTCTTCAAGGTCAAACCAATGATACCATCTTATGGCCCCCTCGAAACCATAAAACTTTTGTCTGAATCATTTTTCCGTATCTGTCTTAGGTACAAAGAAATTTGGGTGCATAGATTAAAATGGCCCACCCTGTATAATTGTTTAATGAATTTTATTATAAACTTTTTATATTAACTTATTTCTAAGTATCTTTTCTTTGGCATAAGAGGCACGTTTACTATATAAAGAGATATTCTGATTATAAGAAAAGTAATAAGGGATTAAAAAAAAAATGATTTATACGTTTTCTGTATATTCACATAATGTAGTTTGAATCAAGCGATACATAACGCCGTACTGTTTTTGTACTAGTATAAATAAGTAAAAATTTACGGTAGCACATACATAACTAAAATAAGTAATATAATTAATTGTACGAGAATTTTTCTGCATTGATATAGCGAAATCCAATTAAGTTTATTTGTGCTTCATTTCTGATCTTTAATTTGTACGCGTCAGCGGTGAGCGAGTACCACGTTAATCAATGTACATGCGACGTGTGCCGGTTCGGATATTGCGTTCGCGGAGAAGATTCTAGATGTATAGAGAATTGTGTGTGAGCGTTACGTTCGGAAATCATTTCCGCCCAATCCTGGGCATTCGCGCGGAGACAGTCAACCGTACCGGTCGTATTACGTTTTTTTTTTGCTCTACTCGCTCTTTTGTAGTTCTGTGATTTACTCATTAAAAGTTATTGCTTTATATATACTGATATTCATTTAAACCTCTCCATGATCCATCAACAGGTTATGGGCCCAGTGCACGTTTAGTGAGGTTTAAAACGTTGTGAACAGTATAAATAAACTTTGAAGAAAGTGCTACGTGGCAACGGTCGAAACGAACATGGCGGTGGAAATGTTCGGAAGAGGCATCACCAGGTTCAATGGAACAGACTTCCAAACCTGGAAATTCGAAATTAAGCAAGCTCTTGTTGCGCACGGTTTGCATGATATAGTGGACGGAACCAGAGCAAGACCCGCCGGCGATGACGCAAATGTTGCGGTCAAGGCCTGGGTGAAGGACAACGCAAAAGCGATGAGCCTGATCGCATCTTCGGTCGAGAGAGAGCAGCTGCAAGGCCTGACAAACTGTACGTCTGCTGAAAGTATGTGGAGTACATTAACGAGTATTTATGAGAGGAAGTCATCGTCGAGCAAATTGCTGCTACTTCAGAGATACCACGAGTATCAAATGAAGTCGGAAGACACTGTGATACAGCACGTCACTAACGTCCAAAAATTGGCCAGTCAGTTGAAGGATGCTGGTCATGAAGTGGCCGAGATGGACATAATGGCAAAAATACTGGGTTCACTGCCGGCAAAGTATAGCATGCTAAGCACAGCGTGGGACAGTGTTCCAGTGGCGGATCAAACTGTTGGAGTGCTACTTGAAAGATTAATTAAAGAGGAAAGTCGGTTGACTGCAGATGATAGTGCCGCAAATGCCCTCGCCGCTGTAAAAATCTGTGATAAAAAGAAAGGTGCTCGAAGCGACAAGGACACACACTTTAAGAAAAGGAGTGATCGACAAGGAAAAATGGCCGTGGAATGTTACTACTGCAAGAAGAAAGGACATTTTGCGCGAGATTGCTACAAACAGAAGTAAGTAAATCTCTAGATACAATAAAAGTAATATTAGACAGTTTAAGTAAAGTGTTTGAAATAACTATTGGCGACGGTAGTTCATTCGTTGGCATGGAAATTGTACGTGATCGAGCCAAGAAAACTATGTTTGTTCATCAAACCACATATCTCACTCGTATTATTAAGAAATTTAATATGGCCGATGCGAATGCTGTAAGTGTACCTGCGGATCCACATGTAATTCTAACCGTCGCTGATCTAGAGTGTCACGAACTGAGTAATGTACCTTACAGAGAGGCGGTGGGCTCTCTCATGTTCCTTGCGTTAGTTACTCGACCGGATATTGCATATGCGGTAAATGTTGTTAGCCGATTTGTTAACAGACCTAATAACAGTCATTGGTTAGCTATTAAGAGAATCTTTAAATATTTACTTAGTACTATAAGTTGCGGCCTGTTTTATGAAAGTCAGGATAATGGAGAAGTACTAATCGGTTACTCCGACGCCGATTTTGCCGGCGATGTTGATACGCGTAGATCAACTACAGGGTACATTTTTAATATTGGTACTAAGCCTGTGACATGGTCGTGACATTGGTTTGACCTTGAAGAGTTATTTGAAGGTCACATGAAGGTCACCTTCAATTTCTTAAATGGAACCTACTATTTGTCATTGCTTATTCTTGTAGCTTATCTCGAGAGCTTTCCAAAACACTATAATTAAGTACCTTTCCGTTAAGTACTTTTTGAGTTATGAGGCTTGAAATAATTTCTTAATTTTACATAAACCGTAAAATATCTTGTAAAATATTCATTTTTCGATTATCTTACCTTAATACTTTTATGTACAAAATAATGAGAGGAATCAATTGGTGTAAAGAAAACACATAGTTGTTTTTAAGAAAAAATATGGAATTGTTAAAATTGCAAATTACATATTTTTTCTTCAAAACAACTATGTGTTTTCTTTACACCAGTTGATTCCTCTCATTATTTTGTACGTAAAAGTATTAAGGTAAGATAATCGAAAAATGAATATTTTACAAGATATTTTACGGTTTATGTAAAATTAAGAAATTATTTCAAGCCTCATAACTCAGAAAGTACTTAACGAAAAGGTACTTAATTATAGTGTTTTGGAAAGCTCTCGAGATAAGCTACAAGAATATGCAATGACAAATAGTAGGTTCCATTTAAGAAATTGAAGGTGACCTTCATGTGACCTTCAAATAACTCTTCAAGGTCAAACCAATGATACCATCTTATGGCCCCCTCGAAACCAAACAACTTTTGTCTGAAACATTTTTCTCTCCCGGGCTTGGTTTTCGAGTTATTCTCCATTAAAGGTTAAAATGGTCCACCCTGTATATATTGTATCTTATTTCTATAAAAAAAACAATCGCCAGCGTTGCAAGGTCTGGATCAAGAATGCATACGGAAATTATGTCTAATCAACAAACAGCTGTATTATCCATATTTATGAAGCGATTTTCAAAAATCTATTAAGATTGATAAGCTAATAATATTCATATAAATGTATTTTCGTCTCTTTAATTTCGTCGAACTAGAAACGAAAGTAAAGCATATACAAATACAAATATATATATATATATATATATATATATATATACAAGAAATTAAAAAAACACGAAGATCCGCAAAAAACTTGCTTTAAAATATAGAATTAAATTGTATAAACCATTCATTATATGCAAGCTCTTTATCAAATATTTGCAACGTGGGTATCGAACTTATTATTCTTAATATCAAATAGTATTTATCAGGGATGGGAAAGTTACTTTTTAAAAGTAACTCGTTACCGTTACTCGTTACCGAGTAAAAAAAGTAAGTCGTTACCGTTATTAGTTACTTATTTTTAAAAGTAACTAGTTACCGTTACCGTTACTTTTCCTTTTTAATGTTAAAACAAGATAGAATTAAATAAAAAATTTACTTTGGTAATATTAAAATATTAATAAAAGCAACAAATTTTTTATTTTAAATTTACAAAACCGTAAAAAATTTAAAGAGCTATAGATTTTAAAGCACTTAACATGTAACTTCACATGTAAATAAAAAATTTTAATTTCCATTAAATTGATAAATACAGCTAAATTTACATTCTTTTTATGCGCTTTCGTCTGATATTACGTCAAACTTAAAAGCTGGCCAATCACATCCATTCCTCAGAAGAATGGAATAACTGTGATTGACCAATGATGTCATTAATCGCTCTCAGAGGTGTCTGTGAAACCGGCACGACAATCTACGAATTTCAAAAAAATACTAAGAGTTCTAATAGCACTTTTCATAGTTCTACAGTTCCTGAAAATTAATAAATAATTAAATAATTATTTATAAAATGATAAACGGTCGGAACTCTGCGCAAAAATGTTTCTAAAGAATAGAACTGTCCAGAACTGCCGTTAAAACTAGGGAAAATCATCAGCACGACACATTTTCACTAAGTGTCGTGCTGGCAAGAACATTAAAAATTCATAAAAAATTATTAATTTTTGGAATATCGATCTGAAATTGCATATATAGGCTGAACTATAACAGAACTATCGGAAACTCTTACTAAAAATAATAATATTCAACGCGTTTTGGTATTTTAGAGGGAAGAGTGTCGTGCTAGATTCGCGAAGTTAGCACATTTGTTCGATTTCGATTTTTTAATATAAGGAATGCGGAACTCTTTTTAATTTTTATCAGGAACTGTAGAACTATGAAAAGTGCTATCAGAACTCTTAGTATGTAACGGGCGGTTTTTCGTGTACCGCGGAAACGCAATTATATGGATAGCCGTCGGATCCAGGTGGCGGAATCAATAATTCGGTAACGCGGAAATGTGTGTGCAATAAGTCTTTATTGTTTCCTGTGTAAATGTACAAATGTGTTGTGTATGCGCGTGTATATGTGCGTGTATAAATGTATATGTACAGATGCGTTGTGTGTGTGTGAATGTGTATGCGCGTGTATAAATGTATATGTACAGAGGTGTCGAGTGTGTGTGTGTATAAATGTACCAATTATTTCCGGGCGCGATGCACTCGCCCGTTTCCCGGTATCGGCGCGTTATCGCTTTCTTGCGACTCGTCGGGCGTGTTTTTGTCGCGGTTTTTATGCACGGTTCGTAGCGCTCAGCTGTTCGGCTTTAATTCGGTCGGCTTTAATCTTATTTGATATTCGGCTCGTCTCTTAATAATTCCCAGATGGATTGCGGGTTTTTGGAAGGCGTCGCGACGCTAGCGAGCGTCGGAGGCGGCTCTCGTTCCACCTCGTGAAGGCGCGATGCCTGATAAGGATCTTGGTTCGGAGGCGATTTCACAGGCGCCGATATCGATCGGCGGAGGCAGCGTTCTCACTACCTTCTGGCCTTGTTATTCTCGCAAGGATTTCTCTGAGCTGCTTTGCTTGCCTTCTGACTAGCTTGACGCTTGAGAGGATCGCAAGGATCTGTCTTGTTATGCCGTCGAGAGCCCGTTTTATACTCGGCTAATTACCCGCGCCAGCGTATTCGGTAATTACTCCCACCGAGCGGCGGTAAAAATCGGAGCGGTTCGGGTCCGCCCGTGGGAGTTCGGGATGCCGAACGCGGGTTCTCAGCCGCCGGTAACGGCTCCCGACGGTAGTCTCTCAATAGTTGAGAGTCCCTGCCCGGTTGTTCTCTAAACGTTAAAAAATGGGCGCACTGCGCCTCTGCCATTGCCCGACCGATGTTCGTCGGGCGGCAGCTTCCGGCCGGTGTTCGCCGGGAAACGATGCATTCGGGGGTGCATCGTTACAAGTATTTTTTTGAAATTCGTAAATTGTCGTGCCAGCTTCACAGACACCTCTCAGAGCTATAAATTTCATCCGGCGATAACACACGCCGATATTCATATAGAATTCTATTCTTATATTTAAAATAATTTTAAGTATCTTAGATTACTTCTTAAGGTTCCGTTTAGTTAGTAAAATAAGTTATATAATAAGTTATATAATAAATAGTTATATAACATTTTCCAACTTACTTAAGACGATCTTAAATATAAGATTGAATTATGAATACTGGCCGTCGTTACCGGCAGGAACACCCATGCCGGACAGGTCGAAGGAGAAGAGTCAGACTAAGAGAGATACCAATATTATTTATATATTAATATATATTAATTATTTATTATATGTATTAATATATTAATTAATACATATTAATTAATATGTAATATTATTTATTATATTGTTATATAAATATTTTTGAATAAAATGAATTATTAATATTTTTGAGTAAAATGAAGCAAAAGAGACAATAATCGAAAGAATAAAGAAAAATAGGGTAAATCTTTACTTTAACTTACCCACCTCCAATGACTTTGACTTTGACATATGTTGTCAAGGTCACTACCCTGAGTGACCTCCAAAAAGTTTTAGCCGTCGGTCATTGTTTATTACAAAGTTATAAACAAATAAAGTTTGACGAATTATATGGATACAATGGATACATTACTTAGCATAGAAAATTACAAACCCATGAGAGGTCCATCAGAAATGTATGTGTACACATACACACACATACACACACACACGCGGGGGGGGGTGCAAGGGGGCCTTCGGCCCCTCTCCCGCACCACCCCGCCGGTAGGCTAGGTGGACGTTGCTTTGATACAATGGACAGATGTTGTAAGTTGTAAAGCGAGGTCCACCTTGCCTACCGGCGGGGTGGTGCGGGAGGGGGGGCCGAAGGCCCCCTTGCACCCACCGCGCGCGCGCGCGCGCGTGTGTGTGTGCGTCTTGTGTGTGTACACATACGTTCCTGATGGACCTCTCATGAGTTTGTAATTTTTTCATAAGCAACATGTTCACTATTTGACAACTTTGAATATACTGAATGTTTGATATACTGCGAAACACTGTGTAATAACACGTTTATATATTTCTGATATAGCTTACTTATTTCACTTGTGATAGAGATACTGTTGTTTTGATTTTTTTTTTATTTTGCCTAAATAATTTATTAAAAATATTTGTTATTAAAAATAAAAAATAATTAAATAAACGTATATTTCTTATAAATACATTTTATTAAGTACGTAATATGTTCGAAAATTACGTGAAATTCATGAAATTTTATTTGTTTATAACTTTTTAATAAACAATGACAGACGGCTAAAACTTTTTGGAGGTCACTCAGGGTAGTGACCTTGACAACATATGTCAAAGTCAAAGTCATTAGAGGTGGGTAAGTTAAAGTAAAGATTTACCCATAACAATCCGAAGATTCTAAGAAAAAGATGCATTGGACAGAGACGCATAATGATTAGACATATAAAAAGACAGCTTGCAAAGAGTTATAAAATTCACTAATAATATAATAATAATATATTTTGTAATTATGTTATACTTTATTATTAAGTACATTGTATTATATAGAGCATTTTAAATATAAAAAATATTGCAGCAATGAAGATAATAAAATATTATGTGATTATAATATTATACAGGGTGTCCAATTTTAATGTCCCACCCCAAATAACTTTCTTATTTTTAATTTTAGAAAAAGATGTTTCAGACAAAAGTTGTATGGTTTCAAGGGGGACATAAGGTGGTGTCATTAGTTTGACGTGGAATATTTGCTTCAAGGTCACGTAAAGGTCACCTTCAATTTCTTAAATGAAACCCCTTACTTTCTATTGCATATTCTTGTAGCTTATTTCGAGAGCTTTCCAAAACACTATAATTAAGTACCTTTTCGTTGAGTACTTTTTGAGTTATGAGGCTTGAAATAATTTCTTAATTTACATAAACCGTAAGTAGTTGGCACTAGGAGAATTCTAACGCAGGGATCTCAGGGGGGTGAGGGGCGAGGGGATCTCAGCGGCGCGGGGGAATGACGTCACGCAGGATGGAGGGGGGATGACGTCACGCGGGACGGAGGGAATTTCGATGGCGCGGGGGCTGCGGGGCGGGGGACGCACGTATAAACAAAAATGGCGGTATTCCTATGAAGAAGATTTTGGGTCTCTCTCTATTCCTCTCTCTCTCTCGCTCTCTCTCTTTATCCCTTTATATTTCTATCCCTCTCTCTCTCTCCCTCTCCATCCCTCTATCCCTCTATCTATCTCTTTAACCCTTTTATCTCTCTTTCTCTCTGTATTATCGCAAGTATACAATATTAGTCATAAACTTATATTTTGAGATATTTCGGGGTCCGACGTTTTCGAGCAATCTGTGAATCATAGCGAGATAACAACACATTTTTGAGATATACAATATTACCAGTTAACAAACAATATAAATAGAAGTATTCTTTGAAGGATTGGGTGGATGGAAATGCGTGCGAAGAAATTACGTCATGATTTTGTTACAATTAAAAATATATATATAATTTATTTAAATGTGTGTTTAATAAAAAGTATACAATATAAAAAAATAATAATAATAATATATAAAATAGACCGTCGGGCTATGTTGGGGAAGCCGTTTCTGAAAACAGAAGAAAACATACGCATTTCATTAGTTTAAATTATTTTAATAATTTATTTTAAAATACTTTTGATATATAATAAATTAAGATACTTACAATGTTATCCATCATCTATTTTAATTTGTGCAAATAGGGCACATGTTGCAGGCCAATATTTGATTCAAAGATCTTCTGCACTCTTTGCATGACATATTTTCCAAATGAACATAAGCTATGGTTCTATGTTCTCGAACAGCACTAGTTTCTTCATACTGATCCGGTGCTTCTAGAAAGCATTCGATACAAAATTTTAATCCATTTTCCATGTAGTAATATGAAATGCAACATATCTTTGTTGCTTGATTGTATGTCATTATTTCAGATATGCTTAAATCTCGCTGTTTCTTTTGTAACCGTTCATCAAGAATATCGACACTATTGTCACTATCATAATCACTGTCCTTCGCCAAGGGTTCTATATCAGATCCATCATCTTCCATCTCTCTCCTCTCTCTCTCCTCTCTCTCTATCTCCATCCGCTCCGCCACAACTGGATCCATCCAATAATCGTAATCATCATCCGTATCGTCGTCGATGATAATTACGTTTTCTTCAGCCATTGCACAAGACTAACGAAACACAGAAGAGCAACGAAAGAAATGATACTCTAGTGCAGCAGACCACCGAAACACAGAAGAGCAACGAAAGAAATGATACTCTAGTGCAGCAGAGTCCTCTTCATTATATTTTTTTAACATACACAATATAAATAGAAGTATTCTTTGAAGGATTGGGCGGATGGAAATACGTAGATAACAACACATTTTTGAGATATTTCGGGGTCCGACGTTTTCGAGCAATCTGTGAATCATAGCGAGATAACAACACATTTTCAACCCTAGGTTCAGTTACAAAATTTTTTTTCTTTTGTGCCTTCAACAATCTCTGAAAGTTTGTTGGTTGAATATAAGAAGGATCGAAGCGCATCAGATCATAGTACGTGATTTGAAAGCGCATCGACACGACGGTATAGCAAAAGTATAGTCAAAAATTATAGTGTTCTGTCAGAAAGTAATGTTCTGTCAGTGTTGTGTGATAATATAAAAATGGAAGACCACGCGTTGTCATCTGACAGTGATTGCATTAGTGACTGCAGTGAGAACTCCACGGAATTCAGAGAGAAAATAGTGTCTGTTGCGGAAATTAATGCTTTAAACGCACGTAGTACAAAATTTTGTATCATATACTTTTATTATTCCACGGGTGGTGCTTTAGCTGTATGTCCTTCGTGTATGATTGCATTGCAAGGCGTGGATAGCCAAATGATGTACGCTGTTCGAAAGCATAAAATTGAGACACTTGATGCGATGGATGGCCGATTCTGTTCAAGTTGTAGCGAGCCGTTGTATATAAGATTTCCGTGCAATATGTGCCCAATTTGCACTCTGTGAAGAAATGGAAAACGTCGAGCAGACTGAATGCGACCTGGTGGAGCGGTCCCGCCAAATTGCCACCTTGGGCGAATATTTTGCATGGCTACAACGATGCAACGAGTACATCGAGTCGCTGGAAGAGCAAAGTCGGATCAAACGACCGCGATTATCGATCGGGAATCGACAATCGCTGATTGCTCGAATCGCGCGACTCGAAGGTGCAAAGACTCGATTGCAGAGACAGTTTATGCCCAGTGGTGGTAATTACAGTGGCGACAATAACGCGGGTGCCGGATGTAGCGCGCATCAAAATGAACTTGTGTGGCGCGAGATTGATACCGCGTTCGATAACCGTATTCTAACCGGTGCTGTGATTAACGCAAACCATATCGAACCTCGTCAATTTCTCGAGGACGCCAAAGACATCGTGCTCGAGCAAGTGCAAGACGTTATAAGAAGATACAACAGTGTAAAATTGAACACTATATTCAACGGTGAATTTGTGTCGGGTGATAAGCGTGCGAATAAAAGTATCAATACGAGAAACTGTGAACTCTTTCGCACGTCTGATTTACACGAGTGGTACGAGCGCAGCGTTATCGAGCCCACTCTAGCATTGCTAGAAGAATTTCAGGAACGCGATAGTGGCTGGGCATTGTCGCGAATACAGAATTTAACTGTAAATATAAATAAGTATAATCCTATGCGCGCGGGATGTTATATTAAATTGCCGCGAGAAATTATGATGAAGAGAGCTGTAATTAATGTACAATCTAGAGACAATGCGTGTTTCGCGTGGGCAGTGGTGGCCGCTCTATACCCCGCTGAAAGAGACACAAATCGGGAATCTTCATATCCCCACTATACGACGGTGTTAAATGTACAAAATATTGAGTTTCCGATGACGTTGAACCAACTAAAAAAGTTTGAACATATAAACAATATCTCCATCAACGTGTACAGCATCGAGAAAGAAAACAGCATTGTCCCGATACGTCTTTCGGAGCAGAAACGGGATAAACACGTCAACCTGTTGTATGTGGAAGACGGTAACAGCGTCGGACATTTCGCATGGATCAAGAACTTATCCCGGCTCGTGAGCTCGCAACTGAGCAAACACAACGGCCGAAGATATATCTGTGATCGGTATGTATAATTTGAATAATTTATGTAATTATAAAATATAATGCATTGCATAAATCTTTAATTTAAATATTCTTTTACAGATGCTTGCACTATTTCGGATCGGAGGACAAGTTGCAGTCACATACGGTAGACTGCGGAAAAATAAACGACTGCGCTATCCGATTGCCGAGCGATAAGGACAAGTGGCTCGAGTTCAACAACTACACGAGGAAAGAGCGGCTTCCATTTGTGATCTATGCCGATTTGGAATGTGCGTTGACAAAGACTGACGAAGAAAAAAATTATCAGCATCATAAGGTATTTAGTATAGCGTATTATATGCATTGTTCGTTCGACGACTCGTTATCCGCGTACCATTCTCGCCGCAGTATTGATTGTATCGCGTGGTTCGCCGAAGAACTTAAAAATTTAGCGTTACGTGTAAAGACTATTTTAATGACTACAAATGTCTCCATGGTAAATTTAACATCGGACGAGTGGGAAAAATTTCACAGCGCAACGCATTGCCATATTTGCGAAAAACCGTTTACGCAAGAAGACGTACACGCGTACGCGATCATTGTCATTTGACCGGACGATATAGGGGTCCCGCGCACTCAAATTGCAATCTAAATTACAAAGAATCATTATATATTCCGATAGTCTTCCACAATTTATCAGGTTACGACGCGCATTTCATTATCGAGGATATAGCCACAGCGTTCGAAGGGGAAATCGAATTACTTCCAATAACCAAGGAAAAATATATATCGTTTACAAAAACTGTTAAAGTTGCACAAGACAATTGGAAAAATTATATAAAATTAAGTTTTATCGATTCGTACAAATTTCTTACGGCAAGTCTCGACAAATTGGCATCTTATCTAGACAAAGACAAATTCAAAATTTTAAAATCAGAATTTCAAAATTTATCTGCAGAAAATTTCAGTTTATTAACACGGAAAGGCGTCTTTCCGTACGAATACGTCGACTCTGTAGATAGGTTGCAAGATACGTGTTTACCACCGCGCGAATCGTTTTACAGTTCTTTGACCGGTGAAACTATATCCGAGAGCGATTACGCGCACGCCGAGAACATCTGGACGCGATTCTCCATTCGAACGCTAGACGAGTATAGCGATTTGTACCTGAAAATCGACGTCTTGTTATTAGCCGATATTTTTGAAAACTTTCGCGATAGTTGCATCAAAAGTTACGGACTCGACCCCGCGTATTATTATACTCTTCCCGGATACACGTGGGATGCCATGTTAAAGCATACAAAGATTACATTCGAATTGCTTACCGACATCGACATGGTCATGTTTATCGAACGCGGTATACGCGGTGGTCTGAGTCAGTGTTCCAACAGATACGCGCGCGCTAATAACAAGTACATGCAACAATCGTACGATCCATCGAAACCATCGTCGTACTTGATGTATTTCGATGTAAATAATTTGTACGGATGGGCAATGTGTCAACCGTTGCCCTATGCCGATTTTCGATGGGTCGACGACGTGTCGAATTTTGACGTAGCATCGATCGCGTTAGATTCGCCTACGGGTTATATCCTCGAAGTCGATCTCGAGTATCCGCAACATCTTCACGATACGCACATTGACCTACCGTTTTGCCCGACACGCGACAAGCCGCCCGGCAAGCGGCAAGACAAACTCCTCGCAACGCTATACGATAAGAAGCGTTACGTGATACACTACCGTAACCTACAGCAATGTACGCGACACGACCTTCGCGTTACAAAAATACATCGCATATTACAATTTACACAATCTCCGTGGCTTCGCAGTTATATCGAATTAAATACACAGTTTAGAACACTCGCGAAAAATGATTTTGAAAAAAATTTATATAAACTGATGAATAACGCGGTATTTGGTAAGACGATGGAAAATGTGCGTAATCGTGTCGATGTAAAATTATTAACAAAGTGGGACGGACGATACGGAGCAGAAGCAATGATAGCGAAACCAAATTTTCATAGTAGAAGCGTCTTTTCGGAAAATTTGGTTGCCATAGAATTACGCAAACTTGAAGTGAAATTTTATAAACCAATCTATGTCGGCATGTGCATACTCGACATTTCTAAAACGTGCTTGTACGAATTTCATCATGAGTACATGTCACCGCTATATCGTGATAAATGCCGGGTAATGTACACCGACACAGACAGTCTTATATACCACATTGAGTGCGAAGATGTCTATGAAAATATGAAACATGATATCGCTAGTTTCGATACGAGCGATTATCCAATTGATAACGCGTACGGTATACCGCTCGTGAATAAAAAAGTACCGGGTTTAATGAAAGATGAAAATAACGGCGCGATAATGACCGAATTCGTCGGGCTTAGAGCAAAAATGTATGCGATGAGAGTGGACGGGAAAAAGGATACGAAGAAGGTTAAAGGTGTCAAAAGTAACGTTGTTGCGAGAACGATAACATTCGACGATTACACGCGGTGTCTGAATGACGAAATAGAAATGACACGACAGCAATCTTGCATAAGATCGAAATTGCACAAAGTGTATACCGTCCGCGAGACGAAAATTGCTCTGAGTCCGTACGATGACAAGCGGTATATCGTACCTGATTCGACCGACACATTACCATGGGGACATTATAGGATACCCTTATAATATAATATATATAATGTAATGTAATATAGTATGTGATATAATGTCAGATATTATTTTTGTATATGTATCTCATATGTATATGTATTTCATATATTGTATTATATACGATTATTGGAAAGGATGTATTAATAAAGATTTTTGTATTTTTATATATTTCATGTATATTTTTTATATGTTGTACATATTTTTTCTTAAATTTAAAAATAAATACAATTTGTATGAATTAAATCACATTGTCCTTATGTATCCAAGAATTGTGCGAATTGTCAAATCCCAACCATTTCACGTAAACCTCGTTACCCCTCCTACGCAGTATTTTCTCCACGAGATACACGTCCGGATAATTCGCGCGATGCAACTCGTACTCGTAGAACGCTCCAGCAATAGATTTTTTGCGATAATCCTCCAGTAGATAGCTTACGGGATTAGTATGTTGTACTTTTGCAATTTTAAACACTTCGGTTGTCCAATTTGGCGTGTAACCTTTCTCGAAAACTGTCTTGTACTTGCTAACGCGTACCGAGTCACCTACTTTGAATTTCGCCGGACCCGCGATATTTACATGGTTGTACACAGTAGCCAAGAGTCTTTCAGCGATCGCGGGAGTAACGTCGACGGGTCGCATACCGATTGTTCGATGCTTGCGCGCGTTGTAATCCGATACGAGTCGCGGCAACGCGCTGATCCACTTGTAAGATCCGTTCAGCGTAAACATCTTCCACATGTCGTTTTTCAGCGTGCGATTGAATCGCTCAACGATCGATGCCTTCAATACCGAATATGTAGAATAGTGATTGATGTCATGTTTCCGCATGAGCCGTTGCACGTCAGCGTTATAAAATTCCTTCCCCATATCAGTCTGTAAGTTTTTCGGACATCTTTTGCTATCTCGAATTATCTCGGCGATAGCGTCAGCTGTCTCGCTTCCACCTTTACTCTTGAGTGGTATGGCCCACGCGTGCTTGCTCAACGCATCTATGACTGTGAGTATGTAGTGGTAACCTCTGTTGAAACGAGAGTACGGACGCATCTCGACAATGTCAGCTTGCCACAGGTCATCGTATCCCCGCACTATGACGTGTCTTCGGGGAAAATTTTTTCTCGCCGGCGCGTGCAATTCGTTCACCAACTGCCGTTTCTCTAAACTATGTTGTTTCTTCACTTCCTCGGTTATTCCCGATCGCCGATCCATCGTTGTTTCGATTCGTCGATCAAACGATGTGTGCCTCGAGTATCACCGTGCGTTTTATCATTCGTTGCTAGACGTTCCTGGCCCGTTCGATAGCCGTTCAAAGCTGTTCGATAGCCGTTCATAGCCGTTCGATAGCCATTCATAGCTGTTCGATAGCCGTTCCCAACCCGTTCGATAAACCTTTGTAGATGCTCATAGCTGTTCGATAACCGTTCTAGCTGTTCGATAGCCGTTCCCAACCCGTTCGATAAACCTTTGTAGATGTTTAATAATTGTACAATAGCCGTTCCTAAACCGTTCACTACAGCCGCTCATTACAGGTTGATAGCCGTTTCTGAATTAGTGTTAATCGCACGCCGAAGCTCGTTTATCGCAGTCTGCAAAGCTCGCACATCCTTCTCGAACGCAGTCAGCTTCTCGTCTGATTCTTTCTGCTGATTCTTCAACGTTTTAACGCATTGTTCCACGTACAGTTTGTTGACTGCATCGGTATCAGCCTCAGGTTGCGCTACACGGCGAATCTTGCGCGACCTCGCGTCATAGTACGTAGCGACGCGACACAGAGCGTTTTGACGCAAGTAACTTGTCACCGATTTACCCCAATGATCGCTAGTTCTAATTGCTTCATTTCTCTGTTCGAATAATCCAAATTTGTTGATGGGCATTTTTTTCTCGATGCGAGTGACGTCGATCGACTGATTAGTTTCGTCGAGACACCGTTTAATTTATAATAAGGCCGACTTCGCGAAGTTCCTCTATAATCGACAGGATCTCGTTGTCGTGAGCGTTGTGGCCAGCTCGGCGCGAAGCGTCGAGCAATCGTAGACGATCCACTAGCTCGTTGGGATCGTCCCAGTGCACGTAATCGATCTTATTGTCGGTTAGCGTCATCGCGCGAGGCATGAATACTCCCGTACCGCATTTTTTCTTTTTCAATTCGATCGACATCAACGGTGCAATTATGTGTTTATACTTGTATCCCCTGTTGCTCTTTAATTGACCTTGCGCATCATATTGACGTTTATGCGCACTCGTCGCCATTAATATGCTCTTATATTTTTGCATATCGTCCTCAGTGTATATGTCATCATCGGGAATTCTCTTGAAGATCAACTCGTATAATCCAGGTGTACCAATGTACCTCACTTTGTCTATGATTATAGAGTCATCTGCGCCGATGTCGAATCGTTTGTTACCGAGCCACATTTCATTCTCGTCGAAATAGACACCGTACACGTGATCGATCTGTTTTTTTTATCGCCACTAAGGAGAGCGCCCATGTACTTTTGTGCCAGTGGCCCGAAGTGCTCTCGTAACATTTTTTGACCTTCCAACGTTTGTAACATGTTTCGAACAGATGGTGATTCGAGCGGGTTGCCCGTGGTTTCGAAAACATTTTCGATTGCGAGTGATTCGGGTATCGTGGGTTGTACGATTCTCGTTGTCGCGGACGGTGTGGAGGTTATCAGCGGTTCATCCGATGTATGCGGTGTCGATAAACGATTCGCCTTCAATCGTTGTCTCTTTTTCGGTGTCGTATCCTCCTCCTCCTCCTCCTCTTCCTCTTCCTCCTTGTACCGCTTGATGGGTAACGTTTTAATTATAGCGTCAGCGTTACTCTCCGGCTCGTTTTTCACCGCGATTAAGCTAGAGTTGTCGACGATTTTTTGTAGTGGCTCGATAATAGGCCTAAAATGGGTCTTGACCGCGATATCGTCGTCGATCTTACCGGTCTTCAAAGCGCGATGTTTCTTGCGGATCGATTCGCTCGTTTTCTCAATCTCCCTCGCAATCTTTTCACGCTCGCGAATATTATTGTTTTCAGCCATGTCGACAGAGTGTGTCGGCAGCGACTAATCGTTTTGCGGTATCGCGAACACGTTAAATCCTTTTCTGTATCGCCCGTTCGTAAATGAGCTGTCCTTATCTATCACTAGGAATCCATACTTTTGTTGCCAACAAGTACGACATAATTCACTGAAATCCCCGTACGACATGTCGGTATTCACGTGATCGTTGTACACGTGTTTCAAGTTGGTACCGTCCTGTTTAAACAAGATCAGCAGGTTCGCGTTGTCGCGTATAAGATGTTTTGGTATTCTCGCGTACGTCTGACAGAGATAGAAGCAGTCGACGTTCGAGTGACGACCCATTGAGAAGTACTCTCTTATCGTATTTTGCTTGTCGCACGCCACGTCATCGAAGACGAAAATCGAGTTTGGACGTGCCTCGCTCGGTGGAATGACGTTACTGTTATTGGAGAACGTAAAATAACCGATTTCGTCAATCGGCGTCAATAAATTCTCCAGATATCGATATTTCGGCTGTTGCAGCGACTTCGAGTACACGTACACGTTCTCGAAACGTACACCATGCGGACTTTCCAGTAGACTTATCAGAACGTTGGTTTTACCACAATTCGAGGGGCCGCAAACGATCGCGCGTATAGTAGTCGGTAGCATCGTACCATGCCTGCGCATCTCCGCGTTGTCCTCCATTGATCGTAATCTGTCGTCGCAATTTGTCACGCATATCGTCAAAGGTTGTCGTACGAATCTCATTTTTTCAACACTGCTGATTGGATCGAACGCCTGCCTATTTATAGGTGCGCGAAATCACGAGTCGCTCAGTAGAGAAAAAATGTTCATCCTGCTAACAAATCCTTCCGATATTCGCGATTTGAGCGTCGAACAGCTACAATTTGTGTCGAAAGCAGTTCTATTGAGAACGTGCGGTGATTACGTCCACTACGTGTGGGACAAACTTCCGGAACACATAAAAGCGGATCCGGAGGTTCAGACGTATCGTCGCTGTTACGAACACTACAATCAGCCGTGTCAGGAAACGCACATCGACGGTCCGGCGCCGTTGATAAAGAATTGCGGCGAATGTCAACGAAAATAGGTAGAGGCCTATTAAATCACGCGATAAACGCACTTCCGATCGAATTCCATATTCCCGGCTATCAGTTTTGCGGACCAGGCACGCGGTTGCAAAAGCGATTAGTCAGAGGCGATCGAGGTGTCAACCCATTGGACGCGGCGTGTCGCGAACACGATATAGCATACTCTCGGAGCAACGATCTCACCGAGAGACACGCGGCGGATAGGATACTCGCTGAGAAAGCGCGGAATCGCATCGTTGCGAAAGATTCGACTCTCGGTGAGAGAGCCGCCGCCACAACTGTCTGGGCAGCGATGAAAGCCAAGACGAAGCTCGGTATGGGTCTGAAGACGAAGACGAAGAAAAGAACGGTGAAGAAACGGATACTTCCGGTAGCGAAATGCGGCGGTGTATTGCCGATTCTACCAATGTTGGGTGCGCTCGGATCCCTGATCGGTGGAGCGGCTGGTGTAGCGAAAGTGGTGAACGACGGAAAAGCCGCGCAACGTCAGTTGCAAGAGATGCTACGTCACAATCGCGCCATGGAAGGTCACGGATTATATCTCGCTCCTTACAAATACGGACGAGGAGCCTCAACAAGGAGAAAAAAAAAAACGTCAAAGAGACGCTAAAAATGCCGCAGGGCGCAACTACCAACGTACAATTGCTACAATTGGCAAAACGTATGCGCATTCCATATTTTAGAGGTGTTTTCATGCGCGACTCTTTACCGATCGGTGGTATATATCGAAACGAGAGCGGCATCGTAAATTTGGATAGCGTCGAAGGACCAGGTACTCATTGGGTAGCGTATGCAAAGAGGGGGAATCGCGCTATATATTTCGACAGTTTCGGCAATCTTCGACCGCCGAATGAATTGGTGCGATATCTCGGACGAAACGTAACGAAGATACAGTACAATTACACACCTGTTCAAACTTACGATCAGAGCATCTGCGGACAATTGTGCTTGCAGTTTCTTCGAACGGTCGATGCATGTGAATTTAAAGACAGATATTGCGCTATTTAACTCAGTATTCGTTAAACAGTTTCGTCGACATGTCTATGACATTCACGTTGACTGGGAAGAGTAGCGTTCTCACGGCAAACTTCTTTCCCACCGTAGATTTGAGCGACGGCGAATACGAGTTCGGTCTAACGGATTTTGAGACTTATCACACGATACCGAATGTGAATTCCTCGAATAATAAATTTTACTTTGGCAAAGACGACGAAGAAATTACGATTCCCGAGGGATCGTATGAGTTGCAAAATATACATGAATTTTTGAAACATGCAATTTCACGGAAACATCGCGATGAGAAACACATTGACGGCGATGACTATGAAGATGATGATGAATATCCGATAGTGCTCCGCGCTAATTACAATACAATGAGGAGCGAGATCAAATGTGCCTACAGAATAAACTTTACCAAACCCGTCAACATTGGATCGCTGCTAGGATTCTCGAATGGTATTCTCGAGCCGCGAAAATGGTACGAATCAAACCTGCCGATTAACATTCTCAACGTGAATATTATCCGTATAGAGTGTAACGTGACCGCGGGTGCGTACAACAACGGCATACTCGTTCATACGATACATGAATTTTCACCGAGGGTACCACCGGGATATAAGATATCGGAAACGCCTGCACAGATCATTTACCTGCCGATCATCGCGCGGAGCATTACGGATTTAACGTTACGCGTTGTCGACCAGAACGGACGATTGCTCGATTTTCGAGGAGAAGAGATCACCGTAAGATTGCATGTACGTATGCGACGTATGAGATGCTCGTATTGAACGGATCGAAAGACGTGAGAGATAACGCAATCTTTACGAGACCAGCAACACCACCACCAACAACAACAACAACAACAACGTCGACGTTTGCTAATATCAAATCATCCAAGAAAAAGAAACTCAGCGCATCGAACGTTGCGTTTTTACAATCTTTGGGATTTGCGGTGCGAAACAGCTGAACGATGACCGACATTCTCAACATCGGTGATGAACCGATCTTTGACAACCGTATCGTCAAGATCGAGACTCACACGTATAACCCGTTCGCCAATACAACGTTCGGACACAGTGACGAGATAAGAATACCCATACAACAACAGGATCTGTATACGCTGCCGTACGAGAGTTTCCTATACATCGAGGGACAACTAACGAAAAACAGAACAACAGTTGAAGGAGAAAGTGATGTGATACTGGGACATAATTGCGTCGCATTCATGTTCGATGAGATTCGATACGAACTCGATGGCGTTGAGATTGATCGCAATAGAAACGTAGGAATAACTACTACGCTCAAAAACTATGTAACGGTATCATCCGATAGAATTGTGATTATGAAAAACGCCGGCTGGGAGCCGCCGACCTATTCGCATGGTCATTTCAATTTTTGCGTACCGCTCCACATGTTATTGGGATTTTGCGAGGATTATAAACGAGTGGTGATTAACGCTCGTCACGAATTGATCTTAATACGATCGCGCAACGATAATAATTGTCTGGTTGGAAGTTCAACGCTGGAGCCTGTGATGACCATATTCAAGATACAATGGCGAATGCCTCACGTGCTGTTGAGCGAGATCGAAAAACTGTCGATGCTGCGTGCTCTGGAAAGCGGACGATATCTCAGCATGGGTTTTCGCTCGTGGGATCTGTACGAGTATCCGCTATTGCAGCTTACAACGAAGCATTCGTGGGCCATTAAGACCTCGACTCAGCTGGAGAAACCACGCTACGTTGTCTTCGCCCTGCAAACAGGCCGGAAGAATGCCTTGTCTAAGAATGTATCTCAATTCGACGACTGCAAATTGATCAATGTGAAACTTTATCTGAACTCGGAATGTTATCCGTATGACGATATGAACCTGGATTTCGATAAAAACAGATGGTCCATTCTGTACGACACGTACGCGCGCTTCTGCAAGAACTATTACGGATACGAGTATCTCGAGCCGAGTCTCTCCGTCTATACGTTTCAAGAACTCGGTCCGTTCGTGATTATCGATTGTTCTCGACAAAACGAATCGGTCAAGAGCGCAACGGTGGATGTGAGATTGGAATTCGAATGTAAAGAGAACGTACCGGCGAATACTACTGCGTACTGTCTCATCATACACGATCGTGTGATCCAGTACAATCCGTTGACCAACGTTGTACGCAAAATCACCTAAGCGATAACATCGACACAAGAGAGGGGAGGAGGAGGAGGAGGAGGATATAAATCAAAGTGCTGCGAGATGATTTTAGAGTTTGCCATTCCTCTCGACTGACGTATCGAAGAGAGAAAGAGAGAGATCTCGTCATGTCTATACCAACGTTTGTGGATCTGCAAGGATTTATTGTCGGGAGAAATTTTGTCGTGAAAGAAGCGGCAGTCCTGAGGAAGGGATATGTTCTCTCGCATTATTTTTTCGCAAGTCCTGTACCGTGGAGCGTGCTAACAAAATCTGAGCGATGTCAAGTCTCATGGGTGATTAGAAATCATCACGGATTACAATGGGAAGACGGAAACGTTCCGTATGGCTTGGCTCAGCGTGTAATTACAACAGCTATCGTTGGTATGATACACGAAGAAGAAGAAGAAGAATCGTCTGTCGTGTACGTTAAAGGACTTGAAAAGCGAAAATGGTTGACCGATATACTAGGCGATGTGGGAAACGGCTATATTATTGAAACTTTAGATGCTGACTATGAAGATATTGATTCTCTAAATAAATTAGATATTACCAATAGTATGCGATGTGGAAAACATGTTAAGAATTGTGCATTACAAAATGTATTTAAAATATTTAACTGGTGGTCGCAACGCCTGAAAGAATTGCAAGAAAATAAAATATGTAAACATTAATATGTTTTATCTCTTATTTCCCCTCCCTAAACCTTTCCATGCGTTTCTAAGAATTTTTTGTCTGAGCGTTATCTCCCCTTCTCCTAAAACTCAAAACGTTAGAAGTATTAATCCCTCCACCACATTATACTTTTGGAAGATGAGCGTCATCCATACTCGGTTATTTCTTATACGATCAGTGTCGCGTTAACACCGCTCTCGTGGTTCACTTTTCATAACTCCCAGAGAAATGTACTACGTCGAAAGAAGCAGCAGCGGCAGCGGCGTCGGAAGACGCGTGAATAATTACGTATCGAGTCGTGATAAAACTCGATCGTTTGAGAACAAATGTGACGAGTAAGTTTTTCGTTTAACTTCTTTCTATTTTTATATTTTTACAAATTGTATTACTATTATTTAATTTTAATTTTTCTGTAGCATTTCGTTGGAACGTCGTGCGGTTCGTATACTAGGTAGACGATACGCATTGACAGCTACGGGATTCAAATTCCTCGACATTGGTATCAACGTGGGTCCACCGAGTTACGTGGAGATTGCCATAGGAGATCATCGAGGAAAGGAACTGATATTATCTCTCGAAACGTGGAAGGGACTCTACGAGCAACGTCGTAATATTCAAAATTTCCTTCGGAACGACTCTAAAGATGACTTCAATTTCATAAGCGTTGGACCGCTAACAGTGAGAGTTCGTACGATTAACGACGTCAAACTCATAAGTCTCGAATCTTCAAACGTATGCTTGATGATGGTCGAATCGACGTTACATCGCATGTTCGATCTCGATCACTGCATAGATGTAACTTTTGATCGATTGGATAAAATTATCCAAACAGTTGATGTCAAGTTTACGCAATTCTCCAATATCGCGTCCACTGTAATAAATCCGAAAGAAATATCAAATGTAATACGCGCGAGTGCTGCTTTCAACAAGCATCAACTCGTCGATTGCGAACTGGCAGCTTTAGTTTTTAGTCCATAGTACGTAAGAAAAATATATAAAATATAAATAAAGAGTTTTAAGTCAAATTCATGACGTAATTTCTTCGCACGCATTTCCATCCACCCAATCCTTCAAAGAATATTTCTATTTATATTGTTTGTTAACTGGTAATATTGTATACTTGCGATAATACAGAGATGACAGAGAGAGATAAAAGGGATAAAGAGAGAAAGAGAGAGGGATATTCAGAGATTGTTGGAGGCACAAAATAAAAATTCTTTTGTAACTGAACCTAGGGTTGAAAATGTGTTGTTATCTCGCTATGATTCATAGATTGCTCGAAAACGTCGGACCCCGAAATATTTCAAAAAATGTGTTGTTATCTACGTACTTCCATCCGCCCAATTCTCCAAAGAATACTTCTATTTATATTGTGTATGTTAAAAAAAAAATATAATGAAGAGGACTCTGCTGCACTAGAGTATCATTTCTTTCGTTGCTCTTCTGTGTTTCGGTAGTCTGCTGCACTAGAGTATCATTTCTTTCGTTGCTCTTCTGTGTTTCGGTGGTTTTGTGCAATGGCTGAAGAAAACATAATTATCATCGACGACGATACTGATGATGATGATTACGATTGGATGGATCCAGTTGTGGCGGAGAGGATGGAGATAGAGAGAGAGGAGAGAGAGAGGAGAGAGATGGAAGATGATAATCTCTATGAATCAGACGAGGAAATAGAAATAGAACCCATAGCAGACAGTGATTATGAGAGTGATAGTAGTGATGAACTAATACACACTAAACATCGAAATTTAGACTTGACTGAAATAATGGCATTGGATCACACGAAGATATGTTGTATATCTTACTACTATGTAAAAGATGAGTCCAAATATTGTACCGAGTGCTTCTACAGATTATCATTCCTGTTCTTAGAAGCTGGTATTGTTCGGGAACATAGATGCACATATTATGAACATTTGGAAAATATGTCATGCAAAGAGTGCAGAAGATCTTTGAATCAAATATTGGCCTGCAACATGTGCCCTATTTGCACAAATTAAAATAGATGATGGATAACATTGTAAGTATCTTAATTTATTATATATCAAAAGTATTTTAAAATAAATTATTAAAATAATTTAAACTAATGAAATGCGTATGTTTTCTTCTGTTTTCAGAAACGGCTTCCCCAACATAGCCCGACGGTCTATTTTATATATTATTATTATTATTTTTTTATATTGTATACTTTTTATTAAACACACATTTAAATAAATTATATATATATTTTTAATTGTAACAAAATCATGACGTAATTTTTCTTCGCACACATTTCCATCCACCCAATCCTTCAAAGAAAACTTCTATTTATATTGTTTGTTAACTGGTAATATTGTATAATATCTCAAAAATGTGTTGTTATCTCGCTATGATTCACAGATTGCTCGAAAACGTCGGACCACGAAATATCTCAAAATATAAGTTTATGACTAATATTGTATACTTGCGATAATACAGAGAGAAAGAGAGATAAAAGGGATAAAGAGATAGATAGAGGGATAGAGGGATGGAGAGGGAGAGAGAGAGAGGGATAGAAATATAAAGGGATAAAGAGAGAGAGCGAGAGAGAGGGAGGAATAGAGAGAGACCCAAAATCTTCTTCATAGGAATACCGCCATTTTTGTTTATACGTGCGTCCCCCGCCCCGCAGCCCCCGCGCCATAGAAATTCCCTCCGTCCCACGTGACGTCATCCCCCCTCCATCCTGCGTGACGTCATTCCCCCGCGCCGCTGAGATCCCCTCGCCCCTCACCCCCCTGAGATCCCTGCGTTAGAATTCTCCTAGTGCTAACTACTACCGTAAAATATCTTGTAAAATATTCATTTTTCGATTATCTTACCTTAATACTTTTATGTACAAAATAATGAGAGTAATCAATTGGTGTAAAGAAAACACATAGTTGTTTTTAAGAAAAAATATGGAATTGTTAATTGCAAATTACATATTTTTTCTTCAAAACAACTATGTGTTTTCTTTGCACCAATTGATTCCCCTCATTATTTTGTACGTAAAAGTATTAAGATAAGATAATCGAGAAATGAATATTTTACAAGATATTTTACGGTTTATGTAAAATTAAGAAATTATTTCAAGCCTCATAACTCAAAAAGTACTTAACGAAAAGGTACTTAATTATAGTGTTTTGGAAAGCTCTCGAGATAAGCTACAAGAATATGCAATGAAAAATAGTAGGTTACGTTTAAGAAATTGAAGGTGACCTTCATGTGACCTTCAAATAACTCTTCAAGGTCAAACCAATGATACCATCTTATGGTCCCCTCGAAACCAAACAACTTTTGTCCATAACATTTTTTCATGATTTCCATATTTTTCGAGATATTTGCCTGGGGCGATTAAACGAAACACCCTGTATACGCACGCACGCACGCACGCACGCATTGTAAGGTGTACAGTGCGCGTCAATGATCCTGTCCTAGATGGGGCAAGGGGGCGTAGAAGTGGCCTATCAGCCGGCAACGTGACACTGGCTGATTGGCCAGTTTTGAGCTCTCCTTGCCCCGCGTAGGACAGGATCATTGACGCGCACTGTACATATTCCTAAGTAAATACACTCTTTGAATTTTGTAGCGCTTTTTCAGTTCCTGAAATATGTAATTTTGAAATATCATAATTTGGATACTTGTATCATTTTTTATATCCTACTTTTATTTATATTTTTTTTGTTTATATTTGCTCGTTATTTTATCATTATCAATACGTTTCTTGAATATTATTCAGTTTCGCCAAGAATTTCTTTTTGTTTACATTTGCTTGTTATCATGTCACTGTGAGCTTTAAAATTATTTCTAGATTACTGTTTAGTTTTGTTAAGAATTTCGAAATAGGTGTAGAACTGCAGTTGCAGTTGCGAACTTCTACATAGTTATTACTTCTACATAGTTATTACTACAGATAAAAATAAACATCAAGAGACACGGTAGTGTCTTTGCTAAGTCCCAGCGTAAGCAAAAAAATGCACTCCGTGTATTATTACGCGAGTCGGATTGAGATTATAACTCGATATTTTTATTTCTCATATAACCGCTCAACGGATCGAGTTCTTAGTAGAATTAATCGATAGCTTGGGTTTAAATTAAATAATAAAAGTGTTTTTATTTTTGCGCTACGTGCTCTGTAAACGGAGATATCATGATGCAAAGTCTGAAATGTGAAAATTTCGATTAAGAAACGTCGTCATAGTCATCGTCAACTCCTCTTAAGAGGATGCCGGAGTCGCAGCCGAACTCCGACGGGTAGGCGCCCTCATTTTAACATAACTAAAAGTGTCGGTACATTACCAACACTTATAGTTATGTTACCGACAGTATTTTCTAGAATAAAAAGACATGCATATTTTAGAAAGAGCAATGTGAAAGCTTTTCTTTACATTGTGTTTATTGGAACAAAAAATATGTTGCATTTTCACTGCTCTATCGTCTCGCACAAGCAACGATTTTAGAGCATAGATCTATCTTTATTGCGTACATATTTAAACATAATTCTAATATCATTGCTCTCATTTAGCTATGTTTCTTTATATATATAATAAAAATATATTGTGAAAATATTTATAAATATTATATACTTATAAATTTTACGAATACGATATTACATCAAACAATTTGCATAAAACATTTTATATTGTTAGCTTTTGATTATATCGATTTAACAAATGTCATGCATAAATTGTAATTTGTAGAAAGTTATATGCAAATATCCTTCTTATTGTATACAGGGCGATCCTGAAAAACGTTATGTCTTTAAAATGACGTATTCCTGACACCATTCTAAGACAATTTTTCCTTTACCAAAATTTGATTTGAAGCGTAGTTTTTGAATTATGAGCAAAAATAGTTAGTAAATCACGCGTCGGGTACAGAAGGCAGGCAGGAGCGGCGCGGCGTGCCGCGAGCGCGGGCGCAGCTGACCGCCCGACGGGTGATTATCACCGCATGAGTCGCTAACTATTTTATCTTATAACATAAAATTATGCTTTAAATAAAATTTTGGTAAAGAAGAAAATGTCTTAGAATTACGTCAGAAATACGTGTTCCTTAAAAAAACGTTATTTTAATAATGAAAAGTTGTTCCGGATCGCCGGCCGTCCGACGTTGCAATCAGCTGATTGCTACACGCGATGTGTGTATGGCGGAGTGTGTGCGTAAGAGAGAGAGAGAAAGAGAGAGAGAGAGGGAGGGTAGGAGGGACAGACATTCATACACACGCACGCACTTTTTTCTCGCTCTCTTTCTCTCTTTTACGCAACACTCATACACTCTCTCATTCAGTCTCTCACTCACACTCTCTCGGTCACTCACTCACTCACTCACTCACCTGCTTACTCACTTGCTCACTCACCTTGTAGCAGCGTAGCGAATCTTCATGCTATGTATTGTTGTTATCTGCTGCACGGTTATGATTGCTAGAGACACATCGAAATTTTTTCGATTATTAATCTCACATTCGATTGACACAATACAGATTACACGATAACGAGTTTACTGTTTATTCACTCACTATTGATTTATCGATACCAAAAATTACTTTCAAAGAAACGCGAATGCAAACAACACATGACTCGACGCGAAGCGACGGACCGCGGAGACTGCGCGACCACAAGAGTTATGTTGCCAGAAACGCGACACGCGACATCTAACAAACGACTTGCGCGTGGCGCGTGATTGACGCGAGATAAGACGAACGATCGGCTAAAACCTTCGCATTGCGAATGCGGTAGAAAACATGAAACGTATAATGACATACTTAAAAAATTAATTATTTATTATAAATAATAACTATTTCTAATTATAATAAATAATTATTATTTACTCAATCACGCGCCACGCGCAAGTCGTTTGTTAGATGTCGCGTGTCGCGTTTCTGGCAACATAACTCTTGTGGTCGCGCAGTCTCCGCGGTCCGTCGCTTCGCGTCGAGTCATGTGTTGTTTGCATTCGCGTTTCTTTGAAAGTAATTTTTGGTATCGATAAATCAATAGTGAGTGAATAAACAGTAAACTCGTTATCGTGTAATCTGTATTGTGTCAATCGAATGTGAGATTAATAATCGAAAAAATTTCGATGTGTCTCTAGCAATCATAACCGTGCAGCAGATAACAACAATACATAGCATGAAGATTCGCTACGCTGCTACAAGGTGAGTGAGCAAGTGAGTAAGCAGGTGAGTGAGTGAGTGAGTGAGTGACCGAGAGAGTGTGAGTGAGAGACTGAATGAGAGAGTGTATGAGTGTTGCGTAAAAGAGAGAAAGAGAGCGAGAAAAAAGTGCGTGCGTGTGTATGAATGTCTGTCCCTCCTACCCTCCCTCTCTCTCTCTCTTTCTCTCTCTCTCTTACGCACACACTCCGCCATACACACATCGCGTGTAGCAATCAGCTGATTGCAACGTCGGACGGCCGGCGATCCGGAACAACTTTTCATTATTAAAATAACGTTTTTTTAAGGAACACGTATTTCTGACGTAATTCTAAGACATTTTCTTCTTTACCAAAATTTTATTTAAAGCATAATTTTATGTTATAAGATAAAATAGTTAGCGACTCATGCGGTGATAATCACCCGTCGGGCGGTCAGCTGCGCCCGCGCTCGCGGCACGCCGCGCCGCTCCTGCCTGCCTTCTGTACCCGACGCGTGATTTACTAACTATTTTTGCTCATAATTCAAAAACTACGCTTCAAATCAAATTTTGGTAAAGGAAAAATTGTCTTAGAATGGTGTCAGGAATACGTCATTTTAAAGACATAACGTTTTTCAGGATCGCCCTGTATACAGAGTGTCGCAGAGTACTATACATATATAAGCGCTTGTGAGGAGCGCAGTAAATTGAAGAAAAAAGTCCCATAGCATTTTACGATTTTCGCAATAATAGAAATTATAAAATAAATAAATTATATAATAATATTAAATAAAATCGAACGAATGTGTATCTACGTGTGTGTGAGAGAGAGAGAAACGCTCGACCGTTCGAGCTATTGCATGGTCCAGCGTGTTAGGCTTTTCGTGCGTCGGCACGTGACAAGGGGAAGAACAGCGGGACATGCCGTTGTCATTCGTTACGTCATCGCCACGCCGCGCTGTCCCTCCTCTTGCCGCGCGCCGACAAAATGCCTAACACACTGGATAATGCGACAGCTCGAACGGCCGAGCGCTTCTCTCTCTCTCTCTCTCTCTCTCACACACACACACACACACACACACACACACACGTAGATACACATTCGTTCGATTTTATTTAATATTATTATATAATTTATTTATTTTATAATTTCTATTATTGCGAAAATCGTAAAATGCCATGGGACTTGTTTCTTCAATTTACTGCGCTCCTCACAAGCGCTTATATATGTATAGTACTCTGCGACATTCTGTATATACAATAAAAAAGATATTTGCATATAACTTTCTGCAAATTACAATTTATGCACGACGTTTGTTAAATCGATATAATCAAAAGCTAACAATATAAAATGTTTTATGCAAATTGATGTAATGTCGTAAAATTGATAAATAATATAAATATTTTCATAATACATTCTTTGTTTCAAAAGCATCGAAATGATAGATTTATATCGATAATATAATAGGTTTCATCGTCCATTTCCAAACGCAACCATAATATATATTTTTTTCGTCTCTCCGATATATGCAAATGAGATATTTGTACTGAGGCGTCTTTTTCTAACGATATTCATTAGAATATTGTGATCAGATATGATAAATGTAAGATATATGAATAATTTATCACTTTGGAAAAGGCAATTTACTTTCTGCTATAATTTTAAAAAAAATGTTGCTTTGTACATTTCACATTATTGAAATATTTTTCTTTACAAGGATTTCCTTCTAAGACTATAGTTTATAGTAGTGTAGGGAAAGCCGCAGCATAAATTTCATAGCATATGCTATCAAGTTGAAACATTTCAAATATTATATTATTTGTAGGCAACGGCAATAAAAGTAATTTTTTTTAGGCACACAGCCGGGTAAGCTATCGTACATTCGAAGCTTGGTGTTATCAAAAAAATCGCCAGCGATCAGTATAATTTGCTCAATAATTTGTTAGCTTTTGTCGCTATATGACATGCTACAATTATATAAGAATTATCGCAATATAATATAGCACACTTTCAAAATAAGAATTCTCTTATAACGTGTAAAAATCGGTTCAATGATTCATTTTATCTGGATTTTTATTCTTATCAAATATGCCTTTTAGTTGAGGCAGTGTCTTTATGATCTCTGAATTAAATTTCGTTTAAATTTCGCTTCCAGAATGCACAGGCAAATCGTATCTGATGTAAAACATTTTTGAAAGTAACCAGCACACAAATTAAGATTGCTTTTCGAATTTTTTTTGAATAACCAACATACAAATTAGATCGCCTCTGGATTTTTTTTTCAATAATCAGCTCACGAATAGATCGCCTCTGAAATAAATATTTTAAATAACCAAAGCGCACATGCAAACCGCATCTGATATGAAATATTTCTAAAAACAACCAGCCTACGAATAAATTGCCTCTGGATTTTTTTGAATAACCGGCACACGAATTAAATCGCCTCTGGATTTTTTTTCAACAACCAGCACACGAATTAAATCGCCTCTGGGTTCTTTTAAACCAGCATACGAATTAGATCGCCTCTGGATTTTTTTTAAATAATCAGCTCACGAATAGATCGCCTCTGAAATAAATATTTTAATAACCAGAGCGCACATGCAAACCGCATCTGGTATGAAATATTTCTAAAAACAACCAGCACACGAATTAAATCGCCTCTGGATTTTTTTTCAATAACCAGCACACGAATTAAATCGCCTCTGGGTTCTTTTAAACCAGCATACGAATTAGATCGCCTCTGGATTTTTTTTTAATAATCAGCACACGAATTAGATCGCCTCTGGATTTTTTTTAATAATCAGCTCACGAATAGATCGCCTCTGAAATAAATATTTTAATAACCAGAGCGCACATGCAAACCGCATCTGGTATGAAATATTTCTAAAAACAACCAGCACACGAATTAGATCGCCTCTGGATTTTTTTTTAATAATCAGCTCACGAATAAATCGCCTCTGAAATAAATATTTTAATAACCAGAGCGCACATGCAAACCGCATCTGGTATGAAATATTTCTAAAAACAACCAGCACACGAATTAAATCGCCTCTGGATTTTTTTTTAATAATCAGCTCACGAATAGATCGCCTCTGAAATAAATATTTTAATAACCAGAGCACACATGCAAACCGCATCTGGTAAAATATATAATCTGTACGTGTGTGTGTGTCTATATATATATATATATATATATATATATATATATATATATATATATATATATGTGTGTGTGTGTGTGTGTGTGTGTGTGAGCGTGTGTGTGTGAGCGTGTGTGTGTGCGCGCGCGCGCGTGCGTGCGTGCGTATGAGCGTGTGTGTGTGTGTGGGTGGGTGGATGTGAGTGTGGATGTGTGTATGTATGGACGTATGTATGTATAAAAGTGACGCGAGAGTTACATGAGGAAGCGAGGTAATAAGAACGAGCGAAATAACAATAAAAGCGAACGAGATAGAAATAGCAACAAGGATTCGAGCTCGAGAATCGGATCTTTCTTTCACACTATTATTTTCCTCTCGCTCGCATCTATTACTGTCTCGCTCGCTCTCGATTCTTGGGTCCGCTTATCTTTTCGAACTGTCTATCACGATTGTCAAGTGTGACGGAGAAAACAAGACCATGAGTAGAGAGCGAGCGAGATGACCTATCATCAAAGAGTTCCGAAGTCTCTTACAATCGGTTTCTTCGCTTCCTCTATCCATTCCGAATTCATGAAAATGTAAACATCTTATAAAATAAAAATTGAAACTTTTATTTTTAATTTCATCGGTTTGAAAATAATTTTAATGAATTAATGAGATTTTTGCGATTTTTGCGAAATGATATTAAACACGATGTAAATCGGGTAATTTTTAATTAGTCTGATAATACAAGTTTTATAATTATATATTTAACTAAATTTATGCGATTTATATCGTGTTTGATATTATTTTAATCGCAACATTCTCATTATTCTTTTAAAATTACTTTCAAATGAATAAAAAATGCATTTTATTTTCTGACATGTATTCGTGAATGTTATAAATAAAGTCTCATGTAAGAGACTTCGCAATGTTCAACATCGGAAACTTTTTCGTTATTTATAATAATTTACGACTTTAAATTGCCATAAAGTAAAAACTAAAACTTTTATATTTTATTTGATCTTTTTTAATAAAAAGGGATTAATGAAATTTTTCCGTTTAAAATGACATCGAATACAATATAATTCGGATAACTTATACTTATTGTTATATAAGTAAAAGAATGTATCTAATTGAAAATTATTCGAATAAAATGTTGGGTTGTTTAATGTGATTTTAGTCGTAAAAACCATATTAATTCTAAAATATGTTCAGTAAGATAAATTAAGTAATGTAAAAATTTTAGTTTCTAATACATTTTCAATGTTATCAATTGTGATGTTCACATGACATCTTCTGGTACATTTAAATATGTGAAATAAATAAATAAATAATTTTAATATGTATAATAAATTAAGATAATTTGTTTCACTGCACAATATATAGATCATTTAATATTAATTATATCGACCATATTTAGACCAGGAGACGTCATGTGAACACCACAATTAATAACATTGAAAATGTATTTGAAACTAAAATTTTTACATTACTTAATTTATCTTACTGAATATAATTTTAGAATTAATATGATTTTTACGACTAAAATCACATTACACAACCCAACATTTTATTCGAATAATTTTCAATTAGATACATTCTTTTACTTATATAACAATAAGTAAAAGTTATCCGAAATATATTATGTTCGATGTCATTTTAAACGCAAAAATTTCATTAATCCCTTTTTATCAAAAAAGATCAAATAAAGTATAAAAGTTTTAGTTTTTATTTTATAGCAATTTAAAGTCGTAAATTATTATATTATAAATTATTATAAATTATCATAAATAACGAAAAAGTTTCCGATGTCGAACATTGCGAAGTCTCTTACATGAGACTTTATTTATAATATTCACGAATATATGTCAGAAAATGAAATGCATTTTTTATTCATTTGAAAGTAATTTTAATAGAATAATGAGAATGTTACGATTAAAATAATATCAAACACAATATAAGTGGCATAAATTTAGTTAAATTTATAATTATAAAACTTGTATTATCAGACTAATTAAAAATTACCCGATTTACGTCGTGTTTGATATCATTTTAATCGCAAAAATCTCATTAATTCATTGAAATTATTTTCAAACCGATGAAATTAAAAATAAAAGTTTCAATTTTTATTTTATAAGATGTTTACATTTTCGTGAATTGCAAATGGATAGAGGAAGCGAAGAAACCGATTGTAAGAGACTTCGGAACTCTTTGATGATAGGTCATCTCGCTCGCTCTCTACTTATAGTCTTGCTTTCTCCGTTACACTTGACAATCGTGATAGACAGCTCGAAAAGATAAGCGGACCCAAGAATTGAGAGCGAGCGAGACAGTAATAGATGCAAGCGAGATAATAATAGGAGCGAGCGAAACAGTAATAGATGCGAGCGAGACAATAATAGGAGCGAGCGAAACAGTAATAGATGTGAGCGAGAGGAAAATAATAGTGTGAAAGAAAGATCAGATTCTCGAGTTCGAGTCCTCGTTGCTCGTGTTATTTCTCGTTCGCTCTTATTGTTATTTTGATCGTTCTTATTATCTTCTCGCTTCTTCACGTAATTCTCGCATCACTTTTGTACATACATACGTCTATACATACACACACTCACACACCCACACACACACACACACACACACACACACACTCACACACACACACACACACACACACACACACACACACACACACACACACACACACACACACACATATATATATATATATATATATATATATATACACGGTGAGTCATTTTAATCTATAATCCCAATTATCTCGTTGGCAAAGCATGACAGAGAAAAAATTTTCCCACAAAAGTTGTTTGTTTCTTTGGGGGCCATAAGATGGCACCATTGGTTTGACCTTGAAGAGTCATTTGAAAGTCACGTGAAGGTCACCTTCAATTTCTTAAATGGAACCTACATTTTCTCATTACATATTCTTGTAGCTTATCTCGAGAGCTTTCCAAAACACTATAATTAAGTATTTTTCCCTCAAGTACTTATTGAGTTATGAGGCTTGAAATAATTTCTTAATTTCACATAAACCGTAAAATATCTTGTAAAATATTCATTTTTCGATTATCTTACCTTAATACTTTTATGTACAAAATAATGAGAGGAATCAATTGGTGTAAAGAAAACACATAGTTGTTTTGAAGAAAAAATATGTAATTTGCAATTGACAATTCCATATTTTTTCTTAAAAACAACTATGTGTTTTCTTTACACCAATTAATTCCTCTCATTATTTTGTACATAAAAGTATTAAGGTAAGATAATCGAAAAATGAATATTTTACAAGATATTTTACGGTTTATGTAAAATTAAGAAATTATTTCAAGCCTCATAACTCAATAAGTACTTGAGAGAAAAATACTTAATTATAGTGTTTTGGAAAGCTCTCGAGATAAGCTACAAGAATATGTAATGAGAAAATGTAGGTTCCATTTAAGAAATTGAAGGTGACCTTCACGTGACCTTCAAATGACTCTTCAAGGTCAAACCAATGGTGCCATCTTATGGCCCCCAAAGAAACAAACAACTTTTGTGGGAAAATTTTTTCTCTGTCATGCTTTGCCAACGAGATAATTGGGATTATAGATTAAAATGACTCACCGTGTATATTGTGTATATGTATAACTTACACAGAATATTTTCTACGTAACTCGTTGTAATGCTGTTTTCCCGCAGCTTGTTACGCGTACGATTGTTACGCCGCTGCGTGACAGCGAGTATCTATGACGCGGAATTCGAGAAAGAAAACAAGAATGTAATGCTTTAATGTGCGCGTACATGTATACTGAAGTATACTATTACACGCAAGATGAAAGAGAATGATGGTACGAGATTGACTCTCCTTGTCACACAAACCGACTATAGCGCCGTCTGTCGCGATAGCGAGCAACTAATCTACTGCTCTGTTTTACTCTTGTATCGCAGTCTCACACTCAATAATATGCATGAAAATTTTGCGTACCGAAATTATTTTTACTACGATTCTAAACTCATTTCTAAAAGTTTATTTATATTCCTTCATGCAATCTCTAACAGGAAGCTATGTTATTTTGTACATATAAACTGCAACATTTTTATATTAAGCAAGTTTTGTTACGGGTTGACGTCAGAAGCTGATAAAAAAACTGTAATTTTTCAATTTTTTTTGTTTTTGACAAAACTAGTAGGTTCCTGCTTTGTTTTTATATATACTTTAATCGTGGAGAAGGAATTATAATTCTGTGTAATCAATAAAAAAATTTCGGTATGGAAAAAAATAATCGTTTTGTCGGTAATCCGGCATCCTCTTAACGTAACAAAGAATATACAGAAATACGTTTCCAACGTCTGCCACAAGAATGCGCTAGCAGTGATTCACGCTACGCAGCGTTAGTAGCGCTCTGTGGCGTTAACGATGCTTATAAATATGTTCTAAAAGGTTAAGTGTGTCACTTCAGGTAATTATATAAAATAATAATATACATATAACATTTATATATTTAGATTAGATTGTATCTATATTATTATTTCAGATTATATATATATATATATATATATATATATATATATATATATATATCAAGAGACACGGTAGTGTCTACTTCACTACAGCTATAACATGGACGTGGACACAGCGAGTGACAATACATCTATCGACGACAAGATAGATGACTTTTGCGAAAATCCGACGCGGGATGCATTAACGGAAGGTCTTATGAGTCTCTTGAAACCTACGGTGGATCAACTGGACGAGAGAATTCGCGCCACAAGGTGACGTCAAGTTTTCTGTTCAGCGCGCATGCAATAATAGTAACATTTATTTTTCGCGTTTCTTCTTGCAAATTTACGTATATTTATTATTCTTATATTTCTTTCACAGTACGTACTATTTATTGCAAAATATATGTTTATTCATCGAACTGTAACGATAAAAAATTGCGATTTACTTACACAAGCAACATATAAATCTTATTGTTACCTATTTTACAAGAATTCTTGAGCATTTTGAAAATCATTTTCAATTTTCATATATAATTATTGGAATGTTATAAAAAATTGTGCTTCTATCATGTACTACAAGTTGCGTACAAAAGTTGCGAAGAGTATTATTTTTTATGCATAACTATTCTCTTTGTTATAGGATATGTTAAATAGAGCTGAAGCAGCGAATTGTTATTACTTAACATTGATTACTTTGCAAGTTTTATAAAAGAAATTTCTTACAATTTTCACCATAAATTATGGAAACTCCAGTAGTTAATTTATCAGATGAAGAACTCAAGACAGTTTATGATCCTTCTGAGGATTCGTATCTTTTAATAGATGCTTTGGAAGAAGATTTAGACATTCTGCATGCGATGAAACCTGTGATTTGTTTAGAAATAGGTAGTGGTTCTGGTATAGTCATCACAGCTCTAGCAATGGCATTGAAAAAATATAATGCTCATTTTATTGCAATTGATATAATCATTATAACATAGAATATTGAAATTCAAAATTTCAAAATTAAAAATAACTTATGCTTTGCGAAAGAAAATTAAAAATGAAAAAAATGAAAAGTAGTTTATGCAACAGCATAGAAAGAAAAAATACTCTATGCTATGATGATATACATACACACACGCACACGCATGCACACACATACAAACATCTTTTTATATCATCATAACATAGAATATTTAAATTTTCAAAATTAAAAATAGCTTATGCTTTGCAAAAGGAAATGAAAAATAAAAAGTAGTTTATGCAAAGCATAGAAAGAAAAAACAAAAAGACACATTTATAAAAAATATTCTATGTATGATGATACGCACACATACACACACACACGCACACGCATACACATTTAAATATTAATAAAAATTAAAAATATTATTTCTATAACGGGCTGAGGTTCTTGGATTGGAACTTCGGCCTCGGCCTAGTCCTCTCGACCGTCCCGCTCTAGCCCATCGTGCACGCGGTTGTTCTACAATAAAAGAAATATTTTAATGTTATTTTATTTGAATATAATATTTAAAGAAGAACTGCACGGATTAACTATATTGAAAGTTAATAAATCTAATTTTAATATATGTACATTCAGATTCATGAATTTAACATTACGCAAAATACTTTTAGCCTTTTAAAATATAAAAATAATTATTTGTGAATTAAAAATTTTTTTTGTAAAATATAATTTATACGACACAAAAATTCATGAAAATACAAATTTTAATTCTATAGAAGGCTAAAAATACTTTGGGCAATGTTAAATTCATAAATCTGAAAATGTAATAGATTTATTAACTTTTAACATAGCTGATTCATTTAGCTGATTCCTTTATAATTAACGTGCCAATTATATAATTCAAAATTATTTACCTCTTACTTGCCCCGCTGTCGTTATCGGTGACGACGGCGGCGGTGGCAGCGGTGACGACGCTGACGGCGATGGCAGCGGTGACGACGTTGACGGCGGCAGTGGCGGTGGTAGTGATGCCATCGTTGGTGGAGGCGATTCTTTTTGTGTTTCCATTAATTTTTGTGTTTCCATTAATTTTTGTATTTTTTTTTTAAGTATTATATTTTCTTTTAAAGCCGCTTCAGCCTCAACACGTAAAAAGGACGACAATTCAATTTCTGGCTCCATTTCTTCCATATTGTAGGTTCTGAAAGAATGGAAACATATAAAATACATATTATAAAATATGTTTAGAAATGATAGTAGAAATGATAGATAATAAATGATTAATCTTCATTTTAATCTTTTATTGTAATGCATATATGTATTGTGTGTGCAACACAAATATGAATTACAATAAAAAATAAGTAATTACAATAAGTGAATTACAATAAAAATAGTAAAATAAATTTTTATTCCCTTGTTATCTATCATTTCTTACGCATATGTATTAATAATATAATGTGTTACACTTACTTTTTAGGATTTTCTTCATTTTCCTTTTCGTTGGATCTGAAAATAGAAATGTATAAAATATATTGTACAATATAAAATATTTTTATATTATGTATTACAATAAAAGATTAAAATAAAAATTAATTCTTTGTCATCTATTTTTATTATATATTTCTATATTTTTATTATATATATGTATTACAATATGTATTACAATAAAGTGTTAAAATAAAAGTTAACCAAGTATTGTGTGTGCAATACATATGCATTATAATAAAAGAATAAGATAATAAAATATTAAAATAGATTATAAAACATTTTTATAATGAAATAATAGATTGTTATCTATCATTTCTATAAAAAATTTTATAATATTTTATTATATATTTTATATATTTTATTATTTTAATCCTTATTGTAATGCATATGAGTTGCACACACAATACTTGGTTAACCTTTATTTTAATCTTTTATTGTAATACATATATATGTGTTATACGCAGAAGTACATATAGTTACGTATCGCAACAACTAATGGTTAGTTTTAATTTTAATGGTCTATTTTAATTTTTTATTATAATGCATTTGTATTGCGCATGCAACATATAGTAATATATATGTATTATAACAATCATTAGTTATTGCGATGAGTAATTATATGTATTTGTATGTATAATACATATATGAATTATAATAAGACATTTAAATAAAAGTTAAACAGTATCATGCGTGAAACATATATAATAGAAGATTATAATAAAAGATTGAAATAAAATATATAAAATAATAAATTATATTATAAAATATCTTTATAGATATTATTAATAATCATTGCTTACCTTTTGTGAGTTTCATTATCATTAATTGTTGCTGGTTCTTTTTCGTTTCTGCAACTGTAAATGTATAATATAAGTTATAAAATATTTGTATAAAAATGATAGAAAACCCTTTCGATCAGTCCCATATAAAAGAATGCTGTAATGTATCAACAATAATTTCGTGAAGATTGCTTCATATTCTGCATTATTTGATGAACTGTGAAAAAATATTCCTATTTAGGTAAGTTGCCAACACTACCGTGTCTCTTGATAATTTGTCTTTATTTTCCTTACTATTAAAAATAGAATTAAATAACTCACTTTTTCTCCGTTCCATTTATATATTCAATGATGAATTAGATAAGCAAAGCAACGATTATTCATTAATGGATTTATAAGTATTAATTATGAATAATAAATGTAGATTTCTAATGACATATTGATTTGTAATTATCCGTTATTTTTGCAATAAGAATAGCAAAGAAGTTTGAAGGATTTGAATATCTATATAGTAAGCAAAGAGGACCGTCGAATTTTAATGAAATATGACGGGGGTGGTGGCGGGTTCTTTGCTCATTTATTTAAAGATGTTTAACATATAGTACAAAAAAGAGTGATATCCCTAAAAAAATTACCCTTTTAAAAAAAAGGTAAAAAAAGGTGCTAAGTCCGCGTAAAAAACAGTATATGTATTTGCAAAATAGTGTATTATTAACTGTAAAAAACCTGTCTCCAAAATAGTGTTATTTTAAAACTGTAAAAAAATACTGTAAAAAACCTATCTTCAAAATAGGATTATTTTAATCTACAAAATAGTTATTTTAATCTGCACAAAATAGTGTTATTTTAAACCGTAAAAAATTGTTCTACAAATTATTTTAATTTTGTGTAAAATTGTATATCCTACAAAAATAATGATATCAAAAAAATTGCGCTAAGTGAAAATAAAAACTTATAAAAATATTTTAACCAAAAAAAGTTATACAAAATAGTTGTTTTAATTTTCTACATTATATCCTAGAAAAATGATGATATCCAAAAATTACGCTAATTGAAAATAAAAACTTAAAATATTTTAACTAAAAAAAATTGTACAAAATAATTGTTTTAATTTCCTACAAATAATATTAAAAAGTTGCGCCAACTGAATAAAAATTTTCACTATAAAATATACATTTCTTTTTTATTTCCAATATTAAAAGAAAAATATTAAATGAATTGTAATATATCTATTATAAAAAATCGTTGAAAATATGAACAATCATATATATTGCAATAATCATATGCATATATCCTGAAAAGTTTAATTAAAAAAAAAAAAAGGAAATGATAATACAAAATACAAAATTAAAAATTAATAAAAGAATTAAAAATTAGAAATTAATAAAAAAAAATAAAAATTTATTTAAAAATTAAAAATTAATACATATAAAAAAATTTTAGTTAAAAAACTTAGCGCTGCTAATTTCATTAGCACATTATTCAACGTAGCAGCGCTAAGTTTTTTAACTAAAATTTTTTTATATGTATTAATTTTTAATTTTTAAATAAATTTTTATTTTTTTTTATTAATTTCTAATTTTGAATTCTTTTATTAATTTTTAATTTTGTATTTTGTATTATCATTTCCTTTTTTTTTTTTTAATTAAACTTTTCAGGATATATGCATATGATTATTGCAATATATATGATTGTTCATATTTTCAACGATTTTTTATAATAGATATATTACAATTCATTTAATATTTTTCTTTTAATATTGGAAATAAAAAAGAAATGTATATTTTATAGTGAAAATTTTTATTCAGTTGGCGCAACTTTTTAATATTATTTGTAGGAAATTAAAACAATTATTTTGTACAATTTTTTTTAGTTAAAATATTTTAAGTTTTTATTTTCAATTAGCGTAATTTTTGGATATCATCATTTTTCTAGGATATAATGTAGAAAATTAAAACAACTATTTTGTATAACTTTTTTTGGTTAAAATATTTTTATAAGTTTTTATTTTCACTTAGCGCAATTTTTTTGATATCATTATTTTTGTAGGATATACAATTTTACACAAAATTAAAATAATTTGTAGAACAATTTTTTACGGTTTAAAATAACACTATTTTGTGCAGATTAAAATAACTATTTTGTAGATTAAAATAATCCTATTTTGAAGATAGGTTTTTTACAGTATTTTTTTACAGTTTTAAAATAACACTATTTTGGAGACAGGTTTTTTACAATAGTTTTTTACAGTTAATAATACACTATTTTGCAAATATATTATTTACTTCAATATCGTTTATAAATAGGCAGTGTTTTCCGATATCTGGTTTAAATTATCTAGATTTTCATCTAGATACGATTATTATTTATTTTATCTTGTATTTATATAATTAAAGTATGTGATATCTTTATCTGTATCTTAGATACGAAAAGTAAATATCTTTTATAAAACATCTAAAATAAAATATAATTAGTGTGCACTAAATACAATTTCTATCAATATCGTATATTCAATCATATTTACAGACCGGATAATAACATTTGCGTAATCAGTACATAGCACAAGTTAAAGGGGAAGAATATTAATGTCACGCTGAAATGGACCGAAAAATGATCTGAAACGTTTGTGTTTAATGCATATATTGTAACGAAAGCAAGTATTAGTATATTTTAAAATATACTAATAAGTAAAAGAAAAAAAGAAGTATTTTTTTTCTTTCTTGCATTCCAATTACCGCGCCTTGGCTCTTGACAATTTTTAATTCTTTAATTATTACTATTTGAGCCAAAATTTTTATTTTAATTTTAAAATATTTTATACTTTAATATGACATAATTTTATACAAACTATGACATATGTCGTAAAATATTCTTCCCCTTTATTTTAAATATTATCTTAAAAATATCTAGATAAGACACTTAAATAATTCATCTTTTATCAAGATATATCAAAATCGGAATTATCTTTACCCAGTGAACAAAGTAATATAGCAGCAATGTAGTGGCAATGTAACCGAATATAACAGTTATATTATCAGAATGTTACATGTACATTACATGTAAGTTACTTTTTCCGACTCAGCAATATAACATGTTATATAACGTGTTATCTAACCGTTACATAACAGTAAATGTAACTGTAATATAACAAATATTATAGCTGTTATATAAATGCAATATAATAGTAGATATAACTGTAATGTTACAGTTATATTGAGGTGATAAGCGTGTTACAAAAGTTGAATAAAAATATATTGATTCAAAATTCTTATTTATTCATAAAATGTATGTATTACACCAAACAAAATAATTATAATGTGTATCAAATCAATAAGATTAAAATGTAACAAACTTAAAACGAGATTAGTAATATATTTTTTATATTAGGAACATATATCTTTTACATTTCCTGCAAACTTTGTCTATCGACTAGATACGATATTAATAGTGACTAATAGGTACTAATCGACTAGATACCGAGTGATGATGGCTGTGATAAAATAATACGTGGGTTCTTGCAATGTCGCTATCACATGTCGCTATCACAGTTACATATAATACATATCCCACCTCTTTATTGCGCATTACATTACATGTGTATATTATTATTTGTACGTGGTGTTACGCATCACTCGTTAAGGATGGCAATTCCGGTGCAGACTTTTTTATTCCGGTGTATAGTGAATTTCTTCAATAGTCTAGATACTATATAATAATGTTTATAAAGAAAAAATAAGAAAAAGACTTTTTGACAAAGGACACAAAGGCATTTTTTTTCACGGTTGTATATGACAATAGCAAAAGTATCTTTATCTTTTATTTAAAGAAGATAAACTCTGTAACCTTGTTAAGAGTTTGCCTCTTTCTCCCTTGCCTCCGTTGTCTTTCTTCTCTCTGCTTTTTTCTTCTCTTTTTCTGTTGTTCGAGTTCGTCGTTGTTTAGCAAACCGGAACCATTCTGCGACGATCTCTTCAAATTCAATTTCCTTCGTTGTCGGATATGTATGTAAAATAGCATCTGTGAACAAATTAATATAATTAATGATGTAAATTGTAAATACAATGTGAAACATCTAAAGACTAGATAATAAATCAGAGTAAATTTAGATTTATTAGGGTTGACGGGGCTAACTTCTAACAGTGGGGTTATTATGATAAACAATTGAACGAGGTGAAGTAACCAATTATTTTGCATTTTGTTTCGTTCTATTTTTATTTAGATACTAAAACGATTATAGTATAAATTATTTGGGTTTTTATATAAAAACCGACCATGTTTGCAGGTTTAAATACCACACAGCTCTTATATTTGCCCTACTCTAAGTGAAAAATGTTAAAAATTAGATTTAAAATATAACTTTTTTATATTTATAAAATTTCTGTAACAAAAACTTAAAGATATTCGACAACAATTCGACATTTTTGGCAAAAATTAAAATTCTTCACAATATTATCATGGAATGAGAAATGCCTATAAAATCTAATCCTTTCAAATAGCATTGCAAGAAACCATAAAGACAATTATATAAAAAAAAGTTATTTTTTCGAATCGATATCGACAACGCTGATTGGGAACACTTATTCCTAACTATAATAATTATTATATACATTATTGAACTGTCTGTTTGCAGCAAGAGCATTATTCAGTCAATGTTTCTGCCAAAAATCGGACTATAGAAAAGGAGAAACCGTATTCTCAAACAACGTTAAAATGGTATTTTCTGGTGTTAAAATCTCGGATATTATATTATTTACCTTGCATTATTTTTATAATACATAGACCTTCAATGCGAAAGTTTCCCTTCCGTCCTTTCCATGAACATAACTCTGCGCAGGAATTTGTGAAGATCTTTGTGCAAATTCTTTGGATGTCCTCACGCGCTGTGTGACCTCCAATTTTCCGTACAAATGTATTCTGCAATAGAAATATTATTATTATATTTGCAACAAATTGAACAAAATTTGATCTATCTTCGTGAGATATTGAAAGAATTAACTTACGAATTGTTCTTTCACTTCCGAATTTTCATGGATTTTTTTCTCGAAGGCTTCAATCTCCGCGATCGATTTTAATGGCAGAAGATGCGCTACGAGGCTGACATTTCCTGAAAACATAGGTCTTCCGCGTTCGACTTTCTGATGAAGCTCTCGTAGTTCTACTTGAATCGATGCGAGCATCCGAATAATTATTCTTGAATATTCTACATCAGAATAAATAATAGACAATATCGAAAGTATTGAGATGTTCCTTGTAAATGTCTAATGTCCAATAAGTCCAGTCAGTTTCACCTTCCTGATTACGGTCCATCACTTCCATGCCATCAAAGGCTTTTCTGGCAAGCGTTGAAACTTCAGAAAAATTTTCTTTCTTGCGAGTTGCTGGACTCGCAACCATCGCAACCGGACTCGGAATCGTCATGTATGGGTCATCCACGTTTTCTGCTTCCTCGTCTGTGTCGCGTTGATCTTCATCTACCCTGGCGAAAATAAGAAAATTTATAAAGCGTTAACAACCGTTGAGTGAGGGTTTTCTGAGAGTTTATATGCTTTTCAAACTTTGTAAGAGCACTTACATAACGCTGTTGGGTTTTCAATGCTTATCAAACGCTGCAGTGTTGCAATTTTTGTTCTACAAACTCTTTATATAATGTTACATGAAAGTTTTGCAATGCTGAGATAACATTTTTCAGAGTACGTTCAGTAAACGTTGATACATCTTCGTGTACAGAGTTTACTCAGACTTTTCAAACGTTTACGTTTACGCTATAACGTACAAACGTCTTTTAAACGCTGCAGTGTTGCAATTTTTGTTCTACAAACTCTTTACTAATCGTTTTTAAACTCTCGACGAACTTCCACAAACGTTCATGTAAACGCCAAACAAACGTCTCATTTTTGCCAGGGTATAGCACAACAGAAGATATCATTAGGGTCTGACCAGAACGGCTGATTTATAATTTTAAGACAATGTTTTATGTTTTAAGTCTTTGTCTTTAGTAACGTACAATACTGTCTTTTGTCTCAAGTCTTAATCATATGTACGAAGTGTTAACGTTTGTAAGGAATAAACATGTATATAAACATATAAAAGTAATAATTTTACTGTATGCATACAGTATTCCTTACATTCCAGATTTTTCTTGTGCGTTACTATAAAGACAAAGACTCAAAACATAAAACATTGTCTTAAAATTATAAATCAACCATTCTGCTCAGACGGTCTGAGTCAGACCCTTACTTATGATGTCGTGCGACTTTGTGAGCTGTTTTGATCCTCTTGCCTCTACGACGTCGTGCGAGTTTTGAAACTTTTCAGATTCTGATATCTCGCCAGAGCTGTTTGGAATCGGTGGAAGATCTGATAATATATTTCGACCTAAAAATCCAGATTTGATTTTCGATGATGTTTCGTTGTCAGTTGTATATACAATATGCGTTGATGTATAGTAAAAAAGTCTGTTTACAGACATGATGTAAAACTATCATTGAGATTTCTGCACAAGGATTTACAAACAGCTTCATCTTAATAGCTCAAGATGGAATGCACAAGAGATAAGATGTGAGGATTTGCAATTCATAGGGATTTCAAGTTCAATTTAATAACTGTATAAGTATAAAGTGCAAATTACGAAATGGATTTAAACAGGAGAAAATACACTACAGATTCCCCTAATGGTATTCAAAAAATAGATGACGAGACATCACAATCTTTAAAAAATTTGTTAAATCAGATTATAAAATGGCTAAAACTTACGCAGCTCTCGTGGCTTTTTTATCCGCTTCAATGTTTTAGATTGAGTTTCATTTTCATCATCGGATGAGGAGCTCGATATTCGTCTATTGGGTATCACTTTTCTATGCCCTTTCCCGAGTTGGTCATCGTCAGTAGTTATATAATTTGCATCTTCCGCGACCTTTCGAGCCTTTTCAAAAGACGCTGAAAAAAAGTATTTATTATAAATAGAAACTAGAAATATCGCAGATATTTCTTTATTCTATAATAAAGAAGTATGCCTACTGCAAAATTTTTCGATGGTAACAGGCAAGTTATCCCATAACTTTTTATCTGGTTCAGATTTTTTTGCTATTAGCGTACTGACATTTTTACAATTTGTCGGCCACCAACATGACGGTTCATCATCATTTGTTTCAAGCCAATTGGATGGTACTTCGGAAACTTCGTTGTTGTTGAATGTTACGACTGCATACGCCATGTCTATCACCAATCGTAAGTGAAAATGAAGTAATTTCAAAAAGGAACAAGAGGAAATGAGATTGCAGGAAAGAATTTGAAAAATACGAGGAACGATCTTTTATATTGGATTGAATTCTAGATAATTAATGATTATATTGCAAATAAAGGAATCACTACACTTGAAGTGGTTTCCTCAGGATTTTGCAATTTCAAACACTTTCTCTGTATTTGCGATGCTAACAACGTAATCCGTTCTGATATAAATCTTTTGTTAACCAGAGAGATGCCAAATTTCTGAGAATCGCACGGTACTGAAAAAAATGACCTCGTGTTGCTATACTTATTTCCTCTTATGTAAAGAACATTACTGTCGCTAAAAATTTTTGTTACAATAAAAATCGAATCATCGTTCAATCGGCAACAATTCTCATAATCCTCTGTTGAGATGAAAAATCCATCGAACTCGAGAAATTTGATCTTTATTGCAGACTTCGAATAGTGTACAACTGGATACGATTTGCGGTATTGAGTTTGAATAGGTAGAGCATTTTCTTCTGTTATACGATTAACGATTTGATGTAATGGTTTTTGCGAATTCTTAACCTGTTTCTTTAGTGCCTGCAAACAGTTTTCGAATTTAAACGCACTGAATTGATCTAAGCAGCCAAATCGGGTTACATCAGAAGCGAGGTGCACGAGATTATGTATATTATGCGTAATGTTTTCCGAGCCATACAATTCTCCATAATGCAAAACGAACCAGCGCAATAAAGATTGAGCATAATCATTCACAACTAAACACAGTTTACGATCAGCTAAAATACGGATTGCTACGCTTAATGAAAGAAAATGATTATACAAATCTTTCCGCAAAACTAATTTCAAAACCACGGGGCCAGTGTAAAGAAGAAACTGACGAAACTCAGTAGCCTTCCATCTATCAACATCGTTAAGACTTCTCGGTTTTCTGCTAAATTCTTTATCGAAGAAAAAATATGTAATTTGCAATTAACAATTCCATATTTTTTCTTAAAAACAACTATGTGTTTTCTTTACACCAATTGATTCCTCTCATTATTTTGTACATAAAAGTATTAAGGTAAGATAATCGAAAAATGAATATTTTACAAGATATTTTACGGTTTATGTAAAATTAAGAAATTATTTCAAGCATCATAACTCAAAAAGTACTTAACGGAAAAGTACTTAATTATAGTGTTTTGGAAAGCTCTCGAAATAAGCTACAAGAATGTACAAAAATATATAGGGTATTCCATTTAAAAAAATTGAAGTGACCTTCACGTGACCTTCAAATGACTCTTCAAGGTCAAACCAATGATACCATCTTATGGCCCCCTCGAAACCATACAACTTTTGTCTAAAACATTTTTCTCTATCTTGCTTATTTTTCGAGTTATTTGGCTGCCTAAGTTAAAATGGGTCACCCTGTATACATACCTTTCTTTAAGACGCTGTCGTACACGTTTTGCCGAGAGAACAAAGAATTAATTATTCTCTCACGTTGTTACACATATCACACGTCTGCCGTTCTCAGCCCTCTATACTGCGTTCAAAGAACGAATGTCCCTCGGTCTGCGCATAGGCGGCAAAGTGGGGAGAGCGTGGCGCGTATTATTCAGTGCCGCATACGTAAATACACGCTCGGGCACGCTTGAATCTCAGCTTAAAAAAGTGAAATAATTGAAATAATTAAATATAATTGAAATATAATTGAAATGATTAAAATAATTAAACTAATTTCTTTAAAATATATTAATAATAATTATTTTATAACTAGGTCCGATGCTTCGGGGGCCTGGTGCCATTTGTTGCTATAGCACTGACAAGCTTTAAACAATACACGAACAGTACAGGAGAAGACTATGGGCGGAGACCTACGCGAAACGAAAGAGTTTTCGTCCGATCGGTGAACATTCTCTTCTTGGACACAGTCGCAGTATAGGCACTTCACAATTAACTCACAACACGGCACTCGTGACATTATACCATACGCGCAATGATTAATACGCGTTATCCACCGATACGGATGAATACGGATTATAAATTGATCTTATATGCATTAATTATAAATTATATCTTATAAATTATTAATAATTATTAATTAATAATTATGTATCCTAATATAAAATTAATTTTTGCCCGAACTGAAAAGCCTACATTAACTTTACAAACCTTTCGGACAAAGACTATTTAAAAATAATTATATGAATTTTTGACAAAAAGCAGACCATTAATTAGCCCTTACGAAATAGAACGACGCAAGGGTTTAAGGGCCTGGGCATATAAAAAAACGTAAATAGTAAACAAATTAACAGTCTTGTTACATTACTGTTAGGTTATTTTGTTACACTCCATTAATATTATCAGAATATCACAAAGTTATATTAACATTGATACAAGCATATTATGTAACAATTACACAATTTTTGTTACATAACTGTAATGCCAAAACGATATATAACAGTTATATTACCTGCATGTAGCAAATTTTACATTACATGTAACTTTCATGTTATATTGCCGTTATAAAACGTGTTCACTGGGTATCTTATCTGCGATACATCCGCATATCTTTTATCTACTTTATATCTAGATTATTAAGTTATCTAAACGCAATACTGGTACGTGATAATACGTACATTTCAATAAACACGCTTTTTCATAATAATCAAGAAAGTCATGATTTTTAAGATATATTACAAAAAAATTAAAAAGTCATTATTCCCTTTCCTAAAAGTATTATTTTTACAATATTTCAAAATCGCATATCTGAAGAATCAAAAGAGAGCGCTATAAAATTCCAGGCGTTTACTTAGGAACATATATCCTCTACAATATACGTCAAAATGAAAATAATCCATGCTATGTAAATTAATGTGAATTTTTATCAAAAATATATACATAGACATATTTTATATATAATTATATATATTTGATTGATTTTTCCCTGAGGATTTATTTTCTTGATTTCAAAGTATAATAGATAGATATCATGTGTGATACTTAAAAAAAATCGAAATACGTTTTTCTAAAATGAGAAAAATTATAAATCCTGTACTATACATATATAAAGTATCTTGAATATGTAATGAAGGTAAAGATTATACCTTGGCAAAAATGAGACTTTTGTTTGGCGTTTACATGAACGTTTGTGGAAGTTCATCGAGAGTTTAAAAACGATTAGTAAAGAGTTTGTAGAACAAAAATTGCAACACTGCAGCGTTTAAAAGACGTTTGTACGTTATAGCGTAAACGTAAACGTTTGAAAAGTCTGAGTAAACTCTGTACACGAAGATGTATCAACGTTTACTGAACGTACTCTGAAAAATGTTACCTCAGCATTGCAAAACTTTTATGTAACATTATATAAAGAGTTTGTAGAACAAAAATTGCAACACTGCAGCGTTTGATAAGCATTCAAAACCCAACAGCGTTATGTAAGTGCTCTTACAAAGTTTGAAAAGCATATAAACTCTCAGAAAACCCTCACTCAACGGTTGTTAACGCTTTATAAAGTTTCTTATTTTCGCCAGGGTATGTGTATAAGAAATTTATCTATATTTATTTGCACGACATACTTCAGTGAAGAATATAAATGCAATGGTAGCAGTTGGTAGCGATTTACAAACAAAGGGAATACCGTGATAATAGCGATAATTTCAAGACATTTACATATTTTTATGTTTGCATAGATACAGAATATTAGAGACAAAGAGGGAGGGGGGGGGAGAGAGAGAGAGTGTCACATCTCCTGTTAACAAAATATACAAACAAAATTAAACAGCTGATAACTTCTTATCAATTAGTATAATCCCAAGTAGCAAATGCACATCATTTGATGTTAAAATAACGTGTGCTCGCTATCTGGGATATAATACAGAGACACTCGTGTTATATTCGTTTCTTTTTTTTTTAATATAGAGGATCAGCAAGAGAGAAACAAGATTAAAACAATGCATTTGAAAGTATATACCATTTAGTTATCCCATTTACATTATACATCGTATATCTTCATTTGTATATTTCCAGGAAAATGCTTCCAAGATCTCGGGTTACGAACCTATTTAAAAGGTAAACAATTGCAATTGTACACGTATTTAATTAATGTAAAGTCCATTCAAATACTCGAAGGAGTACTCTCATAATCTTCCTATAAATATAGGCTCCTTAGCAAAGTAAACTTTGTTAACGCAAAACTTCAATATAACAGATTGAGCGTGTACGAAACGCTATGTTAGTAGATGGTGTTCTACCTTGCTTAAGCTACAAATGGATAACGGAAAGCACATATATATATATATATATATATATATATATATATGGGGCATTCTTTGTCAAATCGGACACTCCCCCTGTCCAAAAATGAGGGCAACCGAAAAATTTCTTTTAGGGCTCATTTTATAGCTATATGCATGTACTTTCGTTTTAACTCTGGCCTTTTTGAAAAACCAAAATGGCGGACCCAATATGGCGGCCAAAACTTGGGGAAACTGAACTTTAAAAAGCAATATCGTTCATTAGAGCGTACTAAAGCGGTTGCTTTAAAACGAAAGTACATGCATATAGCTATAAAATGAGCCCTAAAAGAAATTTTTCGGTTGCCCCCATTTTTGGACAGGGGGGGTGTCCGATTTGACAAAGAATGCCCCATATATATACACACACACACACACATACATATATATATATTATATATATAAAATGTATATATATCATAATATATATTACATATATATAATAATTATATCATAATATATATTTTACATATATAATATATATATACACAATATGCATATTTACGAATAATCTAAAATAAAATATGCGCTCTTATAAAATTATTGCAGCTTCAACATAGCCCCAAACTTGAACCGAGAAAAACAAGCCTTTAGCGTCCTTAGCGCAATTAACATTTTTCGGTTTTCTTCTTTAAAAGCTTATTCAGCGTATTTTGATTAAAATTATAATATTATGCTCACAAAAAAGATATATTACATGTCTCCATTCTCTAATTACGATAACGTATGTTTCTCTTTATCTTTCTTTTCACGTATTAATTTTTCTGCTTTATCCGCTATTTATTTGTGTGTCTTAGGACTATAAAAGATTAGAATTTACGTTAAAGACATACAGTCTACTGTTATTCAGATATATCCGTATTCAAATGATCGTTTCGTTGATGTCTAAAAATATCCTTAACTTTCCTTGGAGTTATTTTTCTTTTCTTTATATATATAACCGCTATAATATCAATTAACCATTCTAGAGCGCGAGTCCTTATTAGAAACATTCATTAATTACATATAGTAATTCATTTAATCTATATTTTATACAAAATATCTCTGCATCGTTGCAATTGTTTGACAAAAACATACAAGTAACTTAATATTACGCACGTTCGATAGATTTAATTTTTCGTGTTTTGTATGTGCTCTCTCTCGATAACATATTCCTGTCCATTTGTGGCAGTAACAAAAGTTCTTCAGAATAACGTATAGCACCGATTGTCACGTGTAAAACTGGATCGATGATACAATACAAAAGAGTTTCCATTATCCGCAGGGAAAACACAAACGAGCAGATTTATATTGGTAAGCTACAATCGAGATTTGACTATATATATATATATATATATATATATATATATATATATATATATATATATATATATATATCTTCCAATTATATCCAATTATATTGTATCTCCTACTTTTATCAAAAAGTATTAAATTTATTTTCGAAATATGTTAAACACATTTTTCTCAGTGCAAGAGTTTTATATGTACATTAAAATATATACCTACATCTTAGAAACGAGCTTTCTCTCATTGTGCAATGGAAAATGTGAAAAGAAAGTACAGATGCTCTATTACTGATAAATACATTATAAAGAATTTGAATGTGTTGATAATATATAAATCATTTTTTGTCGAATGTATATATATAAATTGTTTAAACAAATATAATAACAAACATAAAGTATCCGAATACGAGTCCTGTCCGGCCAGCTATCCGTATCATTCCCATACAGCGTCTGCGTCAAATTCATCGCCAGATAGTGTGAAAATCATCACGTACGCGTAAGATCCGTGTGATTTTTTACGTGATGCAATGGTTTGTGAGCATTTAGATGCGATATGTCATACCGTTCTTTTTAGAAAACGCGTGCGCGCTATAAATATAGAAAAACTTACCAACTCCAAAAAAAAAGGAAAAAGAAAATCACCTTATCACTATTCAATTAACGGTACTTGTGTTGTCTTCGCAGAGGATTTTCGCGCATACTTGTGCGCGAAAAAGTAGGATGACGGTGAATAAGGAACGCGATACAGAAGGACGTCCATACAGAACATTAAAAATACTTTTTTATATGTAATCTTACAGATTAAATCTAGATTAAATCTATAACTATAGACACACACACCTTTTTGTCTTTATCGAGCACTCATCTTTCGTTTTTCTTATACATCACGTTGTTCATACTCGATAATACATTGGATTTCGTTATCGTTGTTAGGCGTGTGTAAATTAAATAATGAGTAACATCGCTCGCGTGGGAGTCACGGCTGTACGAGGCCGGGGAGAGAATGGGCTCACGAGAAATTATCACCGGCTGTTTCCATCTTCATCTTCTTCTGTGGAGAAGTCACCTGCGAGCGTAGATCCGTACCAGGTCTTTTCGCTTGGGGATTACTTTTCACAGCGGTAGTTGGATCTGCTGATAATAATAGATCATTTGTTCAAATGCATTCTTTTTGAAAGAATTTACATATACACATGACTCGGACTAACCTTGCAACCACCTGACTTGAGTGGCTGGTCCATATCCCTTGTCGTTTCGTGCTGCTATTCTAAAGATTATGGCCGGTTTCGTAGTGGTGTCCACGTGAGCGGCATTAAGGGCACTATTGTTCACCGAACAAGCATTATTCGAACCGCAATAAACTCTAATAAAGGCTAACTGATTTGGATTCGACACAACTGTTTTTGGTTCCCCGTCATTGTTCAACGCGGTACTCCGCACTGCCAGATAGACGGAATATTCGAGGATGGGACCAACGTTGCTCGGTGGCGGTTCCCAAGAGATTTGTGCGCCGTCTGCGGACTTGGATATTTTTATAGCGCTCGGTGCACCCGGGAAGCCCGGAAGACACGTTTTGAATGCTGCTACCTGTAATGAAATAAAAAAATCGTAAGTCTTATTTGTCACAAAAATTTTTCCTACTAAATAAATATTATACGCGTACAAAATTGGACTTGTTACCTCGCTCCAGGCACTTTGTCCGCAAGTATTCACAGCGGCGACTCTGAATTTATAGGCAGTTCCGGGCTCTAATGCTACTTTAGCCCTTCCTTTAAAGATATCCATCGTCAAGGATTGTGTAATATCTAGCGGCTCATCGCCAGGAAGATAATAATGTTGGACTGTAAAGCTGGTTCCTTTTATTACTCCCACGTCGTACCATTCTGCCTCTTTCTTCTCCTCCTCGCTCTACAAAAATATCAATTAATATAGTATATTTGTTGCCAAAACAGTACATTATAATAAAATCTACCTGTTCGTTTTTAACTTTTATCGGTGACTCAGCCGATCCCAAAGCAGCGGTAGCCAATGTCGTCAAAGCCGTTGAATCATCTCCAGTTTCCGATCTAGCATCATTGAGCTTCTCCTGCTTCAAATTTTCTTTCTTCGAAGATGTTAGTTCGTCTTTCACTTCCATTTTCACAGGAGTGTGTACTTTTGCGTCTTCCATTTCCTTCTCGAGAGGCAAGGCGACACCGTTGATCGATGATATTGGTACATCGGGCGACTTGTCGTGTTCTGTAGGTTCGTCGGTTGGTTCCAGTTTCATTTGCACACTCGGCGTAACGACCGGAGTCGTCACCGGTGTTACATTAACTGCATCTGTCGCAGTCAACGTGCCATCGTCAGTGGCCATTGGTTCACTGGTGCCTTCCGATTTTGCGAGAGAATTTTCAGCCGGAAGATTGATTTCTGATTCTGCGTTTTCGTCTTTCACTTTCTCAGCTTCCTGAGTTTCATCTTTGGAAAGATGTGCTGTATCCGTATCTTCAACAAATAGATTCTCAGTCGCCAATGACTTTTCGTCTTCAGCAGAATACGGTTCGAGCTTTATATCTTTTGCTTGGTTGCTCTCATCCTGTTGGGTTTCATCGGTTTTTGTAGCTGTCGGATTTACGACGTCTGTCAAAGTTGTCTGTTCCGATGGCGCTTCCACAGGTGATTCTACCAAAGGTAAATCAGGTTTCATCGGTTTCGTTTCATCAATTAATGGTTTAATATCCACCTCTTTTTCATTCGGTTGCTCCGCATCATCGGCGCTTGTTTCGATAGGTATTTCGTCATCGGCTGATGGATTATCAGAGGCTTCCTCGGAAATTTCGCCGGTAACAGCAGGGGTAATCGACTCAGTCGTTACCGCTTCAGGCGTGGCGGCTTCCTCCTTTATTGTAGATTCTTCCGTTTGAACATTTTCAGCCTGAACATTAACATCCTGTTCTGTGACTGCTGCTGGCTCGTCAACATTAGCCGATTCGGTAGCGCTTTCTGAAGGAGTAGGCTCTTCGTCTAAATCCATCTTCTCCTCGTCTTCCGATAAAAGAGCATCAATCGGCCCATCAACTTGAGGAAGTATAAAATTTCCATCGCCGTCGACTTGCATCGGTTCACCCGCGCTCATCTGTGAAACTAGAGCAGCCGCTGTAGTCGTTTCATTACCATTACAACTGTCCTCCATTTTGTCGTCACCAACAGCACCATCATCTGCAGCTACCATAAACGACAGGCCACCAGATGGTTCCTGAACCGGATCTATCAGACCTGCCTCTGCTGCTAATGCGGCTAACGCAGCATCAGTAGTAGCTGGGCCATCAGATGTTGATGCTAAAATATTATTTTATGTAATTCAACAATTTGCAATTTTTGTCATATCATGTTGATGTTCAAATACATAATTCCATTTACCTAAGGAAGCTGAAGGTTGTTTCTGTGAAGAAACAAAAAGCATTTTACCAGCATCTATCGAATCTGATGCACTCGAAGTAGTTACTATAGAACTGCTTGTTGGCATAAGCGTCACTGTCTTTGCACCTATGCCTCCCGACATTTGCAAAGTTACCGGTTTCCCAGACATCGTCACTGCTTCCTACAATTTGTGTAAATAAATTAGACACATAAAAAATGTTATATATATATATATATATATATATATATATATATATATAATTCTTTTTCTTACTTACGGGAGTTTTTTGCATTTGTGGCATGGCAACGATTTGACTTTTGCCAGGATTGAAGATGGCTTGCGAACTGCCTTTCGTAGCGATAGTCACTGTCTTTGGTACACCACCCTGTCCTGGGACTGTGATAGTGATAGGCTTGCCGGCAGTTCCACCGCCCATCGCACCGGAAGAAACAACAATCATCTTGACGCCTTGTTGATTCGTGACATGATTAGTAGCCGATAATGGTAAGACGTTGACAGGAGTAGTAATATTACCCCCTTGTCCCGTACTAGCCTGCGAGGTCGTCACAGCTTGCACAGCTCTAAGACCTGAGCCTGTAGTAACGACAATGATCTGATTGGGTCTGCCAACCAATCCGCCATTACCACCTGGTTTAGTAATCATTATAGTCTGCTTGCCCGTGATATTCTGTCCCTTGCTCATTGCTACTATATTTGACGTTTTCATGGTCGTGAGTATCTTTGATCCTGCCACCGTATTTGGACTCACTAGTCGCAATATTGTCGCTCCCTGATTGAGAGGCTTCGCGCCGGCTGCTTGGACAGTTTTGCCGGGAATGAGGCTCACCTTGGGCACTGTGGTCACCATGCCCTGTCCGGTCTTGAGAAGATGCACAATCTGCTGACCAGATATGTTCTGACCGGGTTTTTGCAGTATGATCTGTTTGCTTTGCTGCGGCGAAGTGGCGCGCAATACTGTGGCACCGGGCGCAGCGAAGCGAATCTGCTGACCCGGCTGAACATTCTTCATTCTAATGGTATTGGTTGCGGTCGCGGCTCCAGCCTGCGGCAGAATGGGGACATTGTTCATGGTAATTTTTGGAGTGGCAGCTGCCGCAGCAGCCAGAGCGGCGATGCCAGACATTGCGGCGGCGGGTGTTTGGCCTGACGCCACAGTTGTAGTTGCGGTTGCGGTGGTTTGCTGTTGTTGCTCGGTGGTAGCCACTGCTACTGCCGTCGGTATCGCTGTTGCGACTGTGGAAGTAACTAGGGGAGAACGGATGCGTATGACATTGCCGGTCACGACTCTCGGAGTCATAGGACTCGTCGGTTTTTGCACCACTTGCGGTGACACCTTTACGGGACTTTGCGCAGTCGACTGAACTCGCAACGGACTCGTCACCGTCGTTGTGACAGTTGATCTGGCGGCAGCGGCAGGAGACGGGATAGTCGGAGGAAGAGCAGCGACCGTGGTCACGGGCGGAGATGTGACGGGTACGGTCGCGGGGGTTGCCGCCATCACGGGAGTCGTTACCGCTGCCGCGGGGGTAGTGCTGACGATGGGTGTAGTAGGCGCCGGTGTGCTCACCGGCGGGAAAGCGCCGGTCGCCGCCGGCGGCATGTCGTACTTCTGTATCTGAAGGATATAATATTGCGCGGACGGGCTCGCGGTCCAGCTGACTTCCAACGTTTGCGTGGAAGCCCTGACCAGCTGGACTCTGGAAGGCGGCGCCGGTTTACTGACTTCGAGATACCATAAATCCTTGCAGCAAACCTGAAGAATCACAGAAGTGTCGTAATATAAAGGCACTCTATCCGATTAAAGATCGTATAACCAAGACTAACCCTGACCTGGTTGTTCCAAGCTTTACGATAGCCGTCTCTACCAGACCAAACATAGAGTCTGCTGTGCACACCAACTGCACAATGACCGGCGCGAGCACGTGGAACATTTTCCTCCAGAGAATCGACGGTTAATTGCTCCCAAGTTAGAGTTTCTGAAATAATATTTCATTTAAACGGTGAAACACAATGCAAATAGGATCGAAAACAAATCTTTCTGATAAATAATCTTCTTCTCGAATAATTAAATTTTATCAAACTGATTATCACCAAGCTGATAAATTTATATCAAGATACTTCAGTACTATGTACATTTGAGCAAATTCAGATTTGAATATTTTTCTACTTAATATGCCAACAATATTTCCATTCTTCTGGACTATGTCAACGGGATTTATTAGATCGTAAACGAATTACGTTACTGCATATTTAAATTTCAGCAATATTATGATTACTTGGAATTTTATGTAGTATCTCATGGATGCATTAGAACCTCTCAAAAATATACTTCTAAAGAGTATATTGCATTCCTTCCACGCGCGTTAAGTCACTCCCGAATGACATGTGTGAGGATAACGATCCTGCCACGCAACAATATATAAAGCTGCGGACGCAATACCTTTTTCATAGGATGGCATAGAAAGGACATATTCATGCAAATCTCGCGAATAATCGTCATGTGAAACGATATCTCTTCTACAGCTTTAAACTTAACAGGAGTGAAAGTAATTCATTAAAGTACACTAGAACTCCATATGATCTACTTAATCTTGAGAGGTTCCTGCATATTTAAGATTTATAACGAAAGAAATGATGAAATGTAGCTTACCTAGATTCAAGCATGCTAGTGTACTTGTGCATTTCCACTCTTTCTCATGCGTCGCGACTTTAACATCATCGACGACCAATGGCACCCATCCCCCGAATACGTACATGCGATGACCGATCAAAGTGGCAGTATGTAGTGATCGTGGCAGAGGAGTAGGTCCATGAACCATTGGTTTGTTCCAAGTCATCGAATCGACATCGAGGAACCACAAATCGCCCAAACGACAACCGCTCATACCACCGTAAATCACCAGACAGGATTTACCCGTCGTACGATCGGTGTATGCGACTCCAGTGTGAGATTCTCTGGGGGGTGGCGCATGTCCATGCGTCTGCGGCACATCCCAGGCTGTTTGGCCGTTGGGAAGAAGCTCGAGAGTATACAGATCGTTCAGATATCTCGGTATATTGTTCTTCGGGTCATCGCTGTCGTTCGCGAGACCTCCAAAGAGGAAGACCCTGTTGCCGATAAGAGTGAAACTGTGTCCCAATCGCGGACACGGAGGTGGCTCGTGTTTAGGCGGCTTCGGCTTCAGGCGTTTCCATTCCCATCGGCTCGCTTGGAGTTCGTACAGCTCGTTGGAGTACTTGCCATATTCCACCATTCCGCCAAAGACCAGGATACGTGTGCCGTCGACGACAAATCCGTATGCCGCGCAACCTGGCGGGATATCTCCCTTTGTGGATGGCACGAACCATTGGTTTGTGGCTGCAAAAGTATATAAATGTTTATATTGTTATATATAATATATATTTTGAAGTAACCTTTTATTTTCTAATTTTAATATTAACAAGGCATTAATAAAAATAAGCCACTCTGAATATTTTTTGTAAACTTGTAAAAATAAATACTTCATAAAAATAATTTAATCATATAAATGAATTTTGTTTTTATTACATATTAGAAAATGTTCAATAACAGAATTTAATTTTATTATTTCAAGTGACTTTAATTATTTAAATAACAAATTTTTGTATTAATAATTATTTAAATAAATAAGTTTTAATTATTTTAAATAATAAATTTAAAATTTTTTAAAATCTTAATTTCAACTTCAAAACATAACTAAAGAATAAGAATAAAGATATATATATATATATATATATATATATATATATATATATATATATATATATATATAGCTCGTATATTTTATATTTAATTTTATAGTTAATTTTTTTTGTAATTTATTCATGTGTAGTGTCTATTCAAATCTTTTACTTTGTTAAAAAATCTCCTGATTGCCCAGATATTTTTGCTTAAAATTCCAAGTAAAAAGAATATTTAAAGATAACATTTTCATTTTTTTATCATTACAAATTAAAAAAAGGAAAAGATATATATATATACTACATATTCAATATCCTGTTAAGACATATGAATATATATATATATATATATATATATATATATATATATATATAAAATAAATATATTATATATTTATTATAAATAATATTAATAATAATTTTATATGTATATATATATATATATATATATGTACATATATATATATATATACATATAAAATTATTATTAATATTATTTATAATAAATATATAATATATTTATTATATATATATATATATATATAAAATAAATATATTATATATTTATTATAAATAATATTAATAATAATTTTATATGTATATATATATATATATATTTATTTACTTTAAATACAGAGATATATAATATATTAGAGAAATACAGAGATAGATATATATATATTTATAACATTTTAAATACACATCATTCACTTGATTTACCGATTGCTTACGATACAAGAAAAAAATTATCAAAAATAAAAATAAAAAATAAAATTTCCGGGTTCTCAATAAAATTCCATGAGAATTCCCTGATTTTTCAATTACAACAAAAACCCTAAGCATTCCAAGTTTTTCTAATAGAGTAAAAATCTTGTTAGGACACATTCGGATCTTGACAGAAAAGCGGAAAACAGAAAAGCAAGAGCTAATCACAGAAGAGCAGAATGTACTGTTTACTTACACTACGAATTGTGATTGACTTCTGATTTTCTGATTCTCTGTGAATGCGCCCTTAGATCTTTGAAAAAAGAAGTGCAACAAAAATATTTCTATTAAATAAAAAAATTAAAAGAAATCATAAAGTAGGCAGACAATCTAGGACATTGTTCCAAATCTGTACTACTGAAAAATCTATGCAATTCTCTGTTACAGCTTTACAAATCTTGTAAAGTAAAAAAAAAAAAAAAAAAATTTATTTCAACAAATTACTTTTTAATCGATTTGTTTCTTTCAAACGAAACAAAATATGAGAGCATTAAAAAGAAAAAGGAAAAAGCAAAGAGGAAAGACGTCGCCGAGAACTAGAAAATACAAGAATCCATATGCGTTCCGGCTGTTACCATGGCGAGCTCGAGCGCGAGGACAAACATTTCGAAATTCCGGCTGGAAATGCGCGCAACTGCGCGCGCATGCGCGACAAGTCGGCGGCGATGTCGCACGCGCGGGAGAAAGAGAACGCGGCAGCCAAGCGAGAGGGAAACGACGCGCGATAGGTGGGATAGAAAGAGAGAGGGGGGGGGAGAGAGACAAGGCGAAGAAACGCGAACGTGGAATGACGGGAAACGCGCGATTGCGTCGCGCTCCCGGACGAGCGAGGGGGCGTTGAAGGCAACAATGGCCGCTCCCGCGTATAAACATGTAGAAATGACAGATCGCGGCCGATTACGCGTCGCATCGCCGGCTTCCCCGGGCCGATCGTCGCGGATCCGCACGGACACGTCCTGGCGATCGGGGCCCGCGGGGTCCGCGGGCCCCGATCGCCCCCGCGTCCCGTTCGGGACGCGGAATCGGCGGGTATGTCACGACGATCCGGCCGGTGACCGTCTTGTCAACGTATGCCGCCATATTGGTTCGCGGGAATCGGCGAAGGAACGGCGCGCCACGGGAAAAAGGGACGCGAGAAGCTACAAGAGAGAGGGGAAGGGTAGAAGACGAAGGGGGATACAAGAACTCACCCGTGTTGTATACGTGTAGCTCGTCGACAATGCCCTCGTTACCGCCGCCGAAGACCACCATGAGGTCCTTAATGGCGACCGCCCGGTGACCATGCCTCGGTCTTGGCTGAGGCCCGGTAGGATTCGCGATCCGCTTCCACTTTAGCATGGGTGCCGCCATGATGACCGTCGATCACATCATTTTTTCATGCCGCGCGAACGTACTACTACTACTATCGCTATTACTGCTATTTGGGAGCCACCACCACCAGCACTACCACCGTCGTTGAGTTACTCCGAAAGTGGCGCGATACACGGTGGATTATGTACACCGGGCGTCCTCCTTTATCACAGAACGCGCGCACCGAGTTTAGAGCCTCTGCGCGCGACGCCGCGCGTGTATGCGTGTGTGTGTCTCTGTATTTACGTGCGCGGTGTGTTTACGGGCACCGGTCGCGCGGATTCTAGAGCGGCAGCTTCACGTCGTTGTTGTCGTCGTCGTCGTCGTCGCGACGCGATCCTCTCACATCGTTCCCTCTCTCTCGCTCACTCGAGGATTCGAGATTAATCGGCGGTGATTCTGGGTATACGCGAAAGCGCCGCTCCTCCCCCTCTGCTGCCCGATGGCGAAGCCTGCGTCAAAAAACGAACGGCGGGCTAATGGAGGTTTATGTCGTTACGGCAAGATCGAGCGGGACGCGACGAATGATAACCGTCGTACTTGTCGGAGAAACAGCCGGATTGCTCGGTAAATTGACGGGAAGGCGCACGAGCGGCCTTCAAGAACCTCGTCCACCATTGCACACAACTCTCGCGTCGGCAACAAGCGGTAACAGGACAGGCGCGTTGCCAACCGACGCCGGATTCCAGGGGATTAGGGAGTGTTCGATAGCGGCGATATTTTCGACCTCTCGAGAATCGATCGTTCTTTTCCGGTTTCTCCTTCGAAATTTATTATTTCGGTAATTTTGTTCTTTTTTTCATAATTTTATTAATGTAAATACAATATAAAGAATTTGATGAATTGTTTATGTATGTAGGTTACGTTCCAAAACGTAAGTAACCGAGGAAATTTTACTCGGATGGCCGTTCCGAAACTCTTTTAAGCCTTTCCGATTGGTTCAAATCGGCTATCGAGTAAAATTTCCCTCGGTTACTTACGTTTTGGAACGTAACCGTAGATAATATTTTTCTCCCTCTCTCTCTTTCTCTTTCTCTCTCTGTCAATATAATTTATTTTATAGATTGCTGCCACTAGAGGCGCTGGGGATCATTTGTTTGAAAAAAAGAAAGCAATGGAAACATTTGCCTTTCCTCGGATATATATAAGGCTGCGTTCGGAAGCTTTACATATTAAAAGCGTCGTTCTATCTTTGTTATTAATTGAAAGAACAAAGATAGAATACGCTCAGCCAAAATTAAAAGCATACACCAATCAGGATCACGAATTTTGCAACAATGCAAAGCAGCTTTTTCTGTTGAACGCAGCCAATAGCCGCATTCAGCGGACTCAACCGCTAAGTAGTAATCGAACATGATTGGGTTTGGAATTATCCCGTTTGACTACGTTGCGATTGACCACAGCCAATTATATCGATCTGTGCCTAGGGTAACCAGCAACGATTAACCAATCAGAGAGTCCTATTTTGAATTGGCCAATTGGCGACGTGGTCAATCAGGTACCTTCCATTGGGTTTCTATCTTCAGATCCGACCAATCAGCGTCGAATTACATCGGAAAATCTAGTAATGTTGCCCAACTGTTGAGTCCGCTGAATGCGGCCAATAGCTGCGTTCAGCAGAAAAAACTGCTTTGCAACTGTTGTAAAATTCGTGAGCCTGATTGGTGTATGCTCTTAATTTTGACTGAATCTAAGAGCATACACTATCAGATTCACGAATTTTACAACAGTTGCAAAGCAGCTTTTCCTGCTGAATGCAGCCATCGCTTATTAGCTAGTTGAAAATGCCCTTTGATTGGTCAATTGTACTGGTTATTCTGGCAATCGGAAAGATGTAGAGGATGCTTTGAAGCGTTTGATTGACCAATAAGGTTAAAGAAATCTTTATTCCTTTTATCCTGATTGTTCGAACGCTTCCCCAGCGTCTTCCCGACCGAAATCTCTAGCCACCATTCTAGATCTATGTATCTAATCGCGCTGTGGTTAAATTAACTTCTTCCTTTTTCTCCGAATATCCCTTTCTTTAACATTAAAAATAAATGTAAATATGTATAAAGATTATATCAAACTATATATTAAAAATTGAAATTGAAGATTCAAGATTAAAAATTGAAACTAATTAGAAAAAATTTTAATTTTTTTTGTTCAGATTGTTTGAATTCCAATTTTTAATCTTCAATGCGTAATCTGGTACGAGCTTATTTCAATAGAATACTATAGTAAAATTACTCACATAAACACAAGAAATTTTAAAATATTTAAATAACCTAATGGCGTTTTTGAATGGTCAAGTTTACGGGGTAGCTTACTAGACGTCATTGACCAATTACAGCTATTCTTTTGAAGAATGTATGGTTACATTCTCCAGAAGAATGGCTGTAATTGGTCAATGAAGTCTAGTAAACTATTCCGGAGCGATTAAATTCAACCATTCGAAAATGTGTGTGATTAGCTGCATTTAGCGGACTCAATCGCTGAATAACAATCGAACGTGATTGATTTCTACTTTCAGATCCAACTACTCAGCGTCGAATTACATTGGAAAATCTTGTAATGTCGTCTAACTGTCGAGTCTGCTGAATGCGGCTAATAGCTGCGTTCAGCAGGAAAAGCTGTTTTGCAACTGTGTAAAGTGGCGTCTATAATGAGATTTTATGGATGCCGTCACATGCGGCGTAACTTGCGTAAGCGTAACGCGCCGACCAATCACATCGTTTTATTTAAGTATCAGCTTCCGCCTAGTTATATACGCTCTTTACGCTATTATCGTTACGCCGAATCCAATTTTTGGCGGAAGAAACGCTGATGTATGTGTATTAGTAAGCGTATCGTGCAGTGTTATTCAAGTTATAGGATAGTGTAGATTGAAGAGGCATCAAAAAGTTTTAATAAAATATGAATAACGATCAAATCTTCTTCCACTTTTGCCATCGTTTTCAAATAATTATTAATATTAAGTTAGGATCCATTATTGACACTCTGAATTAGTTGAAGAAAAATTGATTATGTAAAAACAAAAAGATGCTCTCTCTGAACATTGACATAATTAAAGTTAAAATTATAAATTATCAAAAGTTCCTAGAGAATAAGCTCCTTCTGGAAGGAAACCTTAAGGTCTTATTATGAAATAAGGAGGCCTTGATAAAATAAGGAATCCTCCAATAAGGATTCCTCAATCCTTAAGATAAAGATCATCTATGAATACGGGTGATAGTCACACTGAATTATTTTGTCATGTTGGCAACCCTTTAATCAACGATTAAAGCCTACGGCACACGGTACAATTTTTCGTACTGGATTTGATAAGATTTAGTAAAATATTAGAAATGCTGCATTCTGATTGGTCCATTTTTAGTATTTTATTAAATCTTATCAAATCCAGTACGAAAAATCGTACCGTGTGCCGTCGGCTTAAGTTTGGTCGAAGCGGCCCTTAAGGGCTCTTGCACACAGCACGCGGCAACACTTGCCGCGCGGCGGAAGCCGACGCGATAGCCAATACAAAAGTTGGATTGAGTTCAACTTTGACGCACGATGGATGTTATGTATCTGCTGATTGGCTATCGACTTCCGCCGCGCAGCAAGCGTTGCCGCGTCCTGTGTGCAGGACCCCTAAGCCCCTTGCACAATGCTAGGCAACAGGCAATAAGAACAGAAATAGTATTTATTCTCTGCTCCTATTGGCGAATATTTTCTGTTCCGCGTATTTATTGGTGAATAGTTTCTATTCCTTATTTATATTGGGTGCATCCAGAAGCACAACCGCTCACTGAGCGGCTAAGTAGCAATTGAATGGCCGCATTCAGCAGACTCAACAGTTGGGCAACATTACTAGATTTTCCGATGTAATTCGACGCTGATTGGTCGGACCTGAAAGTAGAAACCAATCATGTTCGATTGCTACTTAGCGGTTGAGTCCGCTGAATGCGGCCAATGTGATTGGTTTCTATGTTTGAATTGACCAATCACATTCGATTGCTACTTAGCCGCTCAGTGAGCGGTTGTGCTTCTGGATGCACCTATTGCCTGTTGCCTAGTATTGTGCAAGGGGCTTTAGTCTTCTAATAATTGGCTATAAGCCACTTTTAGAGGCACTTTTATCGATGAAAGAAGATTCAGAATATGGACCATTGTGTCTAAATGGCCGCATTCAGCGGACTCAACTGCTACGTAGCAATCGAACACGATTGGTTTCTACTTTCAGATCCGACCAATCACCGTCGAATTACATTGGAAAATCTAGTAATGTTACCCAACTGTTGAGTCCGCTGAATGCGGCCAATAATAAACCAATCGCGAGCCTAAAAAATAGACGCCATATTATTGTATCATTTACATCATAGGGCCTGAGCAGAATGGCTGCCTCATAATTTTAAGACTATGTTTTATGCCTTAGGTCTTTGTCTTAGGTAACGCACAATACTGTGTGTTATGTCTCGAGTCTTATGTATACGTGAACGTTTGTAAGAAATAAACGTTCGCGTATACATAAGACTCGAGACATAACACACAGTATTGTGCGTTACCTAAGACAAAGACTTAAGGCATAAAACATAGTCTTAAAATTATAAGGCAGCCATTCTGCTCAGGCCCATAAATGTGATTAGTTGATTACTCTCACGTTCGAAAAATAAATAAAATAAAATATATTTTTTGAAAAATCGATTGTTTTTTTACAGTTCCTCTTTTAAAATTTGGTAATTCTTTTCATGATCTATCAGTGTAAATATAAAGAATTTGATGAATTAGATACATATAGAAAATATATTCTTTCTCTTCTTGTAGTAATTAAACAAAATAAATTGTTTTACATTGTTGCTAGAAATGCTGATGGTCATTTGTCTAAAATAAGGGAGCAATCAAAATATTTTTCTTTTTTCTAATATCTTTTTTTTTCAATTAATATTAGAAATAAATGCAGATATATTTCAATAGAACATTATAATGAGATCACAAGATATTTAAAGATATTTAAATGAATACGATGGTGTCCAGCATTGAACTTCGTATATACTAGAATAAGTTATTTCCTTAAAAAGGCATGATGAGGAGCGGTACATATTTGAGAAAAGAACACCAATAGCGATTATGTACATGTTATTTTCATTTAGTATCATGATACAATAACTAATTAGTACTAATTAGTAAGTGACTATTAGTCATTATAAGAATATAATTATAGAGCTATTATATTGAATATAAGAGCTATTATTGAATATTTATAAACTTTTTCTTGAATCTATCTCGAAAAATTTTTTAAATAATTTTTTTTGAGAAGGCTTTATTAGAGCGAGATTTCTGCATTAGCTAATTAGAAAATTATAAAAATAGATATCCACATATAATATTCTTAAAGTTATACCGCTTCTACTCCTTCAAAATTCACTCCAGATCGCGAGTCTAAAAAATAAAAATGCCATAAAAGCGTTGTTTATGTAATAGATGTGATTGATTGTTTTCTTTGCATGTGCTTAAGAAATAATACATTATTCTCTTGCAAAATATATTATTTATATAAATGTGTTTTTGTATATTTTATTCTATATAACATACAAATATAATATATATGACATTTAATATATGATATTTATTATGTTTTGTATGTTTATCTTGAAAAAATCATATCATATGATAGAAATCGGTAATATATTTTATTTATAAACATAATACTTTTTTCCTTTCTTTACATATATTTTAATCTTTTTTATAAATCATGTCAGAGCATAAAATATATTTTTGATAATTGATAGATTAAATTTTATATATTCCATTTCTTGGCAATATTTCACAGTTATTTATTCAAATCAATATTAAATTGAAATAGAAACAAAATGAGTATAAAAAGTTGTCTTCTATCAATTCAATATGTTTGAAATGAGCTCAAAATTTATTTCTATTTAATTCATGGAATGACAAAGTGCAACTATCTTTAAAACCGAAAATAGATAGTTTCTTCCTTTATACCTTTTTATCTTTAATATATTAATTTAGAATTATTTTAAATTGTTGAAATTCCATGCTTTTAAAATCAGATGCAGCTTTAGCTTATTTGAAACATGATATATATTACAATTAGTCAAATAAAAATTGACAGCTTACAATCGCAAACATATATATAATACTTCAAATATATATATAAATATTGAATGTAAATAAAAAAATTATTACTTACAAGACTAATAGCGTGATAACAATATAAATAAAATGTTAATGTTCTTTGCCTATCAAAGCAACTTCACATATCTTGCATACTGTATCTTTAAATTGTGGATTATAGCTAGCACCGCACAATGGACATTTTACTTCCGGTTTTCCTTTGTAAATAGGTGTGAATGTGCTTGCACACAACGAAAATGGATTGTGTTCATCATATGCTAATTTATGCTCATCGACAGGATTCTTGTCACAAGACTGAAAAATAAATTAATTTTTTATTTATAGTTAATATTATATATTCATATAAATATCAATTTATAGTAAAAATAAAAATACCTGTAATAAAATTCGAATTTTTTGCGCAAGTTCAGGATTTGGTCCGAGCTCGAGTAATCTTCTCGCGAACGAAGCAGCGGTTTTGTAATTCTTCAATTTATAGAATAGATTCACAGCTACTTGAAGTGTGAGAATCTGATGTACAGGTTGCAGATTACAGTGTGTAAAATACGCCGCCATCTCGCAAATTCTCTTATGATCAGCTAATGTGGCTCTTGGTAGACTTTTACGTTCAGTTTCCATTTTCAAACCTAAGATATACTCGCGACAAATCTGAATCAATTGTTGAGCTTCCGCACTGTCCTGTTTAGTATCAACGACGAGCAATGGTACGCTTAGTAAGATTCCCTGTAGCTTCTCTATTGCTTTAGCAAATTTGCCATTGGTCGTCAATTGATAGCACATCTGAAGACGCTGAACTAATTCGGTAAGATGTAATCCTACTGCAGGTACACCAGTTTTTGATGTAGCATCCTTCCAATTGGTATCTTTCCAGTTTCTTTGTGGATATCCGTATAATGACGGTACACTAGGCAGACAAGCGTAGGATGTTCTAGAGCGGGCGTACATATTCAAAAACAAAGACTGATAAGGTCCGAATTCCACTACCCCGACTTGGTTGTTCAGTAATCTGAAAGCGGACTCAAATGATCCGGCCAATATGTGATCGATCGGTAACTTGGAGTTATTAATCCAATGCTGTGTCGGTGGAATTCCTTTAGTGGGTGGCGAATAATAACCGTCTTCGTTGGCAGTCGTTGCAGCCTCAAGTTCTGGTGGAAGATCGACGTCTTCAACATCCCATCCAGGATTCTCTTCGCCTTCCGGTGCGATTTCCGCGTCCACGAGTTCTTCATCATCTATACCGAGTTCCTCGTCGTTGCCCCAGCCTTCGGATGTCGCTGCACCGTCGTCCTCCAAAGCGAGAGCAGCGGCTACCTGAGTTCTGCTGCGAGACATCATCGCGCCCTCGAAGAAACCTTTAGAAACTGTCAACAGTGGCCAATTGTTTTCAGCTTGTTGAATAGGTACGGGTGGGCGAAGATATATAGCACCCTTCTCCAGTGCAGAAAGTTCCTCGCTCATCGACTCATACTGAGCGTCGTCCTCTTCGTTTGATATACCATGAATTTTTTCGGTGACATACGCTAATGATGCTTGTCCAGAGTTCTACAAAGAATTCAAATAGAAATTTATATAATTCATCTATTCATCTATTTAAAAAATACTTTTTTTCAAATAAATAAAATTAATAGTTATAATAGAAATATATTTACTCGCAAAATTTTGGCCCGCTCGTAAATGTCGCCAAGTAGCAAACTTCCTTGATATTGTCCGGATACGTCTTTTCGAATTTCCGCAATTTTTATCATCTTACGCAGTTTCTCTAGGTTGCCGGTTATGAGATAAAGGAAGGCTAACTTTTCAAAGTTCTTGGTCCTTTGATAGCACATTTCCACGACTTGATGATTGCCTTGCAGCAAAGCGGTTTGTGCCAAGCTTTCCCAGCACGATTTTTGATCGAGAGATCTCGCCGCTTCCAACGCAACTTCGATGTTACCACATTCAAGTGCGAGACCGAATCTCGTTTTCTCATCTTTTACAAAATGAAGCGCTACTTCTGGATATCCCTTCTGTTGCAGATATGCTATAATCGACTGTCCAACGAGATTCGCAGTGCGAACCATGTGTAAAACTTCTTCGTATTTTCTGTTAATCAGTGCCAATTTGAATTTATATTCCGTCGGATCTATTCGAAGGATTCTCGGTCTGCATTCTCGATCCAAACAGTAAACTTGATTCCCCTTCACTCTCGTGACATAGATCGGCAAGTCTAGCGTGCGGATGATACCATGATCGCCATTGCTGATCGCGTATTTAATATGGTTGCTAGTCGTGTAAATAAATACACCGGAATCATCCCAGGCGCCAGACTTTACTCTCGTGTTCTCGTGCACGGAACAGAGAGATTCTAATCGACGATTGCAAATGTTGACAGTGTGTTTGGCCAGCAAGGCGACGTGAGACATGTCGCTGGACCACACGACGTATCTACATTTTGCGATTTTCACTTCTGCCAAAGTTCTCTTCTGCTGTACGTCGAACAGCGTTACCTGTTCTGGATCGCGCAGAAGTAGCATGCCAGTGCCAGCATAAAATATTTCATCGCAGTTTGGAATTTGCACTTTCTTTGTGACCTCGTTCTTCAGATTCTTGATAACTAACTAGAAAAAATAAATATTTATCATTTAAAAACATATATTTTACAAACATATAGTAAGTGGAATTGTCATGTATAGGAAAAAAAAATTAATTAGAGAAGTGAAAAATAGTGCGAGAATAATCAGAATATATAATAAAAGCGCAATATTTTAATTAATTATCTTCTTAATTTAAATAAAATAATTAAATAACTTACTTTTGAAATAAAAATGTTAAGTAAAATATTTTAATTTACCGAATACGCTCTATCCAATACAGCGAATCGATTCCTGGCAACCCAGATGGCGGTAACACCGGACGCTCGTTTGGTATCAGCATCTGTGCTCGAATCCCCTTCGCGCGGTATCATGTACAAATCATAAGTGCTATTCTCGATATTTGAGGGTGATCTCGTGCACACTAGAACGCTGTTTTCCGCCTGATTGTACGACATACTGTAAGGCGGCGTTTTTCCTCCGCCGCGAATCTGCATCACCGATGTATCCTTGGACGTAGTGAAATCAAGCTTTCGAAGGAAACGGTCTTTCACGTAATATAGAAGATTTCCATAAACCGCGTACGCGGGACGTTCCCTCTCGAGTTTGAAGATGATCATTCCGGAATCGTGGCCCGCGGCGAAAAGATTCAGAGTCGGATGAGCAGCGAGAACCCAGAATCTCTCATGTTCCCGTCTAAATGTGTGTAGACACGTGCGTTTTGTCATATCCCAGACTCTGATGCTTTTATCCTCCGAATTAGAGAGAATGAGATCCTGTCTAGGGTGGAACAACACGCAGGATACGTTATTATAATGGCCGCGACACGTGTCCACTTCCCAAGCCTTAGCGTCGTTCATCCGCCACATCTTAATTTGTCGATCATCGGCTCCGGAGACGATCAAAGGTAACGTACCATGGAAGCACGCCCAATTTACGCCTCTATCGTGACCTTCTAGAACGTACTTCACCACTGCATCGGCCTGGCCGAATAAATCGGTTGCTCCGGGATTTTTCAGGTGATCCTCGAGACCTCCTGGACCTGGCGCTACATTCTTTTTGCGTAATCCTGCAATTACATTCAGTTATTAAAGCATTTTTCTTCGCGATTCTGAAAGTAATTATCACATACTATTTTGATTTTCTAATTATGTGTATATATGTGACATGATAATAACGAATATGTAAAATATATAATATATGTATAAATATAAGTTTTATATATGTAGGAATACGCGGGATATTATAGAAAAGTATCTTGGTTTATTAGAGCTTCTATTACAGAGGTATGATTCCTCGCAGATCTCGACCACGACTGCCTCTTTTCGGTTCGCAATTTCTATCCCGTCTTTTGGGTCTCATACGTGGCCCAATCAGTTCACGACACACTCGGCTATATCCAAAAGAACGATCAACCGTCGCGAACATTCGAGATCAAAACACGGAAACGAGGCATTACAATAATAAGGTCAGAGCGCAAACACAATTCGAAAATAACGATTTAACGCTATCGTGGCAAGTCCTTCCCTACAATCGGCCGTCCTGAGCTAATGTCTGTCCTCAGACATCTGCGATGTCCTCGTCTGTCATGGATTCATCGGCGTCATCTATCCAACGTTTAATATACTCGGCTGCAGTGGATGTCTCATAAGGCCCTTCATGTTCGCCGATCTTTTCAACAATATAGCGATCATTTCTTAATACTCTTTTGATTCGATACGGATCAAGATACTTAGGCGCGAATTTTAATCCAGGTCCAGCTTGTGTCCTTTTGATGGCAACGAGATCGCCAACAGTATAAGATGAGGCTGGTTTCCTTCGTCTATTAAATCCTCGGCGATTTTCTTACTGAATTTGGCGGATATTCTCCTTAGCTCGGTTTCGTAATTCATCCCGATCTTCTTGGAAAATACTGATTAATTCCCTCTCTATCAACTCACGAATAGAGGCATCGTTTTTCATTTTAATGTCTGCCCCAAAAAGTAAATTAAAGGGCGTCGTCCTGATACTTCTGTGTGGCGTAGCATTCAAATATTTCTGCGCTGTATCCAAGTACCTATGCCATTCTTCTGGTCGAGGAATAGATAATTTTGTCAATAACGAGATCACCATTCGATTAACTCTTTCAACTTGTCCGTTGCCTTTAGGAATACCCGTGGTAGTAAGAATATGCTGGATTCCCTCTATCTTACAATATTCCTGAAATTCGCTGGATGTGAATGCTGAACCGCGGTCTGATATTATTCTCCTGGGATTTCCAAAAATGCACGATTGTTTTCTTAAACACGTCAGTACCTCCGCAGCGTTAGTAGTTCTAACTGCGTAAAACCAAACAAATTTCGTAAATGCATCTACAATGGCTAATATATATCGATATCTCTTATGCGTTGAAGGAAGCGGTCCTAAGTGATCCAGATGGAACGTATCCAAGGGAGTCTCGCCCTTTCCAATGGGATGCAACAGCCCCTCCTTTTTACCATGCTTCCTTTCGGCCAGGATACATGGCACACAGTTACGAACCACTTTCTCGACTTTCGCTTTTAAATCTTGTAACCAATAGTCTCGTCTAATTATTTGCTCCGTCTTAGTCGTCGACAAATGTCCCTCGTCGTGTATCCGCTTGATGATCTGCGAATGCATCGATCGCGGCACCACCATTTGTTCTTCGCCGTCAATTAATTTAAATAAAAGCCCTGCTCTTGTCACAAATCCATCGGCCTTTCCAGCCTCGGCCAACCTAATTATTTCTCGCAGAAAGGCGTCCTCCTGTTGAGCTCTTCGAATTCGCGACGTCATACTATCTTCGCACTTATTCAACATACATACGGGTAACGGATTACTACTCAATGCGTTCACATGCGTCATTGCCCTCCCTGAACAATGTTCAATCGCATAATCAAATTCTTCCAATTGCAAGACCCATCTTGCTACTCGCACGCATAAATCTTTTTTATTCATGGTTAAGCTAAACGCTCTACAATCTGTCACAATTTTAAAAGATATTCCTATCAGATAAACGCGAAATTTCTTTAAGGATTTAATAATTGCAAGCACCTCGAGTTCATAACTACTATATTTCTCCTCCGCTGGAGTCGTATGACCGTTCGCGTAATAAACAGGATGCAATGAATTGTCAGTGTCACGCTGTAATAAAATTGCGCCATAACCGTGCTTCGAAGCATCGGTATGAAATTCGGTACTCGCACCTATTTTATGCAATTTTAGAACGGCTCTGCTCGCCAAGGCCGCCTTCAATTCGCCGAACGCATTCCTTTCCGCTTCTTCAAATTGAAATACAACATTTTTTTTCAATAAGTTCGTTAGAGGCCGCGCGATCGAAGAATAATTACGAATAAACTTCCGGAAATAGCCTGACAAGCCTAAGAAACTTTGAATCTGCTTAACGTTCTTTGGTTCCGGAAATCTCATAACCGCCTCCGTCTTGGCTTCCGACGGTCGCATACTACCCGACTCTACCATATGTCCCAGAAATTCCACCTTGGTCTTTAAAAATTGACATTTATTCCAATTGATTACCAACCCAAACTGACTTGCCGTACTAAAAACCCGATTGAATTTTCGTATAGCGTCCTCATAGTCTTCCGACGGTACGATCAAATCGTCCATATACATTAATACTGTCCCATCATTAATAAGGTCTCTAAAAACAGCGCTAACAAATCTTTGAAAGACCGCCGGCGAATTACACAAGCCAAACGGCATTCTCAAAAACGTACTGTCCATCAGGGACAATGAATGCTGTAAATCTCCGACTGCCCTCGTCCACTCCGACGTGGAAAAATCCGTTTTCAAGATCTAAAGTAGTAAATATTTTCGCATTCTGCAGACGACTTAACTGATCCTCAATTAAAGGTAACGGGTAACGATCCTTTACAATTTTCTGATTTAAACGTCGGTAGTCCACGCACAGTCGATACGCGCCATTCTTTTTTCGAACTAAAACCACGGGACTCGCGTATTCTGACAGCGACGGTCGTATTATACCCTCGCGCATCCATTCGTCTATCTGCCGTTTCACCACCTGTTTTTCTTGCTCGGAAAGTCTTCGCGCTCTTTGATATACGGGTTCGTCATCTTTAAGAATTAGCTTCATTTTAATATTTACATCGCGTACTTTATTCGGCTTATAATCCCGAATCATACGCTCTAACGCATCTCGGTGGCCATCGTTAAGGTGTATCATATCCAATTCGTCCGCCTCACATACATAATTAATTTGAAATATTTCTGGCAATTTGGGATCTCTTGGTTTCGAAATCGATAATTCTCCATTTCTCATTACAACTTTCACCGATCTTAGAAAATCAGCACCGATAATTAAATCGTGACGCATAAGCACATTGGAAACTACTCGAATTTTAATATGATAAACGTTGTCATCAATACAAATATTCGCGTCAAACTCACCCAAGGTTTCGTTGTCAACTGAACCTATGCCACGAAAATAAATTTTATTTCGCCTCAAAGTCGGAGCATCCAACGCATTATAACAATCCGCACGCATCAGACACAAATCGCTACCAGTATCGATCATCGCTGTCACACTACGATTATTAATGTTTACTTTTTTATAATATTTCTCATCGCAGTGTTCGCTTACCGCATAACTATCCTTTACGGCATTTCCCCTTTTAACAATAATTAGAAAAAACAATAGGCAATAGAGAGCATGGGAATTGAATTTGACTTAAAGTAAAGTAAATAATCAGAAATATAATTCATTAAAGTGATACAAAAAACTAAATAAATAAATAGGCGAACGTTTCTGGCTCTCGCTTTGAGCCTTCTTCAGCGCATTAATAAACGATACAAATCCAAAAATTACGCAATGTCGTGAAATCGGACAGAATTTGTTAAACTCCATGTTAGACTACCAGCCGTCAGTGGATCACGCATATCAAAACAGACCTGAGACGCATCGTTGGTGGGCTCACGTTATCCATATAAGGCTCCATGGTGGTTGAGCCAAAGAGTCTTCTATATAATATCTATTATCAAAATTCTGATCTGATAATGGTACCAATCATATCCTGAAAATGGTACAATATAAGTGTATGAAAGAAATTATTTAATTGCACTCAACTAAATCGCTCTAACGTTGATTTCTTTAACAAACTCACAGAGAGAGAATATTCAATAAAAACATTATAACGGATAAAGCAACAGTATCGTTCCCAAGTCGAACAGACAATGTGTGGAAACTCACAAAACATACTGTTTATATACAATTACATGACTTTTAAATTTTCGGAAGTTTATTTATTATGTCTTGATATAAGGCCGTTAGGTTATCTGTGTCTATCTGTAAATTCAAACCATTTTTTTGTCTTTTAATATGAAGCATTTCTGAAATCAGTCTTTTATTGTAGTATGGGATCTCCTCTAAAATTTTTACATCGTTCCAGCAAAATTCATGGTCAAAAAGAAGTCTGTGATTAGTGATCACAGAGTAATTAGTAACATTCCTGTTAATTTGTGATCTATGTTCAGAGACTCTGGTCTTCAGCATCCTAGAAGTCTGACCCACATAAGATGCATCACATTCAGAGCAATTGATCTTATAAACAACATTATTTTTACATTCGTTAGGGGTATTATCTTTGTGTGCCCTGATGAATTTTTTTAATTTGTTTAAACTAAAGTAAGATAATTTAATATTCATATTTTTTATGATGTTTCTAAATTGCTCTGTGACATTAGGCAAATACGGAATCGTGAAAAAAGAGGAAGCGTTCTCCAATGTCTTGTCATTAGTGTCGCCGTATTTATTAATCAAATATTTCAGACGTTGATTGAAGACGTCAAAAATCAATTTCAAAGGATAACCATTGTCCAGAAGAATTCTTATAACGAAATCCAAATTTTTGTTGTGGAATCTCGGATGTGATAAGGAGAATGCTCTGTCCACTAGGCCAATTATTGTGCCTTTCTTCTGGCAGAGTGGATGTTGTGAATTAAAATTTAGATATCTTCTTGAGAAAATAGACTTATGGAACCAGTCAAAAATTAAAAAATTGTTGTCCACTATAAGAGTCACGTCTAAGAAATTAATTTTCCGGTCAATTTCTACTTCAGAAGTGAATTGCAATCTGTCATGAAAAGAATTAAATGTTACAAGAGTCAATTCAATAGAATCAGAAGGAACTGTCAATAAAATATCATCTACATATCTAATATAAAAAAGAGGTGTAAATCTTAGAGTGTTCAGAGCTCTCTCCTCGAGATCTTGTAATACAATATCCGCTATTATGGGCGATAGAGGAAAACCCATGGGGGTTCCAAATGTTTGTTTGTATATTATGTTCTTAAACGTGAAGTATGTGGAGTGCAAAACCAATTTTACTGCATTTAAAAACTCAAATTCTGGCAGGTCACAATTGTTACGAAGGAAACACCATCTATTCGAGACACGTTCCAATGCGAGATCTATAGGAACATTAGTAAACAATGAAATCACGTCTAGTGAAACCAATTTCGTGTCGTTATCAATCTGAATATTCAATAACTTATTTACCAGATCGAGGCTGTTACTAATATGGCTAGAAGCTGTCGGGAAATTGTTATACATAATTCTATGCAAGAAGGTTTAGTTGAGTGCAATTAAATAATTTCTTTCATACACTTATATTGTACCATTTTCAGGATATGATTGGTACCATTATCAGATCAGAATTTTGATAATAGATATTATATAGAAGACTCTTTGGCTCAATCACCATGGAGCCTTATATGGATAACGTGAGCCCACCAACGATGCGTCTCAGGTCTGTTTTGATATGCGTGATCCACTGACGGCTGGTAGTCTAACATGGAGTTTAACAAATTCTGTCCGATTTCACGACATTGCGTAATTTTTGGATTTGTATCGTTTATTAATGCGCTGAAGAAGGCTCAAAACGAGAGCCAGAAACGTTCGCCTATTTATTTATTTAGTTTTTTGTATCACTTTAATGAATTATATTTCTGATTATTTACTTTACTTTAAGTCAAATTCAATTCCCATGCTCTCTATTGCCTATTGTTTTTTCTAATTATTGTTAATTTTAAAGAGAGCTTTTCTCAACATTTATTTCTCCTTTTGTCGCATCTCGCCGCGATATGACCGCGTCCACCGCAACACTTTACGCTCTCCTTAGTCGGACAGTCTGCACTCAGATGATCCTGCCCTCCACAATTATAGCATCGCCGCCGACTCCGCTCTCCTCCGTCGCTCCTCTGATATCTCGCCTCACCTCCATCACCTTTCCGATGCCTGACCTCTCCGAAAGACTTGATGACGGCGTCGCTATCTTGTTGCCTCTTCGACTGCGGGATTATTTTTTCGAATGCCTTTAACAGGGATGCTGTTGTGGTAAAGCCCTGAATTCGAGCCTGATCCTGCAAATTAGGATCCATTATACCATCAATGATATAATCGACAATATCCTCCTCTTCGATCGGCACTCGGTTAGCCAAAATGATTTTGTCGTGCATATATGCACTAAACGCCTCGCCCCTCTTCCAAATTCGTCTTTCAAACTCCCTTTTACGCGCAAGTTTATTCGGACGATGATTAAACATAGCTCCCATCGTTCGTAGAAGATCATCAATTGACATTTCAATGTGTTCGGGCTTGGAGCGAAACCATTCGGCCGCTTTATCCTTAAGTCTCGCGCCTATCAATATCCTCGTCACATCGTCTTGTAATTTATATGTCGTTGCGAGGAGCCGCACTTGCCTCTCCCATACTTCCCAGGAATCGCTCACACCGTTGAAATATCCCAGTAATTCGGCAATAGCCGTTATACTTGCTCGTGCCGTCGTTTCCGTTCGACCCGTCGCCGCTCCGTCGGTGTCCGCCCTCCGCTCGGCCGCTCCAAATCCTTCTCTTTCTCTCTCTCGCAGGAATTGCAACTCCCGTCGGGCCATCGCGAGCTCCCGCTCCAGGAGATCCTTTTCTCGCTTCACGATCTCCATCTCTCGTCGTGACACCTCTGCCTCATGTCCATTCACCACGGGCACAACCAAATCTCGCTCCTCACTACGCGGCGGATCATTTTGTTCGCGATTGGACTCGCGAAGCCACTCGCCCGCAGGATCTGCCTCCATCAGTCGACCTATCAAATCGTTCTCTGTTCCGGCTGTATTTAACCCGAAACTCTTAAGCTTCTCCTTCAGCTCCTGCACCGTGCACTCAGACGGGTTTTTTCTAGGACTCATCTTGCTCTTCCGTCGATTCACAGAGAACACGAGCTCACGTCTAACTTTTTTACACTCAGCGTAGCCGCGCTCAGCGTCACCGCGCACTCCACCAACGTCCGCTTCAACAATCCCGGCTGAGCCCCCAAAATCTCTGTAGGAATACGCGGGATATTATAGAAAAGTATCTTGGTTTATTAGAGCTTCTATTACAGAGGTATGATTCCTCGCAGATCTCGACCACGACTGCCTCTTTTCGGTTCGCAATTCCTACCCCGTCTTTTGGGTCTCATACGTGGCCCAATCAGTTAACGACACGCTCGGCTATATCCAAAAGAACGATCAACCGTCGCGAACATTCGAGATCAAAACACGGAAACGAGGCATTACAATAAGGTCAGAGCGCAAACACAATTCGAAAATAACGATTTAACGCTATCGTGGTAAGTCCTTCCCTACATATACAGGGTGAGCCATTTTAATTAACGCACGCAATTATTTCGGAAACAAAGCATTTTAGAGAAAAATGTTTCAGACAAAAGTTTTATGGTTTCGAGGGGGCCATAAGATGGTATCATTGGTTTGACCTTGAAGAGTTATTTGAAGGTCACATGAAGGTCACCTTCAATTTCTTAAATGGAACCTACTATTTGTCATTGCATATTCTTGTAGCTTATCTCGAGAGCTTTCCAAAACACTATAATTAAGTACCTTTTCGTTAAGTACTTTTTGAGTTATGAGGCTTGAAATAATTTCTTAATTTTACATAAACCGTAAAATATCTTGTAAAATATTCATTTTTCGATTATCTTACCTTAATACTTTTACGTACAAAATAATGAGAGGAATCAACTGGTGTAAAGAAAACACATAGTTGTTTTGAAGAAAAAATATATAATTTGCAATTAACAATTCCATATTTTTTCTTAAAAACAACTATGTGTTTTCTTTACACCAATTGATTCCTCTCATTATTTTGTACATAAAAGTATTAAGATAAGATAATCGAAAAATGAATATTTTACAAGATATTTTACGGTTTATGTAAAATTAAGAAATTATTTCAAGCCTCATAACTCAAAAAGTACTTAACGAAAAGGTACTTAATTATAGTGTTTTGGAAAGCTCTCGAGATAAGCTACAAGAAATATGCAAAAGCATATAGGGTGTCCCATTTAAAAAGTTAGAGGTGACTTTCACGTGACCTTGACAACACTCTTCAAGGTCATACTGATATCGCCATGTAATGCGTTACTTGAAACCTTACAACTTTTGTCTGAAATATTTTTGTCTGCCGCGCTCAGTTTTTGAGATATTCGGCTGATACGGGTGGTCTGCGACACCCTGTATATATGTGTGTGTATATATAGTGTATTTGTGTAAAAAATAATACAGGGTGTTCTAAAAAGGTATGTCAAAAATTTAAGGAGATATTCCTCACACCTGAAGGATGAAAAAATGTTATATGGACATAGGTGCGGAAATGCTTATTTCAAAAGTTATGTTGAAAATACTGTTAGCTGTATTACTTACACAAGGAAAAATTTAGGATTAATTATTGTAGACGACAATCGTTTAATTAGGCTTATTTACATTTGATTTTAATGTGACCTTGAGTATGTTACAATAAATGTTGAAAATGTTCACCATTTTCCTGAATACAAGCAGTGACACGTCGACGCATCGATTCACGGACACGTTCAAAAATGCCTGGTGTACAGCGGATTGTCTTGCAACCTGCAGTGATACGAAGATCTTGAATATCACGCACTGGTGTAGCATGTACGATTGTCTTTAAATGTCCCCACAAATAAAAGTCTATCGGATTGAGATCCGGGGAACGTGGAGGCCACAAAGTAAGTCCACCTCTTCCTATCCACCGATCACCGTAAGTTTGATTCAGAAAATCACGACTAATACGGCTGAAATGAGGAAGAGCTCCATCATGCATAAAGTACATGTTTTGTCTAATCATCAACGGAACATTTTTTATTGTAACATACTCAAGGTCACATTAAAACCAAATGTAAATAAGCCTAATTAAACGATTATCATCTACAATAATCCTAAATTTTTCCTTGTGTAAGTAATACAGCTAACAGTATTTTCAACATAATTCCTGAAATAAGCATTTCCGCACCTATGTCCATATAACATTTTTTCATCCTTCAGGTGTGAGGAATATCTCCTTAAATTTTTGACATACCTTTTTAGAACACACTGTATAATTATATATAATATTACAGAAATATAATATTATATGTACATATAAAGAAATAATTTGTTTTGCACGAACCAGAGATATCCCAAACTCGGACCGTTTGATCCAACGAAGCTGACACAATAATGTCTTCCGTAGGATGAAATTGCGCGCACATTACGTAGTGATTATGTCCAGTTAATACACAAATGCAAGTGCGACTTTGCCAGTTCCAGATTCGGATAGTCTGATCGTCCGAAGCGCTGAGAATCCAGGGATACTCTTGATGGAACACAGTAGTTCTGATGTAGTCCAGATGACCTAGCAAGGTGAAGATACATCTTCGTTGCTTGTAATTCCAAACCTTAATCTTGTAATCATCGCCGCCAGAAACGAACAGCGGTTGCTGATTGTGGAAACATATTCCTCGTACGGGTCCATCATGCTCGTCAAATTTGTCGAGCAGGGTGCACATACGGTAGTCCCATAATTGAATGACGCCATTGTGTAAACTGGAATTCATTTATAAAAAATTATAGCGTAATATTTTTTATGAATTAATTTAAACAATGTATAAAAAATTGCAATATTTTACGCAAAATACGATATAAATTAATAATTATGTTTAATTAATTAATATATAAACTCAATATTTAATAACTATATTGAATAATATTAAATAATTTTTTATAAACTCAATATTTAATAAATAAGTAAATATTTAATAAATTAAATAAATAAATAAATGTTTTATAAATGTTTTATAATTAAAAAAATTTATTTTATAAATTATCTAATCTATTTTATAAATTAATACATATTTTATAAATCTAAAGAATGTGTACATAAGATAAATTTATTGAATAGATATTTATTTATTTTATATATTATTTTCTTGATATTTTTTTAAATTAATATATTTCAAAATATTAAAATTGCAAAATTTCTTTTGTTCTTTTAGTGTGTTGCTTAATTCCTATAATCTTTTGTGCATGCAAATATCCTTTAATATCCTTTATTTCATGAATGATACGACTTATGAAATTGCTTGTATTGGATTGTGCGTTATAAGTATTATTCCTTTCAATTGCTATAAACTATATCAGGAATTTTACGAAAGGTCTGGATTGCGAAAATCGGCGGTTCGTGTAATTTTTTTCGTCTGGGCGGTTACAAAATGAAGGATAAATATAGAGGTCATTTGGAAACTGGATTTCGGGCCTACGCCTCTATACAGAGTGTCCTGATATTGCAATGAAACGAAAATAAACGAATTTAAAGATAAAGATTATCACATATAAAATGAGATTAATAAATTCCATCATTTCCAAATGAGTAAAATCCATTTTTAAAATAAATAATTTATATATATAATTATAACTTTTTAAAATGAAATTTAATGAATCTGGTGAATCTCGCACTTTTAACCACCTTGTGTGTTTTGTTTCTATTATCTTCGAAAAAAGGCGTGGTACATCCATTACTTAATCGAAATACCGAAAGTGTTTCGTATAATTGCTTTTGGTTCGACCTCCTACGGTAATCATTTTAAAATATGCATGAATATTAAATAACTGCCGCTCATACATATCTAACAAAGAGTTCAAACATGATTGCCAAATTCGTCATTAGTTCGATGTTAAACCAGTTTACAGAGTGATTTATTCCTATAAATTATAATAACCAATATTTCAAAAACATAAATTATATGTAAATAGTAATAATTTATATGTAAACATAATTTATATGTAAAACATAACTTATATGAAATTATATTATTACAATTAATATTGTGATAGATTTAACAAGTATATATTAAAATAAATTACACTTTCTACAATTAAATATATCGCTATCTTTTATCGTTTATAAAATACGTCAAAATATTGTTATTTATTTTTGTTTGTAGAAATATATTTTGAATAAATATATAATATATAATATGTATGTATAATTTATAATAAATAATATATATGTATGATATATAATATATAATATATATTTTAATAAATATCTTAATATATATTAATAATGGAAGATTAATTTATTCTTCTAAACTAGACGATTTTCGCTGATGCATCAAGATACGCGATAAAACTATCCGAAATTCGATCTATATGCGCTACATAATTTTGACGAATCTAACGAGATATATCCCCTCAGGACATTTCTGCGGAATCAGGTCGTCAGAAGCGGAGGTGTACGCGAGAGAGTGGGGCGTGAAATGTACGCCGTGTATATAGAGATCACATCATAACAGCATCTTGGTAGTTTGCCTCTCAATTGCATTAGACTTACAGGCCTTTGTCGATCTTCGACAATGGCATTGCTACGGTTCTTTTGCGCTATCATTGTAAGTATGTATTCGCATTAAAAAAAATAAATAAAAATAAAAAATTTCTATTTCAAAAAATATTTAATTTTTATTCTAATAAATTCGAAACTCATCAATTTTTCGCACATTATTTATTAAATAATGTGCGCGATCATTAATTATTAAATTGCAATAACTTGTATATTTATGTCAAATAAAATTACGTGTCTTTTTTATTGTTTAATTTTTCATAGATATAACATCAATGAATGCATTTGAATTAATTTTTTTATTGAAATATATTCATTGATATCAATGGAAATTTCTATCTAAAATATTCAATCTTTATTTTAATAAATCCGAAGTATCAATTCCCCTATTATTTATTACATAATTCATCAATCATTAATTAAAAAATTGCAGTAAATAATCTGTGTGTATTTATGTCAAGTGAAGTAACACATGTCTCTCATTCCATTTTTTTAACTTTTTGTAGGTATAATATTAATGAGAAGGCATTGCATTTGCATTTTAATACAAAATTTCTGTTTTAAAATATTCAATTTTTATTTTATCATTATTTTAATAAATCTGAGTCATCAATTTCTCTATTATTTATCACATAATTCATTAGCTATGCATTGCAAAAGTGCAATGAATAATCTGCGTATTTATGTCAAATAAAATCACATACGTCTTTTTTTTTATTTTATCTTTCTTTTTTAGCTTTTTATAGGTATAACATCAGTGAGAACGTATTCTGTTTCATACGATGGCATTCACCTGGCATTTTCTAACACTCCAAGATTGATATATACAGAATCTGAGTCTAATCCCGCTTTCAGTGGATATTCCTATACAACTCAGGATTTGAATGGTGGCGAAAGTAATGTTGTTTTTACAACTGGTGCTGATTCCCTGAGCAGGTTGCAGCATGAAATGGATTCAATGAGACTGTCGGAAAATAATATATCGGAAAAAACCCAAAAGAATTTAATGTCTTCAGAACAACAATCTAAATCCGAAGAAACGAGTATGAATGAACAAGAAGATTTCAATTCAAATGTTAAAAATCTCAGGGAAGAAAAGGATTTATCAAAGAACTTTGAGGCAGAAGATAATTTTGTTGAACATCAAACACCTTCTCAGCAAATCTCCTTCGTACGTTTACCTTATCCTGCATTTAGAACAAATTTACTGAACTTTCCAAGATATCACATTTCATCAAATATAATACAGAGTTATTATCCTCATGATCCTCTCTATTCCCAGTTAAGACTACCTTTGCATAATTTTAATCTTTACAATCCCTCTACGCCATTATTTTATCGAGCAGCGATAACGATTCCTAGTAATAATACCAAACATATGTCAACAGCTGTTCAAAATACAAAAGTATCTCTAGAATCAAGTGATATTAAAAGTTTGCAAACTAATACTACTGCCTCTGAATCCAGCTCTATAGAGTCCAGTATAATAAGTTCAAGGTCTGATCTGGAATCGACAACAAATGCAGTTGATAAAATGTTAAATAAATCTGCAACCTCTGTAGATAAATTGGAATTCATGACTACATCAAAGAAAATAGAAGAGGAAATTACAAGTAATAATCCTATAGAACCTGCAGTAACATTTGACAGTTCTGTTGAACAAACTACAGAGGACAAAACAAGTACTACTGGCTTTGAAAATACAGAAATAAGTCCTTCGATGCAGAAATCAACTATTACAACATCTACAAATACATGAAAATATCAACAATTAAAATATTTTATATTTTTCCTTTTGACAATCACATTAATAATGATAGTATTTCAAAAATGTAACAAAAAATGTAACAAAGTTTACTGCAATTTTATACCTGTTACTTGAATTATATTAAAATAAAAATCGTTTGACATTTACATAAATTATGATTTATTTTAACATAATGAAAATATTTTCTAATTAAAAAAATATAATCTTTTTTATAAAATTATCTATGTTGAAATTAAAGTACTGTGCAGTAAATAAAAGGTTATGTCAATGTCAACATGTATTTAAAAATCATATGTCACATTCAAAAATATTCATCCACTAATGTTCTAACGTAGTGAACAATTTAAATTTTTGCAAAAATTTGTGCAAAATATTTTAACGTTGAAATGTTACGTTGGAATGATCAATAAGATGGATTAAAAAACGGATTCTGCAACCTTACCTCGCAAGCACCCAAGGACGTTTCGGATGAAAGGACAATCCTTTCACTCGCGCAGACTTTGTTTCGAATTTCGTTAACATTTTGACTTAATTTTATCTGAGACGTCGTTTAATCAGTTCAACATCACCCTCTCGAAATCTCTCAAACTTTTGACACACGATGGGAGACACGTCACGTATATCTCACCACGAACTACAATTGACGCGGATGCGCATGACTTCTTTCCAGTGAGATTCTAGTTACCAAATTAATTTTCTGAAAAGTTACCGGAGCAGCTGATTGGCTGTCCAACGCGGTTTTTTTTTTTTTTATAAACTACTGGCCAAGAAATTCGAGACACATCCGATGAATTGTATGCGACACATTTTGATTGGTCAGCTGTTTCGCGCATGCGCACTCACGAAAAACACGTTCCGTCGTCTGGTCCGTCTAACCTTGGATATCAGTCATTTGTCAATCGTTTCAAATGAGATTATTTTTCGAAATTATGATCTAATCTGTGATAGAACAAGTTCGTGCGCTCGAAGACGTTTATTACTATTTTTTTGAGAGTGACATTTCCCCTCTCGTGTGCTTCCTATATTTTTTATAAAACTGCAGTTGTGTCGACAGCCGGCGCGGTATAATGCAAGTGCCGACCAGTGCCATTGTTTTTCTCAACTTGTTTATAATCGCATCGATTTGCATGAACAACGTCCAATGTGAGAAAGAAAGGTCGAATGACAAGGAGGAACGTAAATCTCAAACATTCCCTCCCTGCGCAGCATGCAAAATACTTACCACTAGTTTCAAAAAGGTAAACATATTTTTACTCTTATAACTTTACACAAAAATAATTTTAATATTAAAATAATCTTTATATTAAATATATATTAATTTTTAATACATATTTGAAATAAATATATATTAAATTATACAGGGTGACCCATTTTAACTTAGGCAGCCAAATAACTCGAAAAATAAGCAAGATAGAGAAAAATGTTTTAGACAAAAGTTGTATGGTTTCGAGGGGGCCATAAGATGGTATCATTGGTTTGACCTTGAAGAGTCATTTGAAGGTCACGTGAAGGTCACTTCAATTTTTTTAAATGGAACATCCTATATATTTTTGTACATTCTTGTAGCTCATCTCGAGAGCTTTCCAAAACACTATAATTAAGTACATTTTCGTTAAGTACTTTTTGAGTTATGAGGCTTGAAGTAATTTCTTAATTTTACATAAACCGTAAAATATCTTGTAAAATATTCATTTTTCGATTACCTTACCTTAATAGTTTTATGTACAAAATAATGAGAGGAATCAATTGGTGTAAAGAAAACACATAGTTGTTTCGAAGAAAAAATATGTAATTTGCAATTAACAATTCCATATTTTTTCTTAAAAACAACTATGTGTTTTCTTTACACCAATTGATTTCTCTCATTATTTTGTACATAAAAGTATTAAGGTAAGATAATCGAAAAATGAATATTTTACAAGATATTTTACGGTTTATGTAAAATTAAGAAATTATTTCAAGCATCATAACTCAAAAAGTACTTAACGGAAAGGTACTTAATTATAGTGTTTTGGAAAGCTCTCGAAATAAGCTACAAGAATGTACAAAAATATATAGGATATTCCATTTAAAAAAATTGAAGTGACCTTCAGGTGACCTTCAAATGACTCTTCAAGGTCAAACCAATGATACCATCTTATGGCCCCCTCGAAACCATACAACTTTTGTCTAAAACATTTTTCTCTATCTTGCTTATTTTTCGAGTTATTTGGCTGCCTAAGTTAAAATGGGTCACCCTGTATATTAAGATAATTTAGTAATAAATTAGATATTAAAATTATATATTTAAATATATTAATTATATTTTTAAAAATTGCCATGTATTTACATGTTACACAATTTTTTAGTCAATGTAAAACTTTACAAATTATAAATTTCTTGTAGGGTCTAGAGAGAACGAGCCGTGGGAAGTTTGAGGGTGGAGACAGCGCCTGGGAAGAGGACAAGCTAGGTTCATATTCAAAAAGTGAAATTCGATTAGTCGAGATACAGGAGAACTTGTGTAAAGAAGTCAAACATGGCGAGACACAGTGTGAATCTTTAGCAGAGGAATTGGAAGGTCAGATAGAGGAGTGGTGGTTTAAACATCAAGATACTCATCCCGATATACACAATTATATCTGCATTGAAACGACAAAGCGTTGTTGTCCAGAGAATCACTATGGTCCAAATTGTACTCCGTGTCCAGGATATCCAGATAAAGTCTGTAGTAATAATGGCAAGTGCAAAGGAGCTGGTACGAGAAAAGGAAATGGTGGTTGCTTTTGCGACAAGGGGTACACTGGAGATACTTGTTCAGAGTGTGCTCCAGGATACTATGAATCTTATAAAGATGAAGAGATTTTGTTATGTTCCGCATGCCATGCGGCATGCGATGGATCTTGCAAAGGCGCCGGACCAAAAGATTGCGAGAAGTGTGCTAATGGATGGCACATGATCGAAGACAAAGGCTGCTTCGATATTAACGAATGCTTAAAAAGTAATGAGATCTGTCCTGGTAATCAATTTTGCATTAATAAAGAAGGAAGCTATGCTTGTTTAGGTATATACATATGCTATAAATTAATAATTTTTTCTTTTTTTTAAATATATTAAAATTAAAAATTTTAAATCTTTCCAGCTTGCGACAAAGCTTGCAATGGTTGCACTGGTGATGGCCCGGATATGTGTATCAAATGTGCTGAGGGACACCATAAAAAGGATAATTTGTGTATAAGTAAGTATTAAAAATAAAACAATGCATGATATATTTTGAACAACGCGTATTTATAATTTATGTTTTTAGATTCAGATCTTCTTGGCCGCAAGAAACAAGAAAATCTAGCGCGATATCTGACGTATTTTGGGCTCTGTGTGGCGATATGTATTATCTTGCAGCGCAATATTTATGCAGCAAGCATGATTGGCTTGCTAGTTGCAATATACATATTTGTCTCAGAATACATGATTGCGAATAGCAATGTTCAAGATACAACAGCAAATATGGACATTCTAGGACCAGCTTGAATAGGAACACAATTTAAATAACTTTATGAAATTTCATTATATAATATTGTGTTACACACATACACACGTCAATGTAAGAAATCATCCATATAAATAGATCATAATATTAATATATAAATTTTAAAGAAATTATATATATATATATATAAAGTTATATATATATATATATATATATATATATATATATATATATAAAGTTAAAATATAATTTACTTTATTTGTTAATAGTATTTTTTATTGATATGTCTTTAAAAATATCTCGAGATATGTTCCTAATACTGTATGTTTATGTATGTTTTTAATATCTATATATTCACTTTATATAACTATTATTCAGATTAGATAATTATTATCCACATTTTTATCCAGAGATATTGGAATACTTCAATAATATAAGCAGTTTTTATATTTTATAGCAAGTTTTTTATTTATACCATTTCTCTTGTCTATTAAAATTATTACAATAGTTTTCTTGTTCTAAGTATCTTTATTATATATTGCATATATACATTATATTGTAAATATATTGTATCTCAATGTAAGATGTGTGACAAAAAAAAGAAGATATAAGTACATTATACATTTAAAATAAGTATATTATATATATAATTTTATATTTATAGAAAAATTTAAACGATTTTTACTAATATATTCAAATATAAATACTATAATATAATTATATCAATTTTAATAAAAAAATATAAAAATATTAGATTATGCCAATAATAGACTTAAAATTTTATTACACTTGTGCATATTAATACTTTTTAGATTTAGAAAAATTAACTGTACAGAGTGAAACATTTAATTTACACATCTTGAATAATTTATAAATTTTGCAGTCTATGAAAAATTGTACAAATTTAATTAAATATCTATTGTTTGCTAATTACTTTCCAATATTTTAATTAATTCTTAATTTTAAATTGAAAATAGAATTATGAAATATTTACAGATTTATTTATCCTCTTGTACAAATAAATTTTTTTGTAAGTATATATTTGCAAAATTTAAAATATTTTATAAAACCATTCAGCAACTTCTAATTTGATATTTTCTAAATTTTTATACATATTAATACAAATTATGTATACAGACATTCACATTATAAATTATCCTGATTAACTTCATTGATTTTATAAGCAAAGATATTCTTTTCTATAATAATTTGGAAAAGTTAAGGAACAAGCGTATTTTATATATAGTGTTCTAAAGTCATCCAAAGCATTTTTAGATCATTCAAGATTATTCTTTTAATAAACAATTCTTCGATCAATTTGGAAATGGTTTTTTCTTAACAAAAATGTTAAGATTGATCATCAGTTTTTTCAAGTTTTCAATTTTTGCCATTATATACATATATGTATGTATTAATCTTTTTATTATTTAATAAATACATTTTTATATTATACACTATAAGATTAAGTGATTTACGATTACACACACGCGCGCGCGCGCACAGTGTCCCAAAAGTTCCGGAACGGTCAAATATTTCGAAAATAAAGCATTTTAGAGAAAAATATAATAATAAAAATAAAAATAATAAAAACAAACACATAATTATTTCGAAGAAAAAAATATGTAATTTGCAATTAATAATTACATATTTTTTCTTAAAAACAACTGTGTATTTTCTTTACATCAATTGATTACTCTCATTATTTTGTACATAAAAGTATTAAGGTAAGATAATAAAAAAATGAATATTTTATAAGATATTTTACGATTTATGTAAAATTAAGAAATGATTTCAAGCCTCATAACTCGGAAAGTACTTAATGAAAACTAACTTAATTATAGTGTTTTGGAAAGCTCTTGAGATAAGCTACAAGAATATGCAAAAGCATATAGGGTGTCCCATTTAAAAAGTTGGATGACCTTCACGTGACCTTCAAGTGACTCTTCAAGTTCAAACTAATGGCACCATCTTATGTCCCTTTCGAAGCCATACAACTTTTGTCTGAAACATTTTTTCGTATCTTTTAAACTTTACGAGATATTTCGATGGCAAAGTTAAAGTCGAACACCCTGTATAAGTATCCATCTATATAAGTATCCATCGAATGTTGTATGGATATCCAGTGGATATTGACTTGCATATCTTATGGATATTTATGAAACCTCGTTTAGCATTTGGATATCTATAGCATCTCTAATAACTGATTCTCATACCCACACAGCACAAAACTCAACAGAAATGTTGCAGAAACGTTTCAAAGTTTCAAAACAGTTTCTAAGTTATACTGAAACGTCACTAAAACATCTAAGAAACATAACATAGAAACGTAACATTTGAAACGTTTACACGATGTTTATGAAAGGTTTTTACATACAAATCAATTAAAATAAAAATAAACAATGAAAATCCTGGTGTACTCTCCTTTCAAGACGAGAGAAAATTTTCATTGTAAAAGGATTTTGCGTTATTAACAGTTCCGAATGAACAACGAGTACCACGCGCATTTTATTAGAAATTATATGTTCCATGTGCAACAATAATTATTTAATATTTTTATATATCACCTTATATTTTTTGTAATTTTATATTTTATATATTATTAGACTTAATGATCTTATATAATAAAATCATCTCTTTCGAAAATATCTTATCTTTGTCTTTCGCAATTATAAATTTGTATATTTACGTTATAAATACTGATAAAATAAGGAAAGGAATGAAAAATATATAATAAATAAAAAAATAAAAAAATATTTAATAAATATATATTGATTTGTTTCTCCATCATATAAAAATAATCTTGTTACACAATGCCACCTCCCCCTCGGAAAAAACTCTATACAAAAGAATACGAAAAAACTACTAGTATAATCCCAAACAGCACAGGACATCCTATGGACATTCATTTTATGTCCATTTTATGTTCGCACGTCCATGGATATGAAATGAACATCCATCGTACATCCGATTTGAGACATCTGCTAACGGCCAATATTTGGATGTCCACAAGATATCCGATCTTGGACGTCAAAGTTTCGCGCGAGCACGCAAGGATCTGTTAATTCGTTCGTTTACCGCTACGCGACGTGCGATGCGCTATCTTTCTCGTATTTAAGTTTTAGTTATGGGAATTATATACAGTTTGCAAAAGGTAACAAATAAGATTAAAAACTGTTCAATTTAATTTCTGATCTAAATGCACGAATTTCAGATATTAAATTGATTTTATAAGTTGGACAAGTAAATGTCCGGCGAATAAACGAAAATAATCCGTTCATTACCTATTTAAAATGTAAAGTGCAATATGCAAGTATGTTATAAATAAAATTTTTATATGAAATTTTTATATAAAATTTTATATATATATATGTAATCAAAGTGTTTCGCAAAACATTACAGAGACGTTTGCAAAATCTTTAGGAAATGTTTAAGCAACCTTTCATAAACGTATTTGTGACAAAATAGCGGACATTTTCACCCCACACAACATTATGTCGTCTTAAAGAAGTCTTAAAGACGTCATGAAATTTCTAAAGACGTCTTAAGAAGTTATCAGAATTACATCTTTATGACGTCTTTAAGACGTCTTATGTCCCGATTTAAGATATCTGTCGGGCATTGTTTTAAGACGTCTCACTCAAGACGTCCCAATCAAGACATAATTAAATGTCTCACTCAGGATGTTATAAAGACGTCTCAGACATTTCAATTAAGACGACTTTTAGACGTGCGTAATTCGGTCGGTAAAATAGCTGCATTGATTTATTGATTTATTCTATAATAAATAATAAAACTCATCTTAAGTTCATTTCTTTATTATATTTTGAATATTTATACATATTTTTATGAACACTATATGCTCCTAATAAATAATTTACGATTACTTTTTAAATTATATCTTATATGATATAGAGAGGAGAATATTACAAGAGAATTATGTATTAAATAAAATACGAATTTAAATGAAGTAATAAAGAATAGAATATGAATGTAAATATATCATAATAAAGAAATACATAAAAATATACTTTAATTTCTAATAGAAATAAACTACTTTAATATTTTTCAAAATGTTTGTGATAAATAAAAAATGATTTTTACTCTATTCATTTATGTGTATAGCATATATATGCTGTGTATATACATACATACTATAATACAAGATTGAAATCTTATGATCTGTACAATCTAAATCATATTATTTTAGTCATTTTTATCAAGGACCTATAGCTTACTATTCTGCTGAATTTACTTCCAAAATTGAATAATTGCTAGCTTAAATCTAATTAAGTTAAACTCTAGTCTAGCTAAAATGATTTAGCTTAAAAGAAAATGGATAGAATTTTTTCTTACAGGATTTCTCTGAGAGCAAAAATTGCAGATCCATAATTTTGCACGATAGTCTACTTGATATAATGGATTTAAAATAGCTCTGCATGTTAAGCCGACGGCACACGGTACGATTTTTCGTACTGGATTTGATAAGATTTAGTAAAATACTAAAAATGCACCAATCAGAATGCAGCATTTCTAATATTTTACTAAATCTTATCAAATCCAGTACGAAAAATTGTACCGTGTGCCGTAGGCTTAAATCTTGTACATAAAACTGGATCATATTGAATTGGCGGAAGATCTACTCGTTCCTTAATTGGTTGATACAAAGTTTTCAATGGTACAACTAGTCTAGTAGCATCAATACGCGATGATGACCAAGCATTCCATTGCGCACATCGTCACAATCTTCATTTTGTTGAATAAAATCTTCATATGTCATAGTGCTGTAAAAAAATATACAAAAGATAATTGAAATAGATAAGTGAAATATGATTTAAGATATACATTTACATATATTAAAAAACATATATTAATTTCAATGTTTTCTCATTTTCAACACTAAAAATGTTATGCAGCAACATTATACAGCCCTATTGTTTTTTAAATAATATCGTATGGAATTTTCAATAATTTACCAACCTTTTTCTCCTTGTTCCTTAAATAGTTGAGGCGATCTCCCGCATGTCGTAACCATTCTTGGATGGTCTTTTTAATATCGTGCATATTACTTTTTTCGTCGTCCGAAACGTATGCTGAAAAACGATTTGTTACATAATTATTAAAATATTTTGTGCTTTAATTCCAATAGTTAGAATAGGGTAGTCATGAAGTAAAGTATAGCTATAAACGTTTGCAACTTTTGGAAAGAATATAAAAATTTTGATCCGTAAAAAATTGGAAAGAGTATAAAGTGTAGAAGAATATTTGAACGAAATTTGAAGTAAGATCTTATTAATAATTCTGAAGAAAAATTTAAAGTTAAAAGTGCACGTTACATCTAAGCATATGTTAGATACTATCTCGAATACTGATGTTCGAATACATTAAAGGTGCAACTATTTTTAAACAATATTACATAAAAAGGAGAAATAAAAATATATCTTAAAGAAATAATAATTACCCATAATAACTGTGACAAAACTTGTGTCCTTAATTGCCGTTGATCCTTTTTGGCCTGTCCATGATAATTTGCGGCACAATTCATCCGATAATGTGTATTTTATAATATTCCTTGTCTTGTGAACGAAAGTGTTTCCTCCAATTTTTGCAATTTTCCTTTTCTATAACAGAATGTTACAAAAATGTTTAATAATATTTTCAATTTAAGCCGCTTGAAGAAAAAGGAAACATGAATTTAATATATTTTAAGAGCTTCTTTCAAAATTACTAAGCGACAAAAGGCAGCAAAAATTGTAATAAAATTTAAAAGAATGTTATATATTACGCTTTAAGTAAATTTAAGTAAATATTTTATACTATATATCTAAATTTGCGCACTAATAACCGCGTGTCTTTTGATTTTTATTTGCCTTTTTACCCCTTAGTAATTTATTATTATGTTGAGCCTATTATTTTCATTATTTTATTTTTCAAAATTGTTTTTATTATATGGATAAATAAATAAATAAATAAATAAATAAATAAATATATATATATATATATATATATATATATATATATATATATATATATATATATATACGGGGTGTGTCAGACCACCCGTATCAGCCGAATATCTCGAAAACCGAGAACGGCAGACAAAAATGTTTCCTATAAAAGTTATAGGGTTTCAAATAATGCACAGTAATATTAGCACGACCTTGAATAGCGTTGTCAAAATCATGTGAAGGTCACCTTCAATTTCTTAAATGGAACCATTTATTTTTCATTGCGTTATTATTCTTGTAGCTTATCTCGAGAGCTTTCCAAAACACTATAATTAAGTTAGTTTTCATTAAGTACTTGCAGAGTTATGAGGCTTGAAATTGTTTCTTAATTTTATATAAACCGTAAAATATCTTATTTTGTACATAAAAGTATTAAGGTGAGATAATTGTAAAATATTCATTTTTCGATTACTTCACCTTAATACTTTTATGTACAAAATAATGAGAGGAATCAATTGGTGTAAAGAAAACATAGTTATTTTTAAGAAAAAATTGTAATTGTTAATTGCAAATTACATTTTTTTTTTCGAAACAACTATGTGTTTTTTTTACACCAATTATCTTATCTTAATACTTTTATGTACAAAATAATGAGAGGAATTAATTAGTGTGACACCCAGTATATTCAATATCTAGATTTTGTCTTCTACTTTTATCTCTACAAAAGAATTTTTGTTGTTGATTGAATTATGGAAATATACATTTATTTCACATTTAAAAATGGAGAGAAGAAGAAAAAAGAAATGGACGCAAAAACAGAAAAGTACTCACTAATTGTTTCCGAATCTCTCTGTCCTTTTGGAGATCCGTGTCAAATTTGAAAAATTCGTCAACTGTTGATAGCGGAAATTCCGGCAATAATTGGACTTCGTCATTATTATATATTGTATTAGCTGGTCCTGCATTATTTATTAAATTTATTATTATCTCCAACTGTCTCGTATTCTTTTGTATGAGATTTTTAATAATTTTTTGTTCGGTACGACACGCATCTGTATAAGATAAAAAAGAAAAATATTTATTTCTCTTTATAAGTATCATTAAAATTATCTGTTTAGTTATTTTACACAAGTACATACATACGAAATTAAGTACATATAACATATTGCTATTATAAGTACAATATAACGATATAATTAAGAAGGAAGAATAAAGAATAAAGTTTAATACATACCACAGCATTTTTCCAAATGATTGCCGTTGGCATTGAAAGTTGTCATGTCATCACCGTCAAGCACATTATCAGGGCTAATCATATTGTCACCAATATCATCATCATCATCATTATTATCATCAGGCACATTGTCATTATTAAGCCCATTACCATCATCACGCACATTAGCATTATCGCAAGACACGTAATCACCTACTAAACTTTCGTTCAACCATTCCTCATCAGTAATGTCAACATCTGTAAATATAAAGTCTGTGAGTTCATTTTGTTAGTTATACTGTTCATCACAGTGTTATTAAATTTCATTCATTGTAAACTATTTTATATAATTTTCATTTAACGCAATTTTTTATATTATTTTTTCTAGAATATATTTTACACAAAATTAAAATAATTTGAAAATTTTTTAAGTATATGTAACAGTTTTTGATGTGGACTTAGCACCCTTTTTTAAAAAGATAATTTTTTAATAAACATAATCTAATTTAAATATTGCTATAAGAGTTTGCTTATAAACAAGTGGCTATATACTTCATGAATAGTTTAATTAGATAAGAAATAAATAAATACAATTTATTAACAACAAATCATTAATTGAACTTCACAAAGTATTTAATCACTTCTTTATATAAGCTTCTTTTTTTCCTGAAAAGTAAAAAAACATACCATTATTTTGCTTACCTTTATTAAATTGGCTGCTATTTCTGGGTACTTGCACACAAGAAGTAAGACGCACACTTTTCTTCCTCATATATTCTGCAAAATATAAAATATAATTTATATAGGATTTCATTTTAGCTTTAAGTAATACTTCGCAGCAAGTGTCATCACATAAAGTTCATTGTTATCGTTGCAGTAAGTTTGGAAATGTGTGTGTGTGTGTGTGTGTGATATATATATATATATATATATATATATATATATATATACACACACATTTCCCAACTTATACACACACACACACACACACACACACACACACATAGATAATCCATATACAGGGTGAGCCATTTTAATTAACGCACGCAATTATTTCGGAAACAAAGCATTTTAGAGAAAAATGTTTCAGACAAAAGTTGTTTGGTTTCGAGGGGGCCATAAGATGGTATCATCGGTTTGACCTTGAAGAGTTATTTGAAGGTCACATGAAGGTCACCTTCAATTTCTTAAATGGAACCTACTATTTGTCATTGCATATTCTCGTAGCTTATCTCGATAGCTTTCCAAAACACTATAATTAAGTACCTTTTCGTTAAGTACTTTTTGAGTTATGAGGCTTGAAATAATTTCTTAATTTTACATAAACCGTAAAATATCTTGTAAAATATTCATTTTTCGATTATCTTACCTTAATACTTTTACGTACAAAATAATGAGAGGAATCAACTGGTGTAAAAAAAGACACATAGTTGTTTTGAAGAAAAAATATGTAATTTGCAATTAACAATTCCATATTTTTTCTTAAAAACAACTATGTGTTTTCTTTACACCAATTGATTCCTCTCATTATTTTGTACATAAAAGTATTAAGGTAAGATAATCGAAAAATGAATATTTTACAAGATATTTTACGGTTTATGTAAAATTAAGAAATTATTTCAAGCCTCATAACTCAAAAAGTACTTAACAAAAAAGTACATAATTATAGTGTTTTGGAAAGCTCTCGAGATAAGCTACAAGAATATGCAATGACAAATAGTAGGTTCCATTTAAGAAATTGAAGGTGACCTTCATGTGACCTTCAAATAACTCTTCAGGGTCAAACCAATGATACCATCTTATGGCCCCCTCGAAACCATAAAACTTTTGTCTGAAACATTTTTCTCTAAAATGCTTTGTTTCCGAAATAATTGCGTGCGTTAATTAAAATGGCTCACCCTGTATATCCTATAATTATGCGTACCATTCAAGTTACTAAGACTGGTAACATTTCCGGATACTTGTGCGCCACTGCAAGAAGGCGTTTGCACGAGGTTCGTTTCTTCTGTAGATCCTACAAAATATTATTAATGTTATTAAACTTTGACTGCGGTCGGGGAAACGTTAGATATGCTTCGGAACATTATTCTATTTTTGTTCTACATTCCACGAAAATAAAGATATATGAATGATTTTTCGAAGCATTCATAACATCTTCCTGACCATAGCCATAGAATACAGTTAACTTAACTTTACTACTTTCGGGAAAAAAAAATTCGTCATATATGGATTTTGTCAATATCTGATCATGTCTTGCCAAATATAGTCGTATATATGATATATATTATCAAATACAGTCATATATGATAACCATATATCATATATGACTCTATTTGGCAAGACATGATCAGATATTGACAAAATCCATTTAGGACAAATTTTTTTCCCGTGAAGAAAAACTGAAACCATAAATACCATTAAATCCTTTGTTTCGAAGATTGCTGACATTATTAGATGGTACGTAATTACAAGGAGGCGTTAACGCATTCTTCTTTTTCTTGCTTAGATATTCTATCAAAGTTAAATACTATTACTTAATTTACTGTTCTTATTAACGATAAAATAATTACAATTAAATAAGTAGAATTATTATTAGAATTATTATCACTATCCAAGAAAAAAATGGGTATAATATAGTCAGATGTAAATATACATAATTATTAGATATGAAGATTTGATAACATATATAATTTTATATAATCATATCCGAAGAATGGCGTGACATGATCACATCTTTATATAATAATATTTGATCATCTATTTTCATATATAAATAGATCTAGTCGAATATGATAATAAAGATATGATCATATCACATCATTTTTCGAATATTATTATGTATGATTATATAAAATTATATATATGTCAAATCTTTTCATATCTAATTATGTATATTTACATCTGACCATATTATACGCATTTTTTTCTTGGGTAACGATTAAATGAATAGAATTAATTACCGGTTTTGCTGTAATTTTCAAGTTCATCATGAAACGGTGGTCTTTTAATTGTTCTTTTTTGTGGTTCCTGTATAATTGAATATCCTTGACTTAGTGCTTGCATTGGTCCTTCATCGGATGTGGATACAGTTTCTGCTCGTTTCTCGGCTTGTATGGCTGTTTCATAAGAATCTATGCAAAATAATTTTGATGTAATTACAAAATTCTTCCAAAATAAAATTACATAGTTTCAGTTTCATTACCATATGGCCCTACAATGCGTCTATACTGTTGAACATCCCAGTCGTCACAGGGAAAAATATTTTTCTGAACAGCTCTTCTGACGTTTATTTCTTTTGGTGGCCATTTGAAGGTTCTTGCCTTAACATTTACCCAAACGTCAGGTACTATGGAGCACCAATCGTCAAAAAATATTACATAATACATCTGAAATTGTTAAATTCTAGTACTGATTAAATGTTGAATATCATTTTCCTCAGTAATGCTAAAAAATATATTACACATATACAAATAAGAGCTCCTGCCCACAGAACGCGGAAGCGCTTGCCGCGCGGGAAAAAGTTACGCGGTAGCTAATAAACGCTAGGACAACAATACGTTGATTGATTACTGCGTCACTTTTTGCCGCGTGGCAAGCGTTTCCGCGTCCTGTGGGCAGAAGCTCTAAGTGTATCAAAAAGTGATGGCAATAAAATTGGCGTTATTTTTGGCATATAAGAGAAAATATCCAAAAAAAATATTTTTCACGTTACAGTCGTTAGAAAAAGGAAGATTAAAATCGAAGATTTTTGATAACTTTTAACATTTATCTGCATAAAAATAAATGTAGTACTATATGCATATAAATAAAGGTAACACTACTCACTGTTTTTACAAATGTAAAAGAGGCATTATATAATACATGTGATTGAAAAATATTTTTACAGCTTTAGCATCAATTTGCGTTGCTGATACTACTTCCACACTTGTTTGCCGCGTTGCTGTATGAATATTCATGTCTTGGGAATTACAAGAATACATTGCAATGGACTGAAGATCACAAAATTTTTTTCCAACAACAATAGGTATGTTATCTTTGTAGCCGATATATTCGATGCAAAACACTGATCCATCCTTTAAATAACAGCAATTATCTGCAGAATTCGTCGTCAGCAAATATTTTGCAAATTTCATACTTTTGTGTGAATTTACACATCCTAAGGGCATATTTCTTCCATCTGGATGTAGAAGTAGCGGTATATTTATTACGTTGCTATTATTAAAATTACTTTCACATTTAGTTATTGCGCGTTCATTAATTCTGTTGTTCAATTGTGACAATGGTTTTTCTGATTTGCGTAACATTTTCTTGAGTTCTTTCATAAAATTCTCGAAAGGAAAAGCGCAGAATGTATTTAAAGATCCATATCTCTTTACATCTTCACACAAATGTATTAAATTATGTATATTATAAACAATAGTGTCTTTTCCGTATAATACTTTAAATGTTCTGACAAAATATTTCAACAAATCAATAGCATATTCATTGTTACGTAAACAATCTTCAGGATGGCATAATATACGTATAGCAATATGTAGAGCACAGAAATGTTTGTAATAATCAGCGTCCAAATATTTCTGTAAAACAATAGGTCCCAAATAAAGAAGGAATAATCGAAATTCTGTTGCCTTCCACCTATCTAATTCGTTAAGTCCTCGTGGGCGACGAGCAAATTCAATTGGTATGAATTTACGCAAATTTAAAATGTCTTTGGATAATGCTTCTATCTGTGCCGCACGTAATCGCGATTTATGGGGCCCCTTCATCAATAGAAGCAGCATCTTCTTCATTACTCCTAAGCAAATTACATGCATATAATCCAAGGGGAAACTGTTAATTATGTCTATAGGCAAGTATTCGAATGGTGATACTGTAACGTGATGTTCTTCATTTTCTCTATTGCGGAAATTATTGTTTGTACGTAATCGTGCATTTTCTTGCAGAAAAACCATCTTATGGTTATAATATTCTCCTTCACAAAAACATTTAGTGCAACCAAAATAACCATTATGTCCTTTAACACCCGTTACAAAGGATTTGGCAGGAGCATCGCAAATAATAGCTCTGATTATTACTTGATACTTTTTTTCTTTGAATGAAAATCCTTCATTGTGCAGATGTAGATATTCTTCACAAAATTCTTCTAACAACTCGTGCGCATTCGTAGGCTTCTTATAACCGTGATATGCTCCAATTAAAAAGGGTTCTGTAGATTGATTGTTATTATATATTTGCCCAAGTATGGGCCATAATTGACTTGCTGAGCTTTTAGCAAGAGGTAAGCCATCAATGTTAACGTTAATTTTTATCAAATCATTGGTACTTTCATAATGTTCTAAGCGCTCCCGTAATGCTCTTTCCAGACCATAGTGGAAATAATGACCACTCGCGCATTCACGAATAATCGTTTCTGTGGGTGTGTGTAAAAAGGTTCTCGCATCGCTAGGCAAATTTTGGAGACCTTCTTCTCGAAGAATCCGCAATAAACTTGTTACAGATGTGTGTGGAACATTATATTCTATAGCCCAAGTACGTAAGCGTTGTTGTAAAGTGTTTTTTTCTTTATCTGTTGCAATACATGTTGAAAAAAAATCATGCATATTTTCAATGTTCTCGGAATCATGTAATTGCTCGTGTACTACATCTACTGATTGCAAAGGAGATTTATTTGTATCAAAATTCTCATTTTCGAAGCATTCTATATGAACAGAATTGTGTTTAGCAATAACATTGTCTTGCCAATTTTTCGTTATCGAAATGGCAGTAACATTTCTCTTTCGTTCTTGTGATAACAATCGTCTGTTTTGTTGTCTTCGAGATAAATCTCTGAATTTCTTATACTTCGGCATTACCTTCAATTTCTTAAATGGAACCAAAAAGGGGGTGCAATTTAAAAAAATTGAAGTGACCTTCACGTGACCTTCAAATGACTGTCCAAGGTCAAACCAATGGTAACATCTTATGGCCCCCTCGAAACTATATAACTTTTGTCTGAAACGAATTTTTGTCTGAAACGAATTTTTCTGTAAAACGTCCCACACAGCAAAATATATCATAGAGAGATCTAAGAGATATCTAAATATCAGAATATCTGATTTAAATAATGCTACTCAGATATGACTGGGATATCTATAAGATATCTTCCAGATTGCAAAAATGTATGATTTTTTCAACTGAGATATGATATCTGATCTTGCAACAAATCAGATAGAAAAGATTATATTTTCGTAAAAATATTATTAGAATATTTTGATAATTAGTTCGAATACCTTATTTTTATTAAAACCTATAAATCTTATTCTCAGTATTAAATCACATATGAGACGCGGTAAAACAACTACTAATGTGATGTTTGGAAATGCTGCTAGTGTGTTAGTAGGTGATTTTATATTTAAACGTAATACTTTGTTAGACGAATATTGGTGTGATATTTTAGATGAACAAGGAAGTTAATGCAATACGATAATCATTTGTTAGTGATTTTTTTATTTGGATTATTCAAAAAAATTACTTAATATTTTTGCTTTATTAGGATATTCAGGATACATACGATTAATCACACAAGACGAATACCCTGTTTTGCATGTTAACTGAGTGGTTTAGATCCGAGTACTAATTGTTTTTATTTAGAATATAACTACTCTGGGGTCTACCGGAGTAGTAGCAGCATAATCAAAATATATTGGTAACTTCATCTAACTAGTATTCCAATTTTTATCGCTGTAATTACATAAAATTTTTTGATTCATATAGTCGTTATTAGAATTTTAAAAGAACTAAGTTTTTAGTTGTTTATCATAATTTATTAATCACAATTAATACGAGTATGGAACGATACTGCATATCAATTTAGATAAAATAATGGAACGTACAATATACTAAAGTCTCATATTGTAATTAATGGAATTACTCAAAATTAATTGTGATTAATAAATTATGATAAACAACTAAAAACTTAGTTCTTTTAAAATTCTAATAACGACTATATGAATCAAAAAATTTTATGTAATTACAGCGATAAAAATTGGAATACTAGTTAGATGAAGTTACCAATATATTTTGATTATGCTGCTACTACTCCGGTAGACCCCAGAGTAGTTATATTCTAAATAAAAACAATTAGTACTCGGATCTAAACCACTCAGTTAACATGCAAAACAGGGTATTCGTCTTGTGTGATTAATCGTATGTATCCTGAATATCCTAATAAAGCAAAAATATTAAGTAATTTTTTTGAATAATCCAAATAAAAAAATCACTAACAAATGATTATCGTATTGCATTAACTTCCTTGTTCATCTAAAATATCACACCAATATTCGTCTAACAAAGTATTACGTTTAAATATAAAATCACCTACTAACACACTAGCAGCATTTCCAAACATCACATTAGTAGTTGTTTTACCGCGTCTCATATGTGATTTAATACTGAGAATAAGATTTATAGGTTTTAATAAAAATAAGGTGTCATCATTATAACGTAAGTTTTTAATATGTTTTTCAGCTTCATTTTTCGCTTCTTAGCTGTAAACAACTCGTGAATATGCAAATCCTCCCAAAGGAAAATTAGAACTAATCAACTGCATTAAAGATAACAATGAATTTTCACTCTGGACCAATTTTGTTTAAGTCATCCGTAAACAGTCGTAGTTTATCCAATTAATAACATGAAAACTCTTAAAAAATTAATGTGTTGTAACCAGTATATGATTACATATGTAAATATTTAGTTACAAGGAGAATTATTTCAAAAAAGAGAATTTAATTACGCAATGCGTAAAATAATGAAATTAGCTAATTCGTATCAATTCATAATAAGCGCCTCGTGATAACGCTATGACATGAGATATTAATTTAGTGGAATTACAATAATTTAGGAGGCATAAACTGAAATAATTGATTAAATAAGTATTGTTAATCAAAATTTCTATTTTTTAGATGCCAACATCCCTTTTTATCTATTAATAAAAGAAACCAGTATTCCTGTAGTAATAGCAGAAGACCCACAAACACTAATATTAATGAAACAAATGATTCATGAATTATTATTTCTAATTTACTCCATTAATATAATACAAAAATTTTGCATTATTTTATTAGCAAAGAAACGGCAATAAGAATTAGGCTATTAACTATCAATTGTTATTATTATTTAAATTTTAAATTTAATTTATTATGATCATGATTTTAATTTAATTACAAATTCATCTTAATGACGTAATCCTAAATTTTTTTACCGGGAATTTAGTAAATGATGATTTTCTACCTTAGTAGACGAAATAGATAAAATTTCTAGGAAATCAGAAAATCCTTCTAGTTTTAAATAAAATATTTAGGAAAGATATTTACTGTATAAATTAATAATAATCTTTATTTTATTTATATTAATAATTATTATTATATACAATATTTGATAATCTAAAGACAAATTTTATTTTGGACGAAGTGTAGGAAACAAAATTACATCACGAATAGTATGTTTGATATTAATAATAATTTTTAAATAATACAAATACCGCTACGAATATAACTAGAAAATAACTCCTCCAATTAAAATAAGATATTAATCCTAGAGGAGCTCCAGTTACAATTAATCCATCAAAATTTTGATATTGGAATAAATATTAAGTAAAGTTGGATGATTGCGAATTTTTTTATACATAAGAGGTTCTTAATATTTTTATATTCCTACAAAATAAAAATTATCAGCTTTAAAATTTAAATATTGCTCGATTTGACCAACAAAAACATTCCATTTTTGAAAAACTAATCGAAAAACAACTTTCTTTTTTTTGGCGCCCAGAAGAAATTATATTCTTATCTTGGGCACAATGTACTACACGTATGGGCAAAAAAATAATACAATGAATTAATTAACCAAATATTACAATCATCGTTCCTTGAATCTTTATTTAAAATAAATTCATCATCTTAGATATGTACACATTGAGCATAAACCAAAGTTAGTATTACGTCAATTAAAATTGCTTATGTTATTGATGTTGCCAGCATCAATAACTATCCTGAGAAAACAAAAAATATGCATAATTTGAGAAATATTAGCACGAGATCTTCGTTTATCTATAATTGCCCAACACTAAAAAATTAAGTTGTGATAGCACTCATTTTTTTATAAAAAATGAGTGCTATCACAACTTAATTTTTTAAAATAAAAATATATTCGTTTTTATGTAAGTTTCGCTTGCTCTTTTGCATTTGCTGAACGAAAACTCATGGAAGGTAATGCAAAAATCATACGATTTATAGCCCGTGATGAGGCCTTACATTTAAACTCTACTCAACATGTTGAAGATATTGTTGATATAAATCTTTGGGCTTGGAGTAATAATATTTCTGGAATTTTTGATTGCGGTATTGGTAAAAAAATTTTTTTATAAAAAAGTTAATATTTTAAATAATAAAATATTAAATGCGGCACGAGCTAATTTAAGTCCTGTACTAATTACTGGATTGCATGTAGTTATTTCTGGGCATAAAGAAGCAGTAATTACAAATTCATCTTAATGACGTAATCCTAAATTTTTTATTAAATTAGTATAACGTAAAACATGATTTTCCTTTTATTAATAAATTAGTCAAAACATCTGGAAAATCTAAATGTTTTTGGAAAGAAAAAGAAATTATAATTTATCTCTTAAGTTATATTTATCTATTAACACTAGTATTTTATCTGAATTTTATCAAATCGAGCGTTAGCATACTTTGTGTAATTTTGCAAAAAAATTATTACTGCTCGTTGTTGGAAACAATTAGGGGGTATTATATTTTTAGTAAAATTTTTAAATATAAATATTTTAAAAATTAACGTCGTTGATAATGTTTAATTTTTTTATTCATTAATAGCATTTTAACTGTTTTTCGACATAATTTTGAAATTTCACGTTCTCTAAATATTTTAAAAAAAAATACCGATTATGAAATAATAGGACCAACTTTAACCGGTATTTAATTTAGTTTTTTTTACATAACACCATACATCTTAAATAATAATAAACCGTGATTTTTAGTCCAATTTAATTGTTGATGTTTATTTTTAATTAGCATAACCTGTATTTGAAATACGAATGCATATATCAGACATAAAGCTTCGTATGCCCTTCTAATTGCAAATCAAGAATTATTTGATTATTTGCCATCAATCAATCCTCGCTATTGGAATATTACGTATTCTGATATATAAATCCTTTTATTATAAATCCCTAATCACTTAAAAAAGTAAACATAACAATAATTGAATGCAGTTGTAATCGGAGCGTCATATCTATATATTATTAGGAAATAAACAATGATTTCTCAAGAAACATCAATCATGATCATTTCTTATATAATAATATTTACAGGCATAATGATTATTATACCGTTAGGTTTATTTCCTTGCTTTTTTTCTGGATTTTTAACTTATGAAATTATAGATATTTTGATAATTAAGATATCAGATATTCTGAAGATATTCAAGATATATCAGATATCAAGATATCTCAAATACAACAAAAATTTATTGACGAAATGATATCTGATTTACGTCTGAGATATAGATTGCTGTGTGGGGTATTATTTGAGAAATATTTGAGGTTATTTAAAATGGGACACCTTGTATATAGAACGACCACCATTTTCAATTTTCATACACCGATTGTTTCGAAACTTTATCAATACTAAAATCTATCTATTCGTAGTTTACGTTACCTTTATTTCTTCGAATCGAAAGATTTTCTTCAGCTTGCACAACCACAATCACAATCGCACTCGATGAAAGATGGGAACAAAGGAGCATCTCAGATAAAGTTTTCATTTATCTTATGATAGCAGTCATTTGTCATAAGTTGCTAGTGTATTCGCAATATATACTGTGTCCATTTTGTGTGCAACATTCAATTTAATTTCAAATAACTGCATTATTGCATATTTGCAATACATGCACTAGCAACTTATGACAAATGCTGCTATCATAAGATAAATGAAAACTTTATCTGAGATGCTCCTTTCTTCTTTCAGTTAAAAAGAATGTCAAAAAATATATATTGATATATGAAATATGAGACCTAAAAGAATCAATAAGTTTTAAATATATCATGTGTTTTATACAAATAACAACTTACCTATAAAAACTAGTTTTATTTGGGGAATTATTGAATACTTGAATACGTGATCTGCGTAAATGATACATAAATTGTGGATACAAGGAAAAATTTTCTGCCAATCTAAAGCTAGTTGGATCATCTTTTGCATATTCTCCGAATTTTTGATACTGCAATAATAAGATTTTACACCTCAAAATAGATACAATATATATTTATGTGTAAATCTATATGTATAAATATATAAAGTTTAAGCTTTATATTAAGTGTAATTGGGCACAATTTTAATGATAGAAACTACTAACAAGTCTAATCAGAATATGATCAACCCATCTTCAAACATTTGGACCATCATCACTTTCTGCTCGAAATACAGTTAAACGTGATATAAAAACAGCTGTTGCTTCCTCAAATTCTATGCTTACATGATGCAAAGATGATGATTCATCTGCCCAACTGATTATTAAAGATATTCCTATAACATCATAAATATTTATGATATTATATTATTATTTATGATATTATAAATATTTATGATATACATATAATGTATAATAAAAAATATATTTACTTTCTTGCAATAGTAGTAACTCTAATTCGCCTTTGTCCATTACTATGTTAATATTGGATAATGAATTGAATACAGCCTCTTCCACTTTGCGGAATTGGGGCTGTATGTTAATTTGCAACTTCAAAGAATAATGCTGTTGTTGTAGATGGTGTCAATGAACAAAATTTCCACTGACAAGTAAGCCTACTTCTTGTAGTACTCCAACACTTGATCCTTTCTCCCACTGACATACAAAAGATCCAATTGCTCCAGGAACTTTAATTTTCTGAGATGTTTTTACTTCTAAGATTGCATTGAATGCTATTTTCAAATCACCCTTGGCATCTGTAGCAAATATTCGTTGAAAAGTTTGTTTGAATAATGAAGAATTAAATGAATCCCCCATCATCATATGACCACCAGTAGAGTTGCAATATTGTCGCCTTTCTAATAAACCAGTTTGGTGTCAAGAGCACAAAAATAAATATCTATTATAAATATCTATTATGGCCATTAGTTGCAGCACGTGATGCAAGTGTATCATAATGCTTAATTGCCTTTTTATGCTTAGCATTATCTTTTTGAATATCATGATGTGATCTGATTGGTTGTCATAAATCATCAGTTACAACTTGGCCAGGTCCTTGAGAACATGGTCCGCCAACAAATAGCATAATCCTTAAATACATTGATAGCATTATATGTAGGATTACAATGAAAAACATAACATATATACATCATATTACAACATATAAATACCTAGCATCAGTATTTGCATAACTAGCTTCTAAGAGACCCGTGGCGACTGCTAATGCCACACTTGTAGATCGCAATGAACGTTTCTCTGGCCCAACAGACCATGGATCACGTTACAGTTCTCCTAAAAGATCTGTCGAACTGTCTCATATCACACTTATGTACTGGTTACAAAAAGCGATTAGCAGCTGGCAATAGATACGCACCAGGTCCTCTTGATTTGGATTTTGTCCAGGAATTAGTCTACCTATACCTATCAAAATGTAATGTGAATAAAATGCAATAAAGTAATCATGAAGAACAATGACTAATATAGTAAATATAACTTGGGACTTATTCTATTCGTACCTAACATATCTTGAACTTTTGGTTGAAGATCCTTTGTGCTTCTAATTCATGAACTTGAATCATTTTGCCAAATGTGATAAGACCAATAAGAGCATTGAGTGAAAGCAGAGACAATGACATTTGTAATGAATCTTTAAGTGCCTCTAATTCTTCATCATCCAGACATATGTATCCGCAAAAAGTAAAAATATTAATGGCAAACATTGGGCACGCTAAATAATACATATAAATACATACAATTGGACTGAGATAGAATAATATTTAAAGTAATATATAAGTAACATATATATATATCATAAATTTATATATAATAAAAACTATAATAAATTATGTAATGTCAATAAATGATAATAAAAAAAATGTTCGAAAAGAATCAAATCTTAAAAAAAGTAAAATCAAAAATATTTGTTTCATAATATAACTATTCAACATATATAACACATATATAACACTATTATTCAAATAAATGCATACATTTTGATCATTTAAATATATTTCCCTTTTGTTTCTTATTTCGAAGAATTTCCTCATAAATTCTTTTTGCAAAGTTTTTTTCTCATAATTATTAATATAACTCACAATATGTGTATTATAATGTAACTTAAAAAAAATAATATATAATGATAACACAAATTTAGAATTTATTGAAATATAAAAATACCTTTACAATATTTTTATGAATACTATATGCTCCTAATAAATAATTTGATTTTTTAAATTATCTTATATGATATAGACAGAAAATTACAAGAGAATTATGCATTAAATAAAATACGAATTTAAATGAAGTATAAAGAATAATAAAGAATATGAATGTAAATACATCGTAATAAAGAAACACATTAAAATATACTTTAATTTCTAATAGAAATAAACTACTTTAATATTTTTCAAAATGTTTCTTGTGATAAATAAAAAATGATTTTTGTTCTATTCATTTATAATATCTTATTACTTACCACGATAGTCTACTTGATATAATGGATTTAAAATAGCTCTGCATGTAGATCTTGTACATAAAACTGGATCATATTGAATTGGCGGAAGATCTACTTGTTCCTTAATTGGTTGAGACAAAGTTTTCAATAGTACAACTAGTCTAGTAGTATCAATACGCGATGATGGCCAAGCATTCCATTTATGGAACGCACACCGTCACAATCTTGTTGAATAAAATTTTGTTGAATAAAATCTTCATATGTTGTCATAATGCTGCAAAAAAAATATACAAAAGATAATTAATATATTTTTTTACAATATAGAGTTTAATTTTTTTACACATACATACATATACATATATATATATATATAACGTAGCATAAAGTTGTAAGCGAAATGAACCAAATCCATTTCCTACTATGGCCATGTTCCAAAATTCACTGCCAGCGATGAAAATATATAATATACGTAACGTGAACTAAAGATTTTCAGCGCTGATAGTGAATTTTGGAACACGCCCTAAGCCCATTCTACAATGGCAATAACAAGGCTGTAGGAGTAAAGAATAAACTGTTTCTAATGAAGTAAAGACAAGAAGTAACGAAATAGAAATTCTCATTAGTACTCTAAGGTAATAGTAGTACAAAATGAGAATTGTCTATTTCATTACTTCTTCTTCTTTACTTCACTAAAAACGATTTAATCTCTACTCCTACAGTCTTGTTACTGCCATTGTAGAATGGGCTCTATGTATGTTCTACGGCGGACGCGCAATAAGAATTAAGAACGCAGAATTCTTCCGTGACTGCGTATGCGAGACCACCGTAGAACGCACGAAATCCATAGGAAATGGATTTGGTTATTTCGCTTACATCTTACAACCTTATGCTATGGCCATTGCAGACCCGGCTTTAAATATCATTAATTCTTACCTGTGCAAAGCACTGCTCAACTTTGGTAAATGGAATAATTTATTTTCCAACTCGACGCCGTCTAATGCCTGGCTGGCCTGGCACCGCGGCCATCTTAAAAATGGCGTCTTAAAGTAAATGTTCTTAAAAACATCAGAAAGACGTCTATTGGTCAGGTCTTAAAGACGTCATAAGAAAGGCATGTTTAAGACGTTTAAAAAAATACGTCTTAAATTGAATGTCTTACAGACGTTAGAAAGACGTCTATTGGTCAGGTCTTAAAGGCGTCATAAGAAAGGCATGTTTAAGACGTTTAAAAAAATACGTCTTAAATTGAATGTCTTAAAAACATCAGAAAGACGTCAATTGGTCAAGTCTTAAAGGCGTCATAAGAAAGGCATCTTTAAGACGTTTAAAAAAATACGTCTTAAATTGAATGTCTTAAAAACATCAGAAAGACGTCAATTGGACAAGTCTTAAAGGCGTCATAAGAAAGACATGTTTAAGACGTCTTCAAGACATGCATGTTGTGTGGGACGTATCTAAGACATATATGAAACATTTTTGAGATCTTTTTTGTAACACTTTACGAAGGTCTCTGAAAGGTATTTGTTGAATTTTGTGCTGTGTGGGTATATTCGTAGATATCCTTAATGAGGAATATCCAATGGATATCTAATATCCAATTATTTTCTGTATAGGCATATAGGTACGCAATGTTTTATAAGAAAGTTTTATAATTTCTACATTTTTAATATACTGAACAATAAATCATTAATTTGATTAAATGCGTTTAGTTGGTTATTATTTTTTTAATTACAATGCTTAAATATTTAAATAAAATATTTAAACTAAAAGATTGATAACACAGGTCTACAAAAAATGGGGTCATGATTGTTGTTGGGCAGCTGGGGGTCATTTCCGAAGTAATTTTCTGCGTAGAATCCGAATCCGAGGTCAGAATTGGCCCATCACGTCAGGATTTTGAGATATTTGAGGTTATATACTCGAAAAATGGCTTTTTGGGCTACTTTTGAGGTTATGTACAGGACGCACAAAATTTTTTAGCTCTTTTCTTCTAATTGCATCATTTAGTACTACTCTTTCCCTTCAAAATGAGCTGTCGAATGGTCATCTACGATTTTTCCTTGCAAAGTTACGGCCATTTTAAGATGACATGATGAATTCCAAACCCTGCGCCGTTATAGCCGAACAACCTCATGAGCATTCACATTAAACCTGTAAACTTTGAACTATAAACCCGAAAACCTGGACTGAAAACTGTATATATGGGTTTTTGGGGTCGCTGATGCTCATGAGGTTGTTGGGCTATAACGGCGCAGGGTTTGGAATTCATCATGTCATCTTAAAATGGCCGTAACTTTGCTAGGAAAAATCGTAGATGACCATTCGACAGCTCATTTTGAAGGGAAAGAGTAGTACTAAATGATGCAATTAGAAGAAAAGAGCTAAAAAATTTTGTGCGTCCTGTACATAACCTTAAAAGTAGCCCAAAAAGCCATTTTTCGAGTATATAACCTCAAATATCTCAAAATCCTGACGTGATGGGCCAATTCTGGCCTCGGATTCGGATTCTACGCAGAAAATTACTTCGGAAATGATCCCCAGCTGCCCAACAACAAAACCTTGTAGACCTGTGTAATCAATCAAACACATTTATTCAAGATGATAATCAATCAAACACATTTATTAATGAATTCTTTTCTATAGATTTGCAATGTATACCCTCAGTGCATATGCATACATCATAAATGGAAAATTAATTATCGATTCTAAACATTTTTAAGTTTTTTCGATGAGAATAAAGTGTTTATAAACTATTATCATAACCAGTTTGATGAAAAACAATTATGACTCGCAACATACAAGAAGATTAATGATGTTGAATAATGATATTAATAATAAAATTGTTTATAATATATTATTACATGATGGAAATAAAGATTATACATTGAGATAAAACTTACTATGCATATTGTACGTTTTAAGCGCGCTTAAGATGAAACTGGATGGATACGTTAAAACTTAATAAATCTAATGCATTTAAAGACTTATAAATTTGACATTGCGTAAAGCATTTTCAGCATTTTAAAATTAATAATTAATTTTATATTTTAAGAATGTTAAAGTGTTTCGAGCAATGTCAAATTGTTGAATCTCGAAATATATTCGATTTATTAACTACACAGGCCTGCGAGGGTCAGTTACAAAAAGCAGAGTAGGTGAATCTGATAAATTTTTTGACGCTGAAAACGAATCTGGCCGCAGAATTTCCCCAGCACCTCAGGTTTTCGAGTAATTTATAATTAAATAGTCCAAAAATGGCGATTTGGGCAAATTTCATGAATTTTTTATGGAAGAACCAAATTTTTTAAAATATTTCTGCCAATGGCATCATATAATACTAGTCTTCACCTTTCAAATCCATTTTCGATTGCCTGACGATTTTTTTTCGCTATTGACGTAGCTAAGATCCGTCTAGAGTTCTTCTTAAGAATTACCACTTACGTATACTATGTATATTCAAATGACATTAGGAGATATACATGCATATCATGATTTGTATCGCAAATCTTTCTTGCGTAACGACCAGATCATAGTATCATTTCGTGATTGAATCTTGAAACAAGAAGAAGCGGAAATTTCATATAACATTTTGCTCTTTAAAAAAAATCTCTTAAAAGATTTTTCATTTTTTTTTAGAAATATATCTATTCTCTTTTGCTTTCTTTTTTTCAATTATCTTATTGTATTTACCCACACAACATGCATGTCTTGAAGACGTCTTAAACATGTCTTTCTTATGACGCCTTTAAGACTTGTCCAATTGACGTCTTTCTGATGTTTTTAAGACATTCAATTTAAGACGTATTTTTTTAAACGTCTTAAAGATGCCTTTCTTATGACGCCTTTAAGACTTGACCAATTGACGTCTTTCTGATGTTTTTAAGACATTCAATTTAAGACGTATTTTTTTAAACGTCTTAAACATGCCTTTCTTATGACGCCTTTAAGACCTGACCAATAGACGTCTTTCTAACGTCTGTAAGACATTCAATTTAAGACGTATTTTTTTAAACGTCTTAAACATGCCTTTCTTATGACGTCTTTAAGACCTGACCAATAGACGTCTTTCTGATGTTTTTAAGAACATTTACTTTAAGACGCCATTTTTAAGATGGCCGCGGTGCCAGGCCAGCCAGGCATTAGACGGGATCGAGTTGGAAAATAAATTATTCCATTTACCAAAGTTGAGCAGTGCTTTGCACAGGTAAGAATTAATGATATTTAAAGCCGGGTCTGCAATGGCCATAGCATAAGGTTGTAAGATGTAAGCGAAATAACCAAATCCATTTCCTATGGATTTCGTGCGTTCTACGGTGGTCTCGCATACGCAGTCACGGAAGAATTCTGCGTTCTTAATTCTTATTGCGCGTCCGCCGTAGAACATACATAGAGCCCATTCTACAATGGCAGTAACAAGACTGTAGGAGTAGAGATTAAATCGTTTTTAGTGAAGTAAAGAAGAAGAAGTAATGAAATAGACAATTCTCATTTTGTACTACTATTACCTTAGAGTACTAATGAGAATTTCTATTTCGTTACTTCTTGTCTTTACTTCATTAGAAACAGTTTATTCTTTACTCCTACAGCCTTGTTATTGCCATTGTAGAATGGGCTTAGGGCGTGTTCCAAAATTCACTATCAGCGCTGAAAATCTTTAGTTCACGTTACGTATATTATATATTTTCATCGCTGGCAGTGAATTTTGGAACATGGCCATAGTAGGAAATGGATTTGGTTCATTTCGCTTACATCTTTATGCTACGTTATATATATATATATGTATATGTATGTATGTGTAAAAAAATTAAACTCTATATTGTAAAAAAATATATTAATTATCTTTTGTATATTTTTTTTGCAGCATTATGACAACATATGAAGATTTTATTCAACAAAATTTTATTCAACAAGATTGTGACGGTGTGCGTTCCATAAATGGAATGCTTGGCCATCATCGCGTATTGATACTACTAGACTAGTTGTACTATTGAAAACTTTGTCTCAACCAATTAAGGAACAAGTAGATCTTCCGCCAATTCAATATGATCCAGTTTTATGTACAAGATCTACATGCAGAGCTATTTTAAATCCATTATATCAAGTAGACTATCGTGGTAAGTAATAAGATATTATAAATGAATAGAACAAAAATCATTTTTTATTTATCACAAGAAACATTTTGAAAAATATTAAAGTAGTTTATTTCTATTAGAAATTAAAGTATATTTTAATGTGTTTCTTTATTACGATGTATTTACATTCATATTCTTTATTATTCTTTATACTTCATTTAAATTCGTATTTTATTTAATGCATAATTCTCTTGTAATTTTCTGTCTATATCATATAAGATAATTTAAAAAATCAAATTATTTATTAGGAGCATATAGTATTCATAAAAATATTGTAAAGGTATTTTTATATTTCAATAAATTCTAAATTTGTGTTATCATTATATATTATTTTTTTTAAGTTACATTATAATACACATATTGTGAGTTATATTAATAATTATGAGAAAAAAACTTTGCAAAAAGAATTTATGAGGAAATTCTTCGAAATAAGAAACAAAAGGGAAATATATTTAAATGATCAAAATGTATGCATTTATTTGAATAATAGTGTTATATATGTGTTATATATGTTGAATAGTTATATTATGAAACAAATATTTTTGATTTTACTTTTTTTAAGATTTGATTCTTTTCGAACATTTTTTTTATTATCATTTATTGACATTACATAATTTATTATAGTTTTTATTATATATAAATTTATGATATATATATATATATATATATATATATATATATATATATATGTTACTTATATATTACTTTAAATATTATTCTATCTCAGTCCAATTGTATGTATTTATATGTATTATTTAGCGTGCCCAATGTTTGCCATTAATATTTTTACTTTTTGCGGATACATATGTCTGGATGATGAAGAATTAGAGGCACTTAAAGATTCATTACAAATGTCATTGTCTCTGCTTTCACTCAATGCTCTTATTGGTCTTATCACATTTGGCAAAATGATTCAAGTTCATGAATTAGAAGCACAAAGGATCTTCAACCAAAAGTTCAAGATATGTTAGGTACGAATAGAATAAGTCCCAAGTTATATTTACTATATTAGTCATTGTTCTTCATGATTACTTTATTGCATTTTATTCACATTACATTTTGATAGGTATAGGTAGACTAATTCCTGGACAAAATCCAAATCAAGAGGACCTGGTGCGTATCTATTGCCAGCTGCTAATCGCTTTTTGTAACCAGTACATAAGTGTGATATGAGACAGTTCGACAGATCTTTTAGGAGAACTGTAACGTGATCCATGGTCTGTTGGGCCAGAGAAACGTTCATTGCGATCTACAAGTGTGGCATTAGCAGTCGCCACGGGTCTCTTAGAAGCTAGTTATGCAAATACTGATGCTAGGTATTTATATGTTGTAATATGATGTATATATGTTATGTTTTTCATTGTAATCCTACATATAATGCTATCAATGTATTTAAGGATTATGCTATTTGTTGGCGGACCATGTTCTCAAGGACCTGGCCAAGTTGTAACTGATGATTTATGACAACCAATCAGATCACATCATGATATTCAAAAAGATAATGCTAAGCATAAAAAGGCAATTAAGCATTATGATACACTTGCATCACGTGCTGCAACTAATGGCCATAATAGATATTTATAATAGATATTTATTTTTGTGCTCTTGACACCAAACTGGTTTATTAGAAAGGCGACAATATTGCAACTCTACTGGTGGTCATATGATGATGGGGGATTCATTTAATTCTTCATTATTCAAACAAACTTTTCAACGAATATTTGCTACAGATGCCAAGGGTGATTTGAAAATAGCATTCAATGCAATCTTAGAAGTAAAAACATCTCAGAAAATTAAAGTTCCTGGAGCAATTGGATCTTTTGTATGTCAGTGGGAGAAAGGATCAAGTGTTGGAGTACTACAAGAAGTAGGCTTACTTGTCAGTGGAAATTTTGTTCATTGACACCATCTACAACAACAGCATTATTCTTTGAAGTTGCAAATTAACATACAGCCCCAATTCCGCAAAGTGGAAGAGGCTGTATTCAATTCATTATCCAATATTAACATAGTAATGGACAAAGGCGAATTAGAGTTACTACTATTGCAAGAAAGTAAATATATTTTTTATTATACATTATATGTATATCATAAATATTTATAATATCATAAATAATAATATATCATAAATATTTATGATGTTATAGGGATATCTTTAATTATTAGTTGGGCAGATGAATCATCATCTTTGCATCATGTAAGCATAGAATTTGAGGAAGCAACAGCTGTTTTTATGTCACGTTTAACTGTATTTCGAGCAGAAAGTGATGATGGTCCAAATGTTTGAAGATGGGTTGATCATATTCTGATTAGACTTGTTAGTAGTTTCTATCATTAAAATTGTGCCCAATTACACTTAATATAAAGCTTAAACTTAATATATTTATACATATAGATTTACACATAAATATATATTTTATCTATTTTGAGGTGTAAAATCTTATTATTGCAGTATCAAAAATTCGGAGAATATGCAAAAGATGATCCAACTAGCTTTAGATTGGCAGAAAATTTTTCCTTGTGTCCACAATTTATGTATCATTTACGCAGATCACAATTCTTCAAGTATTCAATAATTCCCCAAATAAAACTAGTTTTTATAGGTAAGTTGTTATTTGTATAAAACACATGATATATTTAAAACTTATTGATACTTTTAGGTCTCATATTTCATATATCAATATATATTTTTTGACATTCTTTTTAACTGAAAGAAGAAAGGAGCATCTCAGATAAAGTTTTCATTTATCTTATGATAGCAGTCATTTGTCATAAGTTGCTAGTGTATTACAGCTAGCGAATACACTAGCAACTTATGACAAATGACTGCTATCATAAGATAAATGAAAACTTTATCTGAGATGCTCCTTTCTTCTCATCTTTCATCGAGTGCGATTGTGATTGTGGTTGTGCGTTAAGTGAAAATTATATAAAATAGTTTACAATGAATGAAATTTAATAACACTGTGATGAACAGTATAACTAACAAAATGAACTCACAGACTTTATATTTACAGATGTTGACATTACTGATGAGGAATGGTTGAACGAAAGTTTAGTAGGTGATTACGTGTCTTGCGGTAATGCTAATGTGCGTGATGATGGTAATAGGCTTAATAATGACAATGTGCCTGATGATAATAATAATGATGATGATATTGGTGACAATATGATTAGCCCCGATAATGTGCTTGACGGTGATGACATGACAACTTTCAATGCCAACGGCAATCAGTTGGAAAAATGCTATGGTATGTATTAAACTTTATTCTTTATTCTTCCTTCTTAATTATATCGTTATATTGTACTTATAATAGCAATATGTTATATGTACTTAATTTCGTATGTATGTACTTGTGTAAAATAACTAAACAGATAATTTTAATGATACTTATAAAGAGAAATAAATATTTTTCTTTTTTATCTTATACAGATGCGTGTCGTATCGAACAAAAAATTATTAAAAATCTCATACAAAAGAATACGAGACAGTTGGAGATAATAATAAATTTAATAAATAACGCAGGACCAGCTAATACAATATATAATAATGACGAAGTCCAATTATTGCCGGAATTTCCGCTATCAACAGTTGACAAATTTTTCAAATTTGACACGGATCTCCAAAAGGACAGAGAGATTCGGAAACAATTAGTAAGTACTTTTCTGTTTTTGCGTCCATTTCTTTTTTCTTCTTCTCTCTATTTTTAAATGTGAAATAAATGTATATTTCTATAATTCAATCAACAACAAAAATTCTTTTGTAGAGATAAAAGTAGAAGACAAAATCTAGATATTGAATATACTGGGTGTCACACTAATTAATTCCTCTCATTATTTTGTACATAAAAGTATTAAGGTGAGGTAATCGAAAAATGAATATTTTACGATTACCTCACCTTAATACTTTTATGTACAAAATAAGATATTTTACGGTTTATATAAAATTAAGAAACGATTTTAAGCCTCATAACTCTACAAGTACTTAATGAAAACTAACTTAATTATAGTGTTTTGGAAAGCTCTCGAGATAAGCTACAAGAATAATAACGCAATGAAAAATAAATGGTTCCATTTAAGAAATTGAAGGACAACCTTCACATGATCTTGACAACACTATTCAAGGTCGTACTAATATTACTGTGCATTATTTGAAACCCTATAACTTTTATAGGAAACATTTTTGTCTGCCGTTCTCGGTTTTCGAGATATTCGGCTGATACGGGTGGTCTGACACACCCCGTATATATATATATATATATATATATATATATATATATATATATATATATATTTATTTATTTATTTATTTATTTTTTTATTTATTTATTCATATAATAAAAACAATTGTGAAAAATAAAATAATGAAAATAATAGGCTCAACATAATAATAAATTACTAAGGGGTAAAAAGGCAAATAAAAATCAAAAGACACGCGGTTATTAGTGCGCAAATTTAGATATATAGTATAAAATATTTACTTAAATTTACTTAAAGCGTAATATATAACATTCTTTTAAATTTTATTACAATTTTTGCTGCCTTTTGTCGCTTAGTAATTTTGAAAGAAGCTCTTAAAATATATTAAATTCATGTTTCCTTTTTCTTCAAGCGGCTTAAATTGAAAATATTATTAAACATTTTTGTAACATTCTGTTATAGAAAAGGAAAATTGCAAAAATTGGAGGAAACACTTTCGTTCACAAGACAAGGAATATTATAAAATACACATTATCGGATGAATTGTGCCGCAAATTATCATGGACAGGCCAAAAAGGATCAACGGCAATTAAGGACACAAGTTTTGTCACAGTTATTATGGGTAATTATTATTTCTTTAAGATATATTTTTATTTCTCCTTTTTATGTAATATTGTTTAAAAATAGTTGCACCTTTAATGTATTCGAACATCAGTATTATTCGAGATAGTATCTAACATATGCTTAGATGTAACGTGCACTTTTAACTTTAAATTTTTCTTCAGAATTATTAATAAGATCTTACTTCAAATTTCGTTCAAATATTCTTCTACACTTTATACTCTTTCCAATTTTTTACGGATCAAAATTTTTATATTCTTTCCAAAAGTTGCAAACGTTTATAGCTATACTTTACTTCATGACTACCCTATTCTAACTATTGGAATTAAAGCACAAAATATTTTAATAATTATGTAACAAATCGTTTTTCAGCATACGTTTCGGACGACGAAAAAAGTAATATGCACGATATTAAAAATACCATCCAAGAATGGTTACGACATGCGGGAGATCGCCTCAACTATTTAAGAAACAAGAAGAAAAAGGTTGGTAAATTATTGAAAATTCCATACGATATTATTTAAAAAACAATAGGGCTGTATAATGTTGCTGCATAACATTTTTAGTGTTGAAAATGAGAAAACATTGAAATTAATATATGTTTTTTAATATATGTAAATGTATATCTTAAATCATATTTCACTTATATATTTAATTTTGTGTGTGTGTGTGTGTGTAAAAAATTAAATTCTATATTGTAAAAAAAAATATTAATTATCTTTTGTATATTTTTTTACAGCACTATGACATATGAAGATTTTATTCAACAAAATGAAGATTGTGACGATGTGCGCAATGGAATGCTTGGTCATCATCGCGTATTGATGCTACTAGACTAGTTGTACCATTGAAAACTTTGTATCAACCAATTAAGGAACGAGTAGATCTTCCGCCAATTCAATATGATCCAGTTTTATGTACAAGATTTACATGCAGAGCTATTTTAAATCCATTATATCAAGTAGACTATCGTGCAAAATTATGGATCTGCAATTTTTGCTCTCAGAGAAATCCTGTAAGAAAAAATTCTATCCATTTTCTTTTAAACTAAATCATTTTAGCTAGACTAGAGTTTAACTTAATTAGATTTAAGCTAGCAATTGTGCAATTTTGGAAGTAAATTCAGCAGAATAGTAAGCTATAGGTCCTTGATAAAAATGACTAAAATAATATGATTTAGATTGTACAGATCATAAGATTTCAATCTTGTATTATAGTATGTATGTATATACACAGCATATATATGCTATACACATAAATGAATAGAGTAAAAATCATTTTTTATTTATCACAAACATTTTGAAAAATATTAAAGTAGTTTATTTCTATTAGAAATTAAAGTATATTTTTATGTATTTCTTTATTATGATATATTTACATTCATATTCTATTCTTTATTACTTCATTTAAATTCGTATTTTATTTAATACATAATTCTCTTGTAATATTCTCCTCTCTATATCATATAAGATATAATTTAAAAAGTAATCGTAAATTATTTATTAGGAGCATATAGTGTTCATAAAAATATGTATAAATATTCAAAATATAATAAAGAAATGAACTTAAGATGAGTTTTGTTATTTATTATAGAATAAATCAATAAATCAATGCAGCTATTTTACCGACCGAATTACGCACGTCTAAAAGTCGTCTTAATTGAAATGTCTGAGACGTCTTTATAACATCCTGAGTGAGACATTTAATTATATCTTGATTGGGACGTCTTGAGTGAGACGTCTTAAAACAATGCCCGATAGATATCTTAAATCGGGACATAAGACGTCTTAAAGACGTCATAAAGATGTAATTCTGATAACTTCTTAAGACGTCTTTAGAAATTTCATGACGTCTTTAAGACATCTTTAAGACGACATAATGTTGTGTGGGTAATTATCCAATATTTATATAAAATATGATAAATTGTGATATATAATTATATAATTGTAAAACAGTCAAATCAGTTAAAAGTGTCATCAAATATCTTGGCCAGGCATAGTTGTTTAAACGCTAAATGGTGCGACAGTAAGTATCAAAATCTTGCATTTTTTCCAGTATCATATTGAAACTCTCAGTTTCGTTTCTTATTTTTTTAAAAACACAGTATTCGTAAAATTAAAATGTGATTTAATAAAAAATATGATTGCTAATAAAAAATTGTTTGATTATTTAATAAAAAACACATTCAATCAACAAAAGACGGATATTTTATGATGAAATTTTTCTTTTTGGATTATTTAAAAAAATATCATATAAAAAACATTCGCGAAGGGCATAGCATGATAAGTATACTGTGTGCTGCCCCCGCACGAATCTCGTTGAGATTTTTACATAAGTTGATGTAAAAATGAATTTTGCAAAATATTATATCTGAAAAACATTTTGTATAGGAGTTATGGGAATTAAATTGAAAATCTCGAAAAAACGAATTTTCTCTTCAATGGGTGAACCGATTTTGACAAAAAAAGTATATTATGGAGTTTAATTATGTTTAAAAAAATTATGAAAATATTTTTTCCAAAAAAATTGGCTGAAAAAAATTTTCAAAATATTTTCGAATTTTTTTTATGGAATGTACTTGAGATACTACTACCATTTTTTACTAAAAAAATCTTCGACATCTAGTATAACATATTTAATTTTCAAAACGATCGGAAAGTATATCATAGTTAAAAAAAATTTAACAGTTTGAGCGTGCCGCGTATGATTTGCCGAGCGCTGCTTGTACCTCGCTTTTATCACTAACACTTACGATCCAGTGAGTACTATACTTCAAGCAAGTAGCCAAAATTGAAGATAAAATTCGGCTTTAGAAGAATATCGAAAAAGGTTTTTTGAAGCTTTACAAATCGGGGTGCTCGTTTATTATGAGTTCCCTCGTCTAAATTCCTTAATCTTCGTCGCTATCGTCTTCAATGACAGGAATGATATTATTCTGCTAAAACATTTCACTGAGGATCTCAGCTGGTTTAAAGATGTTTGACAGATACCTGGCATAAGTTAGATAGTAGACAATTGCAGCAATGTAAACAGCAGCCGAATATTCTACTTCCGTTTGCACAATCACATGCATACTCCAATAGAGTATGTTGCTGCAATAGTCTACTATCTAGCTTATGTCAGGTATCTGTCAAAGATCTTTAAACCAGCTGAGATCCTCAGTGAAATGTTTTAGCAGAATAATATTATTACTGTCATTGAAGATGATAGCCACGAAGATTAAGGGGGTTAGACGAGGGGACTCACGATAAACAAGCACCCCGATTTGTGAGAGGGGAGGGGACTCACGAGAAACAAGCACCCCGATTTGTAACAGGCGAAGGAACTCACAATAAACGAGCACCTCGATTTGTCAAGTTTCAGAAAACCTTTTTTTGATATTATCCCAATAAGCAATTTGCGCGCAAATTGCCAGCAAATTGACGACAAATTTGATCAAAACTTGGCAGCAAATTGGCATCAACTATGTCCGCAATACGCTCGTGTTTCGCTGGCAAATCTTGCTGACAAAACCTGAGTGCAAATTGGTAGCAAAACCCGAGCAAAACTTGTTGACAAGATTTGACGACAAATTGGCGACAAATTGTGAGCAAATCTTGCTGACATAACCTGACAGCAAATTGATGGCAAATCCCGAGCAAAGCTTGCTAATGCTTGACGTCAAATTGTCGGCAAATTGTGAGCAAACCTTGACATTCCGAAGCCATTTTATGGATATTTAATTTTTAGTTTCTAATTTTTTCTCTTTAAATAATTGAAATTATTTATACGTAGAAAAAACTTTTTTATTTTATAAATATAATATTGTATCATATACAAGTTTTTTATATTCAAATACACATATCCCTAACAGCACATGTAGATACTGAGAACTTGTATGTATTATATGTATATATATTCATATAGTATATCATATAGTATATTCATATATGTAATAGAAATATTTTTAATAAATGCAGTAAACGCAGACACACTATTTCTCATTTTAATTTCAAATAATCTGTTTAATATTCTGAATCCCAACAAGAAATCGAGATTACTAAACAAATGAAAAATTTTAAATTAAGTTAGTTTATTATAAATTAAACTGACTAAAAAGAAAAAAAAGAAGAAACTTTGGAACTCATGTTAGTACCAGTCCTTTATGTCCATTTCATCAAAAATTAAGTACGAGTTTGGTGGCGCGCGTAGCGGAAAAATGAAGAAACACAATATTATAGAGTATCCTGAAAATATACGAGAAAGAATATACTAATACGAGATATTCAAAGTATATTTTAAGAATATATGAAAAATAATATATAACAAGAGATGTTATACTCTCTAAATTTTTCCGAGTGAAATATCACTCTAATCAAGTGAAAATTCACTTGAGCAAAGAGTGGAAATCGAACATATCTTATCGAGTGAATATTGACTCGGTATCTCGAGTGATTAGATCGCTCGTGCGTTCGAGCGAAATGTGATTCGTGTATTTGAGTGAACTTGTACTCCGATCAGAGTCCCTTCTTCAGGTGTCTGATTTTGCTGTTTGCTCGTTCTTAGAGTGAAGTTTTACTCTCGTTCGAGTGTACAGCATCGAGTGATTTTTTACGGTAATTCACTAGAGTTAAGCAAATAAGCTTGTGAAAGTTACTAAAAAATTAGCAGGTATAATTTAAACTGTAAAAAGGAAATAATGAGAAATGCTGCACAAATCATAAAACTATAATCTTTGAATAAAACAAATAGTAGAAGAGCATTATAAAGAGAGTAAAAAAGCATTATAAAGAAATTTTAATGTAATCAAATTTATGCATAAAATAAATGACATGGCTTTAAACAAAAATTCTTACTTACTGAGAGAAAGGGCAGGGCTAGCTATAGATTACAGCCTCCACTTGACTTTCAACTTTATTAATTTTCAATTCACAAATTCAGCCTTATTAGATAATAGTATCAAAAGTAGAAAAAATGAACTTAATTCTGACTGCCAAATACTGAATTATTATTAGGTAAATTATAGGAACCATAACTACATCAACAAAAAGAATGGGTGATATACGGTCAAATTAAAATATAAGAAAAGATACAAAAAAAAGTAAATCTTAAAATTAATGCATGCACAACAAAAACTGAAAACTATCTAACGCACACATGCTTGTAAATACTTTGCATTGGGCATATTAAAAAATAAATGAATACAAAGCTTCAACATTGGAATCATATCAAGTCTAATCTGTAGACTCCAATTCTGAATCAGAGCTGAAAAGACAAAGTAAGAAGAGGTGATTTAGTATTTTCTTAAAATGGAAAATTAGATACATGAATAATTGAAGCAATTATGGAAACTTACTCAAACATGGTTTCTGCTGATTCTGGCTGAATTTCTACTACACTTAAAATAGAATTTAAACTATCGCAGCAGCTCTTGGGGGTATTGAGTCCATTGTAGACAATGGATTCAAAAAAGTTATAGAAGTTCAGAAGAGGGGCTAGAAGAGGAAAACAAATTTTTAATTTCATCTAGAACTGTCATTATACATGCTGTTTATATATTTATTATAAACTATAGCTCATTATGTATTTAATGTTACTAAGGTTTTTTATTATATATAAAAGAATATATAAGTTGCTATTAAAAATTGCTTAAAAAATATTTTTTTCTAAAATTAATTAAAAATTATTTTTTTGATTATTCAAATAAAAGTTTATTTAAAGATAATTAGTTGACTTTTTTCCTAAATAATTAATTTTTTAATAAATATATTATTTAGATTTGTTCCCATTGTGACAACTAACTTTTATCAAATGCTAACTAACTTTTATCAAATAATGCCCATATCTGAAACGAACTAAGTGATTCGAACAAAGAATAAAAACAGAATGTCTTCATATTTTATCTTTTCTTTAAAGAAAATCAAAATTTACTCTAAAGCCTATATGATGCAATAAAAAGATAACAGATCTTGATAATTCTTCAAACACAAACTACATGAAATATAACCTTTTACGATTTTTCTTCTCAATAAGCATCTTTTAAGCAATAAATCTTAATTTCGTTCTATCAAAAATGAGGTTTTAAGTATAAACGTTTCTCTAAACATTTTTTTAGCAAATTAACCTAACAACGCTCTAAAATAACAGATAGAAATGCTATGTGGTGACGTTATACTTACTTCAGGAAACATGTTTTTTTTCACAACAGCACGATATTCACAAAACCCAGCATTCACTATATAATATGCACAATTCTTTGAAATCTTCAAGCAGACAAATAAATATGAGCGCCCGGCTTCTCCCTCCAACAAAGTAGCTATCAACATGGCAAGTACAGTATATGGCGTCATAATCTACGTAGTCAAACTCGCGTCTGCGCACGTACTGAATGTAATGTAACTATTCGCCCACGATTGTTATAAAGTAAACTTCATATGAAAGAAAAAAATTGTTATAAATTTTACGAACAATATTCTGCCTATGTACTTCCATAAATATCGTCCTGTTTCTTTTTCAGAACGTGATGATGACTTACGTAGTATAACACGTCACGTCTCTTGCGTGGCTATTCGACTGAGTCACTCCGTTCAAGTGGATTTTTACTCGATTCGAGCTACTCGGAGCCAGAGTGCCAAAATTCACTCCAACACTTCGAGAGAATAATTAAGGATATTTTCATTCGTGGAGTTTGAGTCACAGATTTCACTTGTCTCGAGTGAAAAGAAGTGTCTGTTAAGAGTCACTCTGTTAAGAGTTGATAGTGCATTCGCTCGAACAGAGTCAAGTTTTCACTCGGAAAAATTTAGAGAGTAGGAATATTCTCAGTATATTACATCTGTAACGCATATTTACAGTATGAGTATAGAATATTCGAATGATATCATGTGCTGTGTGGAGATATATATATATATATATATATATATATATATATAATTTATTATAATTAATTATAATATATATATGTATATGTATAATAATTTATATTGCGTCTTGTTATTATTTTTGTCTATTCATATGCGATGCGTGAAAGTTTAATATTGCAATTTTTTGTTAAATTCCGTTATATATATACATATAGGTATATACATATATATATATATATATATATATATATATATACTTTTTGGACAGACCATGTATATACAGGGTTTACCAAAAGTGTGGAAACCCCTTAATATTTCGAAAAATACGCATTTAAAAAAAAAATGTTTTATACAAAAGTTATATAGGGTTTTATGTGGCGCATTACACAGCAACATTATTATGACCTCGAATAGCGTTGGCAAGGTTATGTGAAGGTCACCTCCAACTTTTTAAACGGGACACCCTATATGCTTTTGCATATTCTTGTAGCTTATCTCGAGAGCTTTTCAAAACACTATAATTAAGTTAGTTTTCATTAACCTTTGAGGGCCGGCATTTGAGGTACCAAATTCTCCAAAGAAAATTGATAAAAAGTGTATCTTATATTGCATATTTATCATATACAAAGTACCGATCACGAAGTGAGCCACTATAGTGGTTTTCCGGCCCTCTAAAGGTTAAGTACTTTCCGAGTTATGAGGCTTGAAATCATTTCTTAATTTTACATAAACCGTAAAATATCTTGTAAAATATTCATTTTTCGATTATCTTACCTTAATACTTTTATGTACAAAATAATGAAAGGAATCAATTGGTGTAAAGAAAACACATAATTGTTTCGAAAGAAAAAATGTAATTTGCAATTAACAATTATATATTTTTTCTTCGAAACTATGTGTTTTTTTTACACCAATTGATTACTCTCATTATTTTGTACGTAAAAGTATTAAGGTAAGATAATCGAAAAATGAATATTTTACAAGATATTTTACGGTTTATGTAAAATTAAGAAATGATTTCAAGCCTCATAACTCGGAAAGTACTTAATGAAAACTAACTTAATTATAGTGTTTTGGAAAGCTCTCGAGATAAGCTACAAGAATATGCAAAAGCATATAGGGTGTCCCATTTAAAAAGTTGGAGGTGATCTTCATATAACTTTGACAACGCTATTCGAGGTCATAATAATGTTGCTGTGTAATGCACCACATAAAACCCTATAACTTTTGCATGAAACATTTTTTTTAAAAATGCGTATTTTTCGAAATATTAAGGGGTTTCCACACTTTTGGTAAACCCTGTATATGTATACAGGGTGTTCGGAAATTCAATCGACAAATTTTCAGAGATTGTCGGGGGCACTATAAGAATCATTTTCTGCAAATGAACCTGGGGTCGGAAACGTGTCATTACATCGCTACGGCATACGGAGTGTTCGAAAGAGTCGGGACCTCGAAATATCACAAAAAATAGAAGTTTTACAAAAAATTGTTTCAAATAAAAGTTGTAGGGTGTAAAAAGATCTATTTACTGGCGCCATGTGTTTGACCTTGGGTGGCGTCGCCAAGATCACGACAAGGCCACCTTGAATTTTTGAAGGGCTACAAGAATATGCAATAAAAAGTGGAGGGTTCCATTTCAAAAATTCAAGGTGGCCTTGTCGTGACCTTAGCGACGCCATCTAAGGTCAAACACATGGCGCCAGTAAATAGACTTTTTACACCCTACAACTTTTGTTTAAAACAATTTTTTGTAAAATTCCTATTTTTTGTGATATTTCGAGGTCCCGACTCTTTCGAACACTCCGTATCAAAGCTGCCAGATCTCCGCCGCAAGCAACATGCAACACGGCGTGGAGGGGGTAATGAGGATGTGAGCGTAAGCGTACGTGTGAGCTCGGCGCTTCGGCTAGCTTCGGATAGTAGAAGAGGACAGAATACAGTCTTCTGTCTTCTTCCTACCAACGAAAGCGACGGCCGACGCGCGACGCTACACGCTGCTCGCTCCTCGATATCTCGATATGCGCTCAATGTTTCTCTTACAGCTTTTTTATCGTATAATATGTTTATAATATGTATGTGTCTATTATATATATATTATAAATATATTATACAAATATATATACAAATATAAATATATACTAATTATATGACAAAAATATATTATAAAACTATTTAATATAATAATTGAACTTGTTTTCTCCATACATATACATTTAAAATAATAAAATAAAAAAATTTAATGAGTGTGGCGATTTTCCACACCACCCACGGGGTATCACCAATGGCGCGTTAGGTTTTTTTATATGGACCTTCGCCTAGAGCCCTATTATACCACATTGCATTATTTTGTCATTTACAAGTATGATGTCTGTTATACAGACAAGATAATTTTTATACTCTTGCTTTCCACAAATATGATGTCTGTTACACAGACAAGATGTTTTTAATACTTTTGCTTTCCACAAATATGATGTCTGTTACACAGACAAGATGTTTTTAATACTTATGCTTTCCACAAATATGATGTCTGTTACACAGACAAGATGTTTTTAATACTTATGCTTTCCACAAATATGATGTCTGTTACACAGACAAGATGTTTTTAATACTTATGCTTTCCACAAATATGATGTCTGTTACACAGACAAGATGTTTTTAATACTTATGCTTTCCACAAATATGATGTCTGTTACACAGACAAGATGTTTTTAATACTTATGCTTTCCACAAATATGATGTCTGTTACACAGACAAGATGTTTTTAATTCTTTTGCTTTCTACAAATATGATGTCTGTTACACAGACAAGATGTTTTTCACGTACTTACTTTTACAAGCGTAATGTTTTTAATAAATTTATTATTTATGAGATGAGGGGCCAGCTATGTCAATAGTATCTGCAGCATGTAACCTTAAAATACTTTTATTTTTTTTAGCAACGGTAACATATAATTTATCCGCTGACATAAGAGACAAATGCTTTTCATCAATTTTCATTTTGATAGCTGTCTCGCCTCTTGTTTTTAATGCAGATTTAAATACACAAATAGCATTAACAGTAGCTGACGAAAAACTGTTACGTTTTTTTGTTTTTAAATTATTTAAAAGAGAAAACATTCTTTCCGGATCGGCATTTGAATTTGGAAGAGATCTAATAGTACTTATAACATTTGTTAAATTGGGATATTTAGCAAGATTATTGTGTCGATTTTGTAAAATTTTTTTCCACATGCTGTCGAAATTTAATTTAGAAAAGTTTTGTTTTTCTTCCATTGTAAAATCTGATGGTAAGGCCATCCATTCCTTCTTTAAATCATCTTCATCAAAACCGCCGATAGTTTTAGCTATAAAAGAAACATCATTGAATGATGTTTCTCTATTGTTATCAAATAAACTTATATATGGTCTAAAAACTTGTAACTTTGATAAAAATATATTATTTAGAGGTAATCTTTTACGAATTTCTTCTGCAGCAGTCACATAAAATATTAAACAATTCTCTCGAACAATTGTAACTATGTTTATGTGACCTTTCAGAGTTAATTCGTTCAGATATTCCTCACATTCTGATCCCAAAATAATTTCATTAGTAGGTTTTTGATTTTCTTTTAAGGAGAATATAATATTTGGAGAAAGTGGTTTTAAATATTCTTCTTTTATAAAATTTCGACAGATTTGGAAAAGAAAGTTTAAAGATTTTGGATGCAATAAATGAATCCTTGTTTCTAATGCTTGAAAAAATGCATTAAATGCATTAAAGAAATTCAAAACGTATTTTAAAAATAGAAAATAAGCTTTTATCTCTACGTTGTTCATCATAGACAATAGATATTCTCCAGAATTTGTTTTTTCGCTCACAATCATTTCAGTAAGAAAGTATTTAATTGTATCCCAAGATTCAAGAAGTCTTTCGATACATAAATAATGCGAAAGCCAGCGCGTATCACATAATTTCAATATTTTGCGATTTGTTTCTTGGAAACACTCACAAAATTCACGAAAAATAGCCGTACGTTTTGGACTGCTATTGAGATAAGTAGCAATTTTTTTTAGAAATTCCTCGCAATATGCAGGCATTTTAGAACATGCAGCATGCGCTGCTAATGCGGAGGAATGACATGGGCATGAAAATGTTAATAAATGTGGACATATTTCTTCTAATTTTTTTTTAAACGATAAATGTTTTCCTGTCATAACAGATGCATTGTCACATGATAAAGCTACGATATTTAAAAATGGTATCTGTAATTTCCACATTTCACATTTAAATGCCTGAAACAACTTTTCTGCGCTTGAATCTTTGGCATCAATATCAATTAATTTAACTAATTGTGAGCGAATATCTAATGTCTCTGGATCAACGTATCGAACAAGAAAAGTCATCCATTTATCATTAGTTATATCAGATGTTTCGTCAATAAAAATTGAAAATTTTGTATTCTGAATTTTATTGACGACACGATCTGTTTCAACTGGGCACAAAACATTTGTAATAATGTTTTTACATTTTGTTCGGCCCATGCTCATGCTTTTTAATACATTAGGATCTTTTCCAATATGTTGAAAAAAGTTGAGGATTTCTTTTGCAGTTTGATGCGAAATATTTTTATCAGCAATTAATGCAGCATATCGAATTTCTGCTATTTTTTTTCGCTCTTCAAACGACAAAAGTGAATCATCTGTTATGTTTATATTTTCGTTTGTATTCTTTGTTTCTGTTTTAATTTTACATATTTCTATATGTGCTTTGGATTCTGCGTGACGATAAATTTTCGATAAATCACCTCTCATGGATTTATCGCAAAATGAACAAAAAAATGAATTTATATCATGTGATACTTTGCGTAACCATGGCTTAAATAATTCAATCTCTAGCCATTGGTCTTGAAATTTATATTTTTCGGATATTTTTTTATCTGAATTTTTATTATTATTTTTATTATTAGTACTTAAAGATGAATTATTTTCTTTAATATTATTTTTATGACACGCAGAATCCGCATGTCTTAAAACATGTGTGTTGCACGAAATATTTTTATTGCATATAATACAATGATACAAGCTCTCATCAAAAGCTACTTTGCGTATCCAACATTTAATTCGATCATCATTGAGCCAAGCATCTGAAAAGCTTCGCTTAGATTTTTTTCTCAATTCATCACACATTTTTGTGAAAAAGAAAATAGGCAGAAACAAAGAATTAAAGAAGAGTGAATAAAATAAGCTAAAGATGAAAAATGATAGATATTTAGAATATCTAGAATAGATAGAAATATAGAAATTTGAAATAATCAGAACTCACACACAAATCGGGATTGTGATAGTTTTTTGAACACCAAGATTTCAGAGCACGTATAAAAAAATACGTTTACTTGACAGTACAAGGCGACAAGATTATCTGATGAAAAAAAATGCCGCGAAACAAATGAACGGTATAAAACAAATGAAACGGCATGAAACAAATGCCGAGTGTGCCTCAGTGTCTGTTCACCACGGCTCAGCACGGCGACAGATTGAACATAATGTCTCGTAAGTAAATCATTATTTATACAAAATTATTAAGAAATTTTAATGTTTCTGTTCTAATTTTCTTTCTTAATTTTATAGAAGAAATTAATGAAGAGATGAATGCGCTGGTGCTGCAGGATGCACCTAATATGCAGCAGCTGCTGCAACAATTGTTGCAGCAGCTGCAAATATTTATGCAGCATCAGCAGCATCAGCAGCATCAGCAACATCAGCCGCAGCAGCCGCAGCAGCCGCAGCCGCAGCCGCAGCCGCAGCCGCCGCCGCCGTCGCCGCCGCAGGAACAGCAGGAAGAGCAACAGCAGGAGCAAAATGGTACATTATTTTTTATATTAAATTATATTTTATAAAATTATATATACATATATATATATATATATATATATATATATATATAATAATTTATTTGTTTTATTTTTCAGAAAATAAGCAAAAAAAAAGAGGAGGCGGGTGGGCCCGTGCCCGCTGGTACGCGCAGCGCAGCAGGGGCAGCAGGGGCGGCTGGGGCGTCGCGGGCGGTCGAGGAGGCGACCGAGGCCGAGGAGGCGGCCGGGGCCGAAGAGGCGGCCGGGCCCGAGGAGGCGACCGAGGCCGAAGAGGTAGCTGGGGCCGAGGAAATATAATAAAAAATTATTATTATTATTATTAATATTATATATATATACAGATAATAAAAAAATAATAAATAATTCATAGAATATATTTATTTATCCAATATTTTCTTCCTTTTATCCTTTATTCCTAGATATTTTTTCCTCTTATACATATCAATACAATGTGGTATAATAGGGCTCTAGGCGAAGGTCCACATAAAAAAACCTAACGCGCCATTGGTGATACCCCGTGGGTGGTGTGGAAAATCGCCACACTCATTAAATTTTTTTATTTTATTATTTTAAATGTATATGTATGGAGAAAACAAGTTCAATTATTATATTAAATAGTTTTATAATATATTTTTGTCATATAATTAGTATATATTTATATTTGTATATATATTTGTATAATATATTTATAATATATATATAATAGACACATACATATTATAAACATATTATACGATAAAAAAGCTGTAAGAGAAACATTGAGCGCATATCGAGATATCGAGGAGCGAGCAGCGTGTAGCGTCGCGCGTCGGCCGTCGCTTTCGTTGGTAGGAAGAAGACAGAAGACTGTATTCTGTCCTCTTCTACTATCCGAAGCTAGCCGAAGCGCCGAGCTCACACGTACGCTTACGCTCACATCCTCATTACCCCCTCCACGCCGTGTTGCATGTTGCTTGCGGCGGAGATCTGGCAGCTTTGCTCCGTATGCCGTAGCGATGTAATGACACGTTTCAGACCCCAGGTTCATTTGCAAAAAATGATCCTTATGGTGCCCTCGACAATCTCTGAAAATTTGTCGTTGAATTTCCGAACACCCTGTATATATACAGGGTGAGTCAAAAGTATGTTTTAAAAATTTGTGAGCGTGTTCCTGGATAAAAAGGAAGAACAAATGTTCATATGAACATATGGTCGCAAATGCTTTGTTGTCGAGATAATGGACATAAATCAGCAGTATCAAATAATGCTTTATTTGAACGTTTACAATTTTGTTATTGTTGTTTGTTTTTTTTTGTTTTTTTTGTTTTTTTGGTTGGTAGTGTGGTTTGGTTTGGTTGGATGGTGGGGGTAGGGGGTGGTGGGACATGTAGAACATCTCTTATAAACAACAATAACAAAATTGTAAACGTTCAAATAAAGCATTATTTGATACTGCTGATTTATGTCCATTATCTCGACAATAAAGCATTTGCGACCATATGTTCATATGAACATTTGTTCTTCCTTTTTATCCAGGAATACGCTCACAAATTTTTAAAACATACTTTTGACTCACCCTGTATATACAGGGTGAGCCATTTTAATTAACGCACGCAATTATTTCGGAAACAAAGCATTTTAGAGAAAAATGTTTCAGACCAGAGTTTTATGGTTTCGAGGGGGCCATAAGATGGTATCATTGGTTTGACCTTGAAGAGTTATTTGAAGGTCACATGAAGGTCACCTTCAATTTCTTAAATGGAACCTACTATTTGTCATTGCATATTCTTGTAGCTTATCTCGAGAGCTTTCCAAAACACTATAATTAAGTACTTTTTTGTTAAGTACTTTTTGAGTTATGAGGCTTGAAATAATTTCTTAATTTTACATAAACCGTAAAATATCTTGTAAAATATTCATTTTTCGATTATCTTACCTTAATACTTTTATGTACAAAATAATGAGAGGAATCAATTGGTGTAAAGAAAACACATAGTTGTTTTTAAGAAAAAATATGGAATTGTTAATTGCAAATTACATATTTTTTCTTAAAAGTCCATAACATACTTTTTTTTCGTCAAAATCGGTTCACCCATTAAAGAGAAAATTCGTTTTTTCGATTTTCAATTTAACTTCCATAACTTCCATACAAAATGTTTTTCAGATATGATATTTTGCAAAATTCATTTTTACATCACTGCCAGCTTATGGTAAAAATCTCAACGAGATTCGTGCGGGGGCAGCACACAGTATACTTATCATGCTTTGTCCTTTTGCCCGTTTGTGATTTTCACGGATTAAATCGAATTATGGTCTAAAAGTCTAAATAATAGCTTATGATATTATTAATTTGGGAAAAATTTCAAGTTAAGCATAGGAATTGTTTCGGAGATAAAAAGAGTCAAAGTTGTCGAAATCGATAAATAAATCCAACGGAATGTGATAGATGAAAATACCATGTAGATTTTCATCAGTACATTTTTCTCATGGAAACTGGAACTAAGAATTATTTTTTGAAGAAACTGTAATTATGCAATAATTTGTTTTGCAATTTTGGATTTGAAAACGGCGATGCCCGAAATCATTTAAATTATAAACAGTTCGTACGAACTTTTGCTTAGTTTCATGTTTATTAAAGAGTTAAATAAACTATAAAGTACGTTTAACTAGAGCTATCAGTATAAGGGGCTCAGGTGAAGATACTTAATAATAAACTCTTTAATATCAAACTCTTCATCCTGCAGCTTCTAAGCCAATATTTTTGAAATTTCAAGCTCTTAACGCGGATAAGTATAGCCAATGAGATTTTGAGTCATAAACACGCATATTTCTCTAACTTCGAGTCAACATGATATTCTCATCTATCCCATACCGTTAGATTCAATTACCGATATCAACTTTGATTCTTCATAACCATTTTTCGAAACCATTCCTATGCTCAACTTGAAATTTTTCTCAGCTTAATATATCATTGATATATCATAAGTTATTATTTAGACCACAATTCGATTCAATCTGTGAGGATCACTAAACGGGCGAAAAAACAGATGTTTTTGCACATGATCTTTATGGCATATAATTTTTTATTTGGAAATAGAAAATTAATTGCATTTAAAATCTTACAATTCATAATTCTCTGAGAAAGAAATTCGGTTATATACATATATTGCAATTAAACTATGATGATAGAGCTTACATTGGGCAGAGAGAAGACTGAGAGATGTCATGGCCTGCTTTTAGATGATCCCTGAAAGCGATACTCCCTCTATGAACATTGAAAACGTGGACATGAATTACAAAGCTAATGTCCATGAATATTCTCAGAGAGTAATATATAATGTGCACAATTTCTGGTTTTATTCCGTGCTATGTGCACGAAATGCCGGTAGCACCAGTGCTGTATAACAGATACTTATGTATGTAAATTGATAGTAAATATTCAATAAATTATTCAATCGCGAAAAATACTGTAATATTCAAAGATGAAATAAATGTTTTCATCGTCATATTTATATCTTTTTATTTACAAAACACAAAATGCCTGTTATGGGATAAAAACATTTTTAACCGTATTTTTATAAATCTTCTTAATTAGTAATAAACTGATCTTTGATATTTATTAATCATTTTTTTAATTATTGAAAAATTTAATTATTAATACATGTACAGAATTTGTCAAATTAATCACTGATTCTTCTAAAGTCTTTATAATTAAGACTCGAAAAATATAGATGTTGCAAAATATTTTAAGTTTCTTCCTTTATATAAAATATAAAGAATTCATATGTTCCATTTTAATATAGCTAACATTATCTTCATATTTTTATTATAATTTTCATACCAGCATAATATTTTTATGCTTAATACTTTATATAATACAATGATCAATTATAAAATTTAATATAATTACAAAATAGTATTACTATTAATAAATAGGTTGTATGCACTGTCTTTTAGTTTCTAATCATTTCCAATCACTATACATTTCTATTCAATATATTCTCTTCTTCGAGTTCTTGGATTATTATGGTTTATTGTATTCCTTTGTGTTAACATCATAAAGATTACCATCCACTATCATACTTATTCCTTCCTATGGAGTCCATTAGAATACTTTGTTCTCAGATATAGATATTCAAATCACTGTAGTTGCCTTTTTCTATTTTCTCGATTATTGTCTCTTTTTCTTTCATTTTATTCAAAAATATTAAGATAATATAATAAATATTTATATAATTTTGGTATTTCTATTAGTCTCTTCCCCTTCGACTTGTCCGGCATGACTGATCCTACCGGTAACTACGGCCGATATTCATAATTCACTCTTATATTTAAGATCGTCTTAAGTAAGTTGGAATATAACTATTTTACTAACTAAACGGAATCTTAAAAAGCAATCTAAGATACATACTTAAAATGATCTTAAATATAAGAATAATCTATATGAATATCGGCGTACATTACCGCCGGCATAGGTCTCAGGTTCACGAGAGTACTTAAACCTCTGAATTGTATAAGGTATTACTCCATATATAAGGGCAAAATTATATAAAGAGCACAATAGCAGCATGTACAGAAAACCAAACCATCGTTTCGGGAAACCTGCGGGAAATTCGACTACTCTTGAACCACATATATAACTGATTATTAACAATGGTGATAAAATTTTTCGAATGCTCATAACGTAGAGATGCGACTTCGAACTGCACTTGCTTTGCCAACAATTACACTGAAACATAATGATAGCAGATCTTCGTATGTAATATTAGCTTGTCGTGCTAAGCACAGTTATAATTAATTAAATTAATACAAATCCTCTTACATTGTAATCCATATCATATATGCATTTTTCGAAGCATTTGCATATTTAAATCGACAAGAGATACGGCATATTTAAATCGACAAGAGATACGGCATATAAAACACGCTTTATTTTTTGTTAATTTCTCAAGATATTTATTGATTTGTTCTAATTTCATATAGAGATTAAGAATAATAATGGGTAAATAATTAATTAGCAAATATAAACAAATATTTTTGCATATTTATAAAAATTAACGCAAGCATGCTTTTATTAATTAAATAAAGTTAATATGAACGCAATAAATTTGTATAAAAGAAATGTAGATAGTTTGTTCAATGTCATGATTCTTTTCAAAAGTAGAATTTTCACAAATTATTAATGTGATTATAATAAATTATTTTAAAATAAACCGTATTGTTTTCGCATGCATTTTCTAATTTGTTATTGTACCCAACTTTTCCAGTGTATTGTTTACAATAAAAGACGTTTTTTCATCTAATTTATAAATCTAATTTCTAATTCTAATCTTCGATATTTTTATGACAGTGTTTTTTTCGTTAAATATTATAAGAAAATCTATAAATTTTATGTTGTATATATTAAAATCAATTTTATGTTGTATATATTAAAATCAATGATTTTAAATATTTACTACGCTAATATTTTTCTACATTAAATCTCTTATATTATCATAATAAATCCCAGGATAATTGACAACTATAAACATATTTATTCCATACTAAATATAGGGTGGAATAATGAATATAAAATATTACTATATAGAAAGACAAAATTATATAACAATCACAACAACATGTGCAGAAGACCGCATTATTGTCTCGAAAAATCTGCGAGAAACTCGATCATTTTTAAGCTACCTACATAACTGGTCGTTAACAATAGCGATAAAGTTTTTCGAATACTCATAATGTAGATATGCGATTTCGAATTGCATTTGCCTCGCTAAAAATTGCAGTCAAACATAACGATAGCGGATTCTTGTATAATACTTTTCATTATATTTATCCGCAATAAAATAATCGATAACTGTATTGTACACTGCTGTCTATAAAAATAGAAATATTTAGATACATCAGATATTCTCAGAGAAAATTATGTTCCATTATGTTTGGAAAGCAAACATTGTTCTTGACATTTTTATCTTTTATTTCTTTATTTACAAAATATTATTAAAAGTATCAAAGTATAATGAGATAATATTTTTATTTAGTGTTGATTTTAATCAGTATCAATTTCGACAAAGAATAAAATAATATAATTTCAAAAGAGAAAGAGAGAGATAAAAGAACAAAATAAACAATTTTAATTCACTAGTATAAGCCAATAGAATCGATCATATTATTTTCGTATAAATCCGTTACAATTTTTTCTAATAAATTTCTTTTAAAATATGAACTTATCTGTGTATGTTTGTAGTAATATGACTAAAACGGTGACAACAGATGTAGCAACCTATAAAAAAAGAAAAAAAAAATCAGAATAGTTACTTTTTTATATTTATTGTGGATTTCAGCTAATTATACCGAATGATTATATCATTATGACGTACACTTAGAAGGAATTTGAAACCAAACTCAAAAAGTCCAAGTCCGCAGAATCTGATTGGTGATTGAATCATAAGTAAAAATTGTAGAATCTGTATTAATACAATAGATTATTTTATATATATATTCTGTTCTTATGAATTTAAACTTAATTAAAGTTCATACTTTCATAATAATATAATACATTAAATTTTAAGACTTACATTTTCACGAATTTCATAATCGCAATCAGAATATGATAATTTACTTATAAAATTTCTTGTTACATTTGCCTCAAATTTGAATATGTAAAATAAAATTAATGTAATTTTTTTTATTATTAAATTATATATATATATATAATTCAATAAATCAAAAATTGTTAAAAATAAGATTCAAATAAATGCTTGCTTTCATACCTTGATGCTAACTCTTTCATATGCATAATTTATGAGAAAGAGTCTGACAATGTGCAAGAAAAGCCATAAGAGTACAATCATGAGAAGGTATATATTATTATTCTGAAAATCTTTGAAGAATATCATATTAAAAATATCTTGAGAACCTAATGCTATGTAAATGAAGTAACATCACAGTATATACAGTAGCGCAACTCTCCCGATTTTGTGTAGCATAAAATGGAATGCGCATGCGCGAAGTCAGCGAGTATACTAGTACTGCCATCTGTACTTTCCTCTCATTCTCTCCTTTGGTTTTCGTTCTCTTTCTAACACATTATAATATGTAATATAAATTAAATTCAATAAAACTTGAATATATGTACATAAAGAAATTGTCAAAAATATAATACAAAATATATAATGCAAATATATATAAAAAATAGTACATATGACATGATGTGAATATTAATTAACCATTTTATATGTCATATATAACTGATAGCAGAAAAGATATATACTCATAATACTCACATATAATTTATAATATATTTACATATTAATACTTATATATATAATTTTTAATATATTTATATATTAATTGTACATACGTATATTCTATATATATATTCAAAAACTTAAAATTAAAAAAAAAACATTTAGATTAAGACTACAATCACTTAAATTTTATTATATAAAATATATATATTTATGAGCAAAATGAATAAAAAAACAAGAAATATATATTTGTTAATAATATATATTTATTTATAAACAGTTGTATTTCGTTAAAAATATTTATTTCACAAACAGACATAATCTTGAAATTAAACTTTTTCTCTCTCAAATCAATCATCTGACCATACCTCAGCTACTCGATCCACCTCAGCATGAATCAGAAAGAGAAAATGAGAGAGTAGAAGAATAGAAACAAGAAAGTGTTTTACATTCAATTAAAATACAAATGTGAAATACGTTATAACATATATGTCATATAAACGTTTGATGTTTACATCATATAAACATCAAACGTTTATATGACATATATGTTATAACGTATTTCACACATTTGTATTTTAATTGAATGTAAAACACTTTCTTGTTTCTCTTCTTCTACTCTCTCATTCTCTCTTTCTGATTCATGCTGAGGTGGACCGAGTAGCTGAGGTATGGTCAGATGATTTGAGAGAGAAAAGGTTTAGTTTCAAGATTATGTCTGTTTGTGAAATAAATATTTTTAACGAAATACAACTGTTTATAAATAAATATATATTATTAACAAATATATATTTCTTGTTTTTTTATTCATTTTGCTCATAAATATATATATTTTATATAATAAAATTTAAGTGATTGTAGTCTCAATCTAAATGTTTTTTTTTTAATTTTAAGTTTTTGAATATATATATAAAATATACGTATGTACAATTAATATATAAATATATTAAAAATTATATATATAAGTATTAATATGTAAATATATTATAAATTATATATGAGTATTATGAGTATATATCTTTTCTGCTATCAGTTATATATGACATATAAAATGGTTAATTAATATTCACATCATGTCATATATACTATTTTTTATATATATTTGCATTATATATTTTGTATTATATTTTTGACAATTTCTTTATGTACATATATTCAAGTTTTATTGAATTTAATTTATATTACATATTATAATGTGTTAGAAAGAGAACGAAAACCAAAGGAGAGAATGAGAGGAAAGTACAGATGGCAGTACTAGTATACTCGCTGACTTCGCGCATGCGCATTTCATTTTATGCTACACAAACTTCAAAGGTGCCGACAGGGAGTTGCGCTACTGTATATACTGTGGTAACATCCCATTTCCATTGTCATTTGAGTTCCAAATATTAGATCAATATTACGGGATATTTTACGTAACTCCGAATAAAGATGCCTGTGTAAACATGATATTAACTTGTGACATAAAGTGCAACTATATATGATTAATTAAATTGATATAATTTGCTTAATTAGATTGATATAACTCGCTTACATTACAATCCATATCATATATGCGTTTCTCGGAGCTTTTATATATCTAAATTGATGAAAAAGTAATATAGAATTTTCCCAATCTTGCTTTATTCTGCGTTTATTACTATTTGTTAATTTCTCAAGATGTTCATTGATTTGATCAAATTTCAGTCCTATGTACCTAATAAGTGAAAAGATTAGTGAATACTTAATTGGTGAATACTTAATTTAATTAGCAAGTTTAAGCAAATATTCTTGTATAAATATAACAATAAACTAACCAAAGCATACTCGTTATAGTTAAATCATTGATAACGTTTATATGAATGTAATACATGCGCATAAAAGAAATATAAATATATAGATTGCGCAATGTTAAAATTTATGCTCCTCAAAAGTGGAATATTCAAAGAAACTATTAATATGACTATGCTACACCATCCTAAAATGAGCCATATTGTTCTCATGTGCAATTTGTAATCTGTTATTATTCCCAATTTTTCCAATGTATTGTCCACAGCAGTGATATTTTTTATACAATTTCTAAAAGCCTGATAAAAAAATAATATATATGAAAATTAATGATTTGTATTCGTAATATCAAATTGTAGGAAATATTGATAATTTTAGTATCTACTAGTAACGTAGTCATTTTATCTTGAAAAAGATGTGATATAAAATATAAATATATATTATTTTTATATTCATCAGCTTTTACATTTATTCTTTTCATTTATCATCTTTCAAGGAATAATTGTTAGAATCAAACATGTTATGTCATGTAAAAACATTAAAATTAACTTGTGATTTATCACAACATGCTAAATCTTTTATATTTATATGACCATGTTTTTTCGTTACATAAACATTATAAGAAAATCAGAAAGTTTTATGTTCGATTTTAAAATCAATGATTAAATAAAATCAATAAAACAACAAGATATTAATATTTTTTAAATCTCCTACCTTGTCATGATAGATCCCAAGACTAATTGATAATAATGCTATAAACATATTTATTCCATACCAAATATAGTATAGGGTAGAATAATGAGTCATATGAGGTATTACTACATTTATAAAGACAAAATTATATAAGGACCACACTAGCAGTATGTATAGAAGACCGAACCATTGTCTCGGAACACCTGTGGGAAACTCGATCACTCTTGAACCACACACATAACTGATTATTAATAATGGTGATAAAATTTTTCGAATGCTCATAACGTAGGTGTGCGGTTTCAAACTGCACTTGCTTTGACAGCAATTGCGTTGAAACGTAATGATAGCGGATCTTTGTAATTTCACGCATTATATGTCCGTAATGAAATAATCGATGTAATAAATTTTACATACTGCAAGTTATATAAATAGAAATAGTTGAATGCATCACATGATTTTAGACGACGTATATACGTTTAGAATGCAAACATTGATATTTTTGATTTTTGATATTTTTAATTCTTATTTTTCTACTTATATGATTACGCGGTTCTTTTGCGCGATTAAAAACATCAAATAATGAGTTAATATTTTAATTTATTACTGACTATAATTAGTATCAAACTTGACAACATAATAATAAAATAATGTGATTGCAAAGAGAAATAGAAGGAGAAAGAGGGAGAAGGAGGAAGGGAGAGAGAAAGAGATAAAAAGAGAGATAGAGGGAGAGAAAGGAACACAAAAAACGATATTAGAAAGAAAAGTATTAAAATATTTTTAAAAGAAATGATTAAGTTGTTACCCAGCAAACACAGAATATTGTAGCAACATTGCTGCAATGTTGTAATATTGCCGCAATGTTGCCGTAATATTCTGTGTTTGCTGGGTAAGTTGTTTGCCGTTTACATTCTGTCATTTTTTTAAATTGTCTACTTATTTATGCGCATATATTAATAAAACTAAAACAGTTCTAATAGATGATTTGAAATACGGTTTTGCATTTGAAAAAATTTACTTCGAGGATTAAAAGTTCAACAATATATTCACGCTTGTTTAATCAAATGGCTTACTTTGTATAATTGTCAAAAATATATTTAGATTAGGTCACATTATGTTACATGATAAGGAAAGTTTTTACTGAACGAAATATTATATGCTAAATGATATACTTTATAAGATGTTACATGTTGAATATTATGTGCCGATAGAGATATATATAATCGTATTATTTTTTCATATTATGTGCGTTACAATTTTTTAAAAAATGTACATACTTATTTATGTACGCTTGGAATAACTATAACTGAGAGAGTGGCAACAGATGTAGTAAACTATAAAAAGAAAGAAACAATAGTTCTCTTAAATATTTAATACAATATTTATTATTTGTAATTATATCATTATGACGTACAGTTTGAAGGAATTTGAAGCCAAACTCAAAAAATCCAAGTCCGTAAAATCTGATTGGTGATTGAATCATAAGTAGAAATTGAAGAATCTGTATTAATATAATGGATTATTTATATATATAATATACATATATATTTTCGGTGTTTTATTGAATTTAAATATTTAAAAATTTTCTAAATTTTAAAAAGGTCATATTTCCATAACAAAATAGTATATTAAGTTTTAAAACTTACATTTTCACGAATTTCAACGTTGGAATATGAGAATTTACTTATAAAATTCCCTGTTGCATTTGCCTAAAATTTAAATATGTAAAATCAAATTAATGTTAGTTTTTTAATATCAAACTAATGATATATAATAAATCAAATAATTTTGAAATACGTAGATTTTTAAATTTTGAATAGATAGATTTTGAAAATACTTACCTTGATTCTAATTTTGTCGCATTCATAATTGATGAGAAAGAGTCTAAAAATGTGCAAGAAAAGCCATACTATTAACATGATGATAAAGTATATTTTATTATGGTAATCTTTGATGAATATCATGTAAAACATTTTTTCAATATCCAACGCTATGAAAGCGAAATAACATCCCATTTCCATAGTCATTTGTGTTCCAAAGATTAAATCTATTTTGCGGGATATTTTACGTAACTCCAAATGAAGATGTCTGTGTAAACGTCACATTAGTTTGTCGCACGAAACACAGTCATGATTAAATAAATTGATGCAAATCTCCTTACATTACAATCCACATCATATGTGAGTTTCTTGGAGCTTTTGTATATTTAGATTGATGAAAAAGTAATACGGAATCTTCCCAATCTTGCTTTCTTCTACGTTTATTACCATTTGTTAATTTCTCAAGATGTTCATTGATTTGATCAAATTTCAATCCTACGTAAAAATTGAAAAGATTAGTGGATAATTATCTAATTAGCAGGTACAAAATATTCTTGCATATTTAGAATAAACTAACCCAAGCATACTCGTTATAGTTAAATCGGTGATAATATTAATATGAATGCAATAAATCTGTATAAAAAAAATATAGATAGCTTCCGTCAGCGTAACGTCATCATTGCTTCTCAAAAATGGAGTATACAAACAGATTATTAATATAGCTATAATAAACCATCCTAAAATGAGCCATATTGTTCTCATATACAATTTATAATCTGTTGTAATTCCTAATTTTTCCAATATATCGTCCACATCAGTGAGATTCTTTATACAATTTTTAAATGCCTGATATAAGAAAGTAATATGTAGTAAATTAATTATTTGTTTTCGTAATATCGAATGTATAATAATATTGACAATTTTAGTGTTTACTAGTAATTAATACAGTTAATCTTGTAAAAAGATGCAAGATAAAATATAAATTATATACATATATTAATTTTATATTTATCTCACCTTATGTTTATTTTTTTATTTATTATCTTTTAAGGAATAATTAATGATGTAAGCAAATATGTTATTATGTAGAAAAATTAAAATTTATTAATAATTCATTAATAATTTCATATATCAATATGCTAAATCTTTTATATTTATAACAGTGCTTTATTACATAAATATTACAAAAAAATTATACATTATGTTCCATTTTAGAATCAGTGTTATGAATGTTCAAGTTGTAATAATATTTTTGAATGTTATGTCTCCTACCTTATCATAATGTATCCCAATAATAATTGATAAAAACGCTATAAACGTGTTTGTTTCAAACCAAACATGATATAAAGTGGAGTAATGAATTGTACAAGGTATTATTTTATATATATAAATACAAAATTATATATATATAAAGACCACAACAGCAGCATGTACATAAGACCAAACCATTTTCTCGGAACACCTATAGGAAATTCGACTATTCTTAAGCCGCACACGTAACTGATTATCAACAATGATGATAAAATTTTTCGAATGCTCATAGTGTGAATATATGACTTCAAACTGCACTTGTCTTGTCAACAACTTCACTGAAATGTTATGATAGCAGATCTTCGCAATTTCACTATATTTTTCTGTAATAAAATAATCGATGTACTGAATTTTACATACTGCAGGCTGTAGAAACAGGAATTGTCGGATATATCATATGTTTTCAGACAAAGTATATATGTTTAAAATACAAACATTGATGTTTTTGTTGATACATTTAGTTTTTATTTTTGTAATTATATGATTATATGGTTTTATTACATGTGATTATTGATTAATGAAATATAATAGTAATACTTTAATTGATTATTGAGATTTGTATGTGTGAGTATCATCACTGAGACAATACAATAATAAAATAACGTATGTTTGCAAGATGGAAATAAAGTAAAAAAAAATAAGCGGGAGAGGGAGAGAAAGAGAAAGAGAGAGAGTGGGAAAGAGAGCGAAAGAGAGGGAAAGAGAGTGAGAGTGAGAAAGGAAAACAGGAAAAATAATGTTACATAATAACATGTTTCTCTTTAATACCATGGTATAAAATAATATTACATTCTTCAAAGAGGGAAAAAAATTGTTTTATTCTTTTAGTATTATTTTTAAAGTATTATTTTCAGAGTATATTTCAGAGTATTATTCAATTTATATTTAAGTTCTTTAAAATATTAATTTTAGAATTTGTTACGTTGTTTAGATATTTGTCATTTACACTCTGTCATTTTTTAAAAATATGTTTATATATGTATTAATAAAATAATCGTAGTAGATTCGCTGAACTAAAAGATATTAATTTCTTCTTTAAAAATTAATAACTGTGGATTGTGTAATTTAACTGTGAATTTAATTATTTAATATATAATTAGATATACACCTATTACATTTACATTATAATTATATAATACATACATATTATATATATATATATATATATATATATATATATATATATATATACAGGGTGAGTTTTAATGGTTGTGTCAATCTTTTTATCATACGGGAGATTACCGATCGCAATTTTAATAAATTGATAGCGAGTATTTGTAATTTCAATATACTTTTATTAAAATAATCGATCTACTAAAATTTACATATTTAAACAGATCGGATGATATGATGGATATGGCATACGTTTTACATGATTACACATCAAATATAAACATTATTTTTGATACACTTTTTTCATTTCTTGTTTTAAAAGACTGTATAATGTTATTATATATATATATATATATATATATATATATATATATATATATATATATATATTGAAAAATATTATCAAGTAACAAGAAATAAGGTAACCACTCTAATATTAATTAAAGATGACAATAATTAAAAAAATACTAAAAGTAATAATTAAAAAATTAAAAAAGTAATCATAAAATTGTTTTTATTATAGTGTAGATATTGAAAATATTATTCGATTAAATAAATAAAATCAGCTTTGCATAAAGAAATATTTTTGAAAAAAATAAATAAATTGTAAAACAAAATCGATGTAAAACTAAGGTAGATTATATTAATTTCTTACCTTGCAACATTTCAGTTTCGAATGAGATGATTCAATTTTTAATCTCTAATGAGAGTGAGATTCTAATATTAATTTTCACACATATATAGTATAATATGATCAAGAAACATACTATAGCCAGAAAGAAATAATTTCTTATACAAAATTATACTTCGTCTAATTGTCAGAATTATATTCAGATTATACATGTCACATCACATTATGTGATCATGTATGTTTTTATTTACGAAATATTATATGGTATAAATAGTGCATTTTATAAAATATTACATGTTGAGCCTATTATTTGTTGTTAGAGCAATCATATTGTTTTTGCATATTATATTCGTTATAATTTTCACAAAATGTATTTATATATGTATGTATTAATTTTTATATGATTGTAATACTATAACTAAAACGGATACAACAGATATAGTAACCTATAAAAAAGTAGCTTTTTTAAAATCATAAATTATAGCATAAATTTAATTATTTGTAATAGATAAGTATATCATTATAACGTACTCTTTGAAGAAATTTGAAGCCAAATTGGAAGAATCCAAGTCCATAGAATCTGAACGGTAATTGAGTCATAAATAAAAATTGTAGAATCTGCATTACAATAGATATGTATATGCAATATAATAAATATTTTAACATGTCTCTTTATGAATTTAAATTTAAATAAATGTTTATATTGCGATAACAAATATTAAATATTAAATTAAAATATTAAATATTAAGCCTTACATTTTCACGAATTTCAACATCGCAATTGGAATATGATAATTTATTTATAAAATTTCCTGTTGCATTTGCCTAAAATTTGAATATGTAAAATCAAATTATTGTTAATTTTTTCATATTAAACCAATGATACATATCATATAATAAATCAATAATTTTAAAGAATATTAAGAATAAGGAATATTTTTAAAGAATTTTAACAAAGTTTTTAATACATAAATTTTTAAGTTTTAGATAGATAGATTTTAAAAATATTTACCTTGATACTAACTTTGTCACATTCATAATTGATGAGAAACAGTCTGAAAATGTGCAATAAAAGCCATACTATTAACACGGTGATAAAGTGTATTTTATTGTTAATTCTTGATGAATAATCTTTGATGAACATCATATCAAAAATTTCTTTAATACTCAACGCTATGTAAGCGAAATAACACAACATTCCCATAGTCATTTGTGTCCCAAATATTAGGTCTATTTTGCGGGATATTTTACGTAACTCTGAATGAAGATGTCTGTGTAAACGTCGTATTAGTTTGTCACGCGAAATGCAGTCATGATTAATTGAAATGATTTAAATATACACTTACATTACAATCCATATCATATGTGCATTTCTCGGAGCTTTTGTATATCTAGATTGATGAAAAAGTAATACGGAATCTTCCCAAGCTCGCTTTATTTTATTGCAATTTGTTAATTTATCAAGATGTTCATTGATTTGATCAAATTTCAATCCGATATACCTAAACATTAAGAAGATTAATAAATTATCTAATTGGCAGATATAACAAAATATTTTTGTATATTTACATGATTAAACTAACCAAAGCATACTCGTTATAGTTAAATCGCTGATAATATTAATATGAACACAATACATTTGCGTAAAAGGAATACAGATAGTTTGTATAATGTTAATATTCTTCAACAATGGAATTTCCAAATGAATTATTAATACGACTACCATAAACCATCCTAAAATAAACCATATTGTTCTCATATACAATTTGTAATCTGTTGTTATGCCTAATTTTTCCAATGTATCGTCCACATCAGTGAGATTCTTTATACAATTTTTAAATGCCTATAAGAAAGTAATGTGTAGTAAATTAATTATTTGTATTCATAATATCGAATTGTACAGTAATTTGACAATTTTAGTGTCTACTATAGTAACTAACTCATTTCATTTTGAAAAAGATAACAAGTAATGATGAAAAAGATATTATAAAATATCTATACATATTAATTTTTTACATTTATCTAATCTTACGTTTTTTAAATTAAAATCTTTTAAGGAATATGTATAATTAACGTTATATCAAACATATTATTACATGTAAAAAAAATTAAAATTTATTAATAATTTATGATATATTAATATGCTAAATCTTATATATTTATGTGATAGTGTTTATCCGATTTATAAATATTATAAGAAAACCTATAATGTACATTTTATGAACATAATGTACATTATGAAATGTATATTATGTTATGTACATTTTAAAATCAATGATTTTAAATATTCAAACTGCACTAAAATTTTTTTAAGTTAAGTTTCTTACCTTGTTATGGTATATCCCGATGATAATTGACAAAAACGCTATAAACACACTTATTCCAAAGGAAATATTAGATAAAGTTGTATAATGAATTGTACAAGGTATTACTACATATATAAAGATAAAATTATATAAGGACCACAACAGCAGCATGTACAAAAGACCAAACCATTGTCTTGGAAACTCGATCATTCTTGAACCACACACATAACTGATTATTAACAATGGAGATAAAACTTTTTGAATACTCATAACGTAGATATGCGATTCCAAACTGCACTTGCTTTCCAACAACTGAGCTGAAATGCAATGATAGTGGATCTTCGTAATTTCGTTCATTACCCATATTTATCCATAATGAAATAATCAATGTATTGAATTTTACATACTGCAAGCTATAGAAATGATTGGATGCGTCACATATCTTTAGATAAAGTACATAAGTTTAGAACGCAAATATTGATGTTGTTTTTGTTTTTATTTTTTTTCTACTTATTTTTTAATCTTTTTTTTATTTTTCTACTTATATGGTTACATGGTACTATTACGCGATTAAAAACATCAAATAACGTGATACTGTAATATTTTAATTTATCTTATCACTCTTGTAAAAAAAGCGGAAAAATAAAGTCGATGTAAAAAATAAAATAGGAAATGTAATCTTTCACTTTGTAACATTTCAATTACAAACAATATGATCAATCTTCAATCTCCGACGAAATGATGAAATAAATATTAATTTTCATAGAATATATGTATAAAATAATCGAAATACTATAATATAAGAAATGACTTCTTGTACAAAAAAATTAAGCAAGTAAAACAACTTTTTTATGCAGCTTTATTTTCGAGAAGATTTATTACGATTTATTTTGAGAATTAAGAAATCGTGTTGAGGTAATATGAGAGCAGAACAAAGTGAACACACACACAAATTTATTGCATTAAATGCTGGTTAATACTTTCAATACAATGTACATACGTGTAAGTAAAACAAAGAGAAACGCGCGACGTTAGTGACTTGAAGACATGATTAATAAAAAGACTATAGAGAGGAAAGTGAATAGAAAAAAATAAGTTGACGGTTTGCGCCAAGAGCGCTAGATATAAAGTGCAGTTTCAACAATGTAAAATTTGCAACTCTAACAGAAATTTATAATATATTCACGCTTCTTTAATCAAATGACTTTGTATAATTGAAATATACTCAGAAATATATTTAGACGTATATATTACGTCACATGATGTCATGTAATTACACATATATGTTTTTACTTATGAAATATTAGATATTGTTTGATATATATTTTATAAGATGTGTGTTACATGCTGAATATATGATTTGTCGTTAGAATCAATCACATTATTTTTACATGTTATAATTATTATAATTTTTTTTAAAAATGTATATACTTATTTGTGTACGCTTGTAGTAATATAACTAAAACTGTTGCCACAGATGTAGTAAACTATAAAAGAAAGGAACAGCAGTTTTTTTTAAATATATATCATGAGTTTAATGTAATGAATAATTATATCATTACAACATACCCTTTGAAGAAATTTGAATCCAAATTGGAAGAATCTAAGCCCGCAGAATCTGAATGGTGATTGAGTCATAAGTAAAAATTGTAGAATCTGCATTAATATATAAAATACAACAGATATATATCCTTTTTATAAATTTAAAAGTTACATAAAAGTTTATATTTCGGTAAAAAATTAAAATATTATATGTTAAAACTTACATTTTCACGAATTTCAACATCGCAATTGGAATATGATAATTTACTTATAAAAGTTCCTGTTGCATTTGCCTAAAATTTGAATAGGTAAAATCAAATTAATATTAGTTTTTTATCAAACTCATGACGCATATCATATAATAAATGGATTAAGTTTAAAGAATCATTAAAAATATAAGACTCAAAATATAAAATTAAATAAATCAGTTTTAATGGAAATACGAGTCAAGTGTCGATCTTATAACACAGTTATTTATTATACAAACAAATAAGTATGGAACAAATTACAATGAAAAGATTGCGAACGTTTCGACCCTATTTTTGGGCCCTCTTCAGCGCAAATGTGATGATAAAAAATAACAAAGGTTTTATCGGAGTCAATTATAAAGTGTGCCGTCTAAAGTAAAGACTTTACATTTGACACTTCATGATTAATCGAAATGGTATAAATACACTTACATTACAATCCATATCATATATGCATTTCTCGGAGCTTCTGTATATCTAGATTGATGAAAAAATGATATGGATTCTTCCAAAATTCCATTTATTCTACCTTTATTTGTTAATTTATCAAGATATCCATTGATTTGATCAAATTTCAATCCTATGTACCTAATAATTCAATAAGTTAATGAATAATTATCTAATTAGCAAATTTAAGTAAATATTCTTATACAATTATAAGAATATACTAACCAAAGCATACTCGTTATAGTTAAATCGCTAATAATATTTATATTAATACAATATATGCGTATAAGAGAAACATAAATATCTTGCATAATGTTAATTTTCATGAAGTTATTGTTCGACGATGCGATTTCCAAACAAACTATTAATACAGCTGTCATAAACCATCCTAAAAGGCGCCATATTGTTCTCATATACAATTTGTAATCTGTGATAATTTCTAATTTTTCCAATGTATCGTCTACAGCATTGAGATTCTTTATACAATTTTTAAATGCCTGATATATGAAAGTAAGATGTAATAAATTAATTATTTGTATTCGTAATATCGTTGTATTGAAATTTGACAATTTTAATGTTTAGTAACTTTATCATTTTATATTCTAAAAGATTTAATATAATATGTGAATACATATTATTTTTACATTTATCATCTTACGTTTATTCTTTTTTAACTAACATCTTTCACGAAAGATAGTTATAATTAATGTAATATCAAACACGTTATTAGACACAAATTATTGTACAAAAATCAAAATTAGCTAACAATTTATGATATATCAGTATGCTAAATCTTTTATATTTATTATACGACAGTTTTTTGTTGTATAAATACTGTAGAAAAAACTATAAATTATGTTCCATTTTATAAAGAATGATTTTGAATTTAAGATTAACTAATATTTTTCTTTGTTATGTCTCTTACCTTATCATGATATATCCCGATGATAATTGACAAAAACGCTATAAATATGTTTATTCCAAACCAAATATGATATAAGGTGGAGTAATGAATTGTGCAAGGTATTACTACATATATAAGGATAAAATTATATAAGGACCACAACAGTAGCATGTACAAAAAGCCGAACCATTGTCTTGGAACATCCCTAGGAAACTCGACCATTCTTGAACCACATACATAACTGATTATTAACAATGGCGATAAAATTTTTTGAATGCTCATACGTAAGTATGCGATTCCGAACTACACTTGCTCTGCCAACAATTGTACTGAAATATAATGAGGATCTTAGAATAGCGAATCTTCATAATATCGCTCATCATATACTTATCTATAATGAAATAATCGATGTACTGAATTTTACATGCTACAAGCTATAGAAATGATTGGATGCATCACATATCTGCAGGTAAAATACTTTTAATATTGATGTCGTTTTTGACAATTTTATTTTTTATTTTTCTATTTACATGATTACATGGCACTATCACTCGATTAAAAACATTAAGTATTGAAATATTGTAGTATTTTAATATATTGATTTTTTAATTAACATCAACCTTGACAAAACAATAATAAAATTATGTGACTGTAAAGGAAAGAAAATAGAAAATAGAAAGAGAAAGAGATAAAAGTACATTAAGAATAATTTTAATAACATATTTTTTTTATATGAATAATAATGTTATGCTCAAAGAAATATTGTTTTACATTCACAATATTATTTATCAACTTATTTTTTTAAAATATTTGAATTGATTAAATTGTATAATTGCTTGACATTTACGTGTCATATTTTAAGATGTCTGCTTACTTATGAGCTTATACTAATAAAACTAAAACGATTGTAATGAATGAGCTGAATTGAAAGACATTAATTTCCTCTTTAAAAAACAATTTATCATAGATTGGTTCATTATAATTATGATATTTACATACATATATACATTACAAATGTTTATATCTTGAAGAAATTTGTAATCAAATTAAAGAAGTCCAAAGTCAATCTTGCATTTGAATTACTTATTATAGAAGCTATATGATATCTGCATTAATAGAATATATACGTACATACGTGTATATATATATAAAGTGACTACAAATTCGTTTATTTGCATAGTTGTAAAAATGATATATTATTCTATTAAAATTTTTTTACAAAGAATCATTCTTGTAAAAAAATAAAGCGCAGTAATAAAATCGATGTAAAAAAATAGAAAATATGACCTTTTATCTTGCAACATTTCAATCATAAACGAAATGACTCAGTCTTCGATCTCTAACGAAATCATTAATATTAATTTTCATACAGTATATGTATAAAATAAAAAATGTAATATAACCGAAAAGAAAATGATTTCTTGTACAAGAAAAATTAAACAAGTAACTTTTTGTGCAACTTTGCTTTTGAGAAGATTTATTTTCAGAATTGAGAAATCTATACATAATATATTCACGCTGTTTTAATCAAATGACTTACTTCATATAATTGGAATATATACAGAAATATATTCAGATTACGCTGCACGATGTCATGTGATCAACACATATATGTTTTTACTTACGAAATATTATATGTTAAGTGGTATACACTTTATAAGATGTTTTATGTTGAAATGTATATGCTTGTCTTTAGAGTTATATTGTTTTTGCATATTATAATCATTATAATTCTTTTAAGAATGTACATATTTATCTGTATACGCTTGTAGTAATATAACTGAAACGGTGGCAACAGATGTAGTAAATTATAAAAAGAAAGAAACATTAGTTCTCTTAAATATTTATTATGGTATTCACTATAGTGTATAATTATATGATTATGACGTACACTTTGAACAAATTTGAAGCCAAACTGGAAAAGTCCAAGTCCGCAAAATTTGATTGGGGATTGAATCATAAGCAAAAATTGTAGAATCTGTATTAATACAATAGATTATTTAATATATGTATTTTCGATGTCCTGTTTTTATGAATATTTATGAATTTAAACTTAATTAAAGTTCATATGTTCATAATAAAATAATACATTAATTTTAAGACTTACATTCTCATGAATTTCATCATCGCAACTGGAATATGATAATTTACTTAAAAAATTTCCTGTTTCATTTGCCTAAAATTTGAATATGTAAAATAAAATTAATGTAATTTTTTTTATTATTAAATTATATATATATATATATATATAATTTAATAAATCAAATAACTTTAAAGAATAAACTTTAAATAGATGAACTTTTAAGTTTTAAATAGATGGGGGGGGGGAGGAATTTAAAGATTTTTTTACTTACTTTGATGCTAATTATCTCACATTCATAATTGATGAGAAAGAGTCTAAAAATATGTAAGAAAAACCGTACTAGTAACGTGATGACATAGTGTATTTTATTGTCATAATCTTTAATGAATATCACATTAAAAACTCCTGCAATATTCAACGCTATGAAAGCGAAGTAACATCCCATTTCCATAGTCATTTGTGTTCCAAATATTAAATCTATTTTGCGGGATATTTTACGTAACTCCGAATGAAGATGTCTATGTAACCGTCATATTAATTTGTCGTACGAAACAGAGTCATAATTAATTAAATTGATATAAATCTTCTTACATTACAATCCATATAATATATGCATTTTTCGGAGCTTTTGTATATCTAGATTGATGAAAAAGTAATACGGAATCTCCCCAGTTTTGCTTTGTTCTACGTTTATTATCATTTGTTAATTTCTGAAGATGTTCATTGATTTGATCAAATTTCAATCCTACGTACCTAAAAATTGAGAAGATTATGAATGATTATCTAATTAGCAAGTACAAAATATTCTTGCATATTTAGAATAAACTAACCCAAGCATATTCGTTATAGTTAAATCGGTGATAATATTAATATGAATGCAATAAATCTGCATAAAAGAAATATAGAAAGCTTCCGTCAGCGTAATGTCATCCCTGCTTCTCAAAAATGGAGTATACAAACAGATTATTAATATAGCTATAATAAATCATCCTAAAATGAGCCATATTGTTCTCATATACAATTTATAATCTGTTGTAATTCCTAATTTTTCCAATGTATCGTCCACAACAGTGAGATTCTTTATACAATTTCTAAATGCCTGATATAAAAAGGTAATATGTAGTAAAAGAATGAATTTGTATGTAATGTATTGAATTGTATGAAAATATTGACAATCTTAATGCCTACCAATTTATTCATTTTATTATCAAAAAATGTAATATAAAATATATAATATATACATATTATTTTTCTCATTTATCTGATCATATGCTTAGTTTTTGCATTTATCATGTTTCAAAAAATAATCGATGTTATAATCAAACATATTATCATAGAAAAATCAAAATTTATTAATAATTTATGATATATCAATATGCTAAATCTTTTAGATTTATATAACAGTACTTTTTTATTACATACATATTATAGAAAAAATTGTAAATTATATTTCATTTTACAATCAATAATTGTGAATATTCAAGTTGCACTAATATTTCTTTATATGTTATGTCTCCTACCTTGTTATAGTATATCCCAATAATAATTGACAAAAATGCTACAAACATGTTTGTTCCAAACCAAACATGATATATGATGACGTAATCAATTGTACGCGGTATTATTACATATATAACGACAAAATTATATAAGAACCACAGTAGCAACATGTACAAAAGACCGAACCAATATCTTGGGACACCTGTAGGAAACTCGATCATTCTTGAACCACACACATAACTGATTATTAACAACGGAGATAAAACTTTTTGAATACTCATAACGTAGATATGCGATTCCGAACTGCACTTGCTTTCCAACAACTGAGCTGAAATGCAATGATAGTGGATCTTCGTAATTTCGTTCATTACCCATGTTTACCCATAATGAAATAATCAATGTATTGAATTTTACATACTGCAAGCTATAGAAATGATTGGATGCATCACATATCCCCAGGCACAATACATTTAATACTGATGTTGTTTTTGACAATTTTATTTTTAATTCTTTTCTACTTACATGATTACATGGTACTATCACACATTAAAAACGTTAAATAATGAGATATTGTAGTATTTTAATATAATGATTTTTTAATTAATATCAACCTTAACAAAATAATCATAAAATTATCTGACTGTAAAGGAAAGAAAATAGGAGATAGAAAGAGAATGGGAAAAAAAGAACATTAAAAATAATTTTAATAATTAACATATTCTTTTTAATACGATAGTGAATAATAATGTCATACTCAAAGAGATACTGTTTTATATCTACAATATTATTTATTAATACTTATTTAAGTTTTTCTAAATATTAAAATTGATTAAATTGTATAATTGCTTGACATTTATGCTGTGTAATATTTTAAAATGTCTGTTTACTTATATGCTTGTACTAATAAAACTAAAACGATTGTAATGAATGAGCTGAATTGAAAGACATTAATTTCCTCTTTATAAACAATTTATCATTAGATAATTATGATTCATTAGATAATTATTGATTCATTAGATAATTATTGATTCATTAGATAATTATGATATTTACATACATATATGGTATACATTACATATATTATATTTATATCGTGAAAAAATTTGTAGTCAAATTAAAAAAGTCCAAAGTCAATCTGACATTTGAATTGAACAAAATTTCAGATTTGAATTGAATTTGGACTTATTTATAGAAGCTATGTGATATCTGCATTAATAGAATATATATATCAAGGTTATAGAGTTTTTATAATGTACTCTACATTATACATTATAGAGTTTTATTATATTTTATAAAATTAATGAATTTTGCACGGAATATTTCATACAAATCGTGCGCTAATAAGAAAAATAGTATTTCACTTTAAAAGTCTGTGTTCCAAAAAAATACCAAATATATCTCATACGATAATCTAATTCCAAATAGAAATGTCTATACATAACATTAAAGTTCACTGTCTGAAATAATCATATTGATGGAATTTACAAAACTCTGTTAAATTAGAACCCATGCCACCCATTCGTTGTTTGGAACTCTTCGACGCCTATGTTAATACGAAACATAAGTAACATGAAATTTTTTTAAGCTCGTTTAATTTTGTACTTGTTACGACAAATTAAAAAGATACTCGTTGACTTGATCAAATTATAATTTAAATTTCGGTACACTTATTATTAAAATAATCGATTTGGTGCAGTTTATATATCGTGATATTGAGATGATGAAAATGATATATATAATGGTATCATAACATGTAATATATAAATAATGAACGTACTTTTGATACATATTTTCTTCGTTTTTTTGTCTTAAAAGTTTGTGTAATATACTCCAACATACGTGTGTGTGTGTTTTGTATGTATGTATATATAAAAATATACATATACAGGATGAGCCATTTTAATTAACGCACGCAATTATTTCGGAAACAAAGCATTTTAGAGAAAAATGTTTCAGACAAAAGTTGTATGGTTTCAAGGGGGACATAAGGTGGTGTCATTAGTTTGACCTTGAATAGTTACTTGAAGATCACGTGAAGGCCACTTTCAATTTTTTAAATGGAATCGCCTACTTTTTATTACATATTCTTGCAGCTCATCTCGAGAGCTTTCCAAAACACTATAATTAAGTTAGTTTTCATTAAGTACTTTCCAAGTTATGAGGCTTGAAATCATTTCTTAATTTTACATAAACCGTAAAATATCTTGTAAAATATTCTTTTTTCGATTATCTTACCATAATACTTTTATGTACAAAATAATGAGAGAAATCAATTGGTGTAAAGAAAACACATAGTTTCGAAGAAAAAATATATAATTGTTAATTGCAAATTACATTTTTTCTTTCGAAACAATTATGTGTTTTCTTTACACCAATTGATTCCTTTCATTATTTTGTACATAAAAGTATTAAGGTAAGATAATCGAAAAATGAATATTTTACTAGATATTTTATGGTTTATGTAAAATTAAGAAATGATTTCAAGCCTCATAACTCGGAAAGTACTTAACGAAAAGGTACTTAATTATAGTGTTTTGGAAAGCTCTCGAGATAAGCTACAAGAATATGCAATGACAAATAGTAGGTTCCATTTAAGAAATTGAAGGTGACCTTCATGTGACCTTCAAATAACTCTTCAAGGTCAAACCAATTATACCCTCTTATGGCCCCCTCGAAACCATAAAACTTTTGTCTGAAACATTTTTCTCTAAAATGCTTTGTTTCCGAAATAATTGCGTGCGTTAATTAAAATGGCTCACCCTGTATATAAAAATATTATGAAGAAATAAATCGATTTTATATAATATCAAATGAAGGTAAAATAATTAGAAAATACAAAAAGTGACTATACCAATTCGTTTGTTTGGATAGTTGTAGAAAAGATATATTATTATACGATTAAAATTTTTTTTTATAAAGAATCGTTCTTGTAAAAAAATAAAGTGGAGAAAACAAAATCTATCTAAAAAAATAAAATAGAAAATATGACCTTTTATCTTGCAACATTTCAATCACAAACGAGATGACTCAATCTTCGAACTCTAACGAAATCATTAATATTAATTTTCATAGAGCATATGTATAAATAAATAATGTAATATAATCGAAAGAAAATAATTTCTTGAACAAAAAGAAATTAAACAAGTAATAACTTTTTGTGCAACTTTTTTTGCTTTTGAGAAGATTTATTTTCAGAATTGAAAAATCTATACATAATATATTCACGCAGTTTTAATCAAATGACTTACTTCATATAATTGAAATATATGCAGAAATATATTCAGATTACGCCACACGATGTCATGGGATCACACACATATATGTTTTTACTTACGAAATATTATATGTTAAGTGGTATACACTTTATAAGATGTTTTATGTTGAATATATATGGCTTGTCTTTAGAGTTATATTGTTTTTGCATATTATAATCATCATAATTCTTTTAAGAATGTACATATTTATCTGTATACCCTTGTAGTAATATAACTAAAACGGTGGCAACAGATGTAGTAAACTATAAAAAGAATGAAACAGTAGTTCTTTTAAATATTTATTATGGTATTTACTATAGTAGATAATTATATCATTATGACGTACACTTAGAAGGAATTTGAAACCAAACTCAAAAAGTCCAAGTCCGCAGAATCTTATTGGTGATTGAATCATAAGTAAAAATTGTAGAATCTGTATTAATACAATAGATTATTTTATATATATATTCTGTTCTTATGAATTTAAACTTAATTAAAGTTTATACTTTCATAATAATATAATACATTAAATTTTAAGACTTACATTTTCACGAATTTCATAATCGCAATCAGAATATGATAATTTACTTATAAAATTTCCTGTTGCATTTGCCTCAAATTTGAATATGTAAAATAAAATTAATGTAATTTTTTTTATTATTAAATTATATATATATATATATATATATATATATATATAATTTAATAAATAAAAAATTGTTAAAAATAAGATTCAAATAAATGCTTCCTTTCATACCTTGATGCTAACTCTTTCACATGCATAATTTATGAGAAAGAGTCTGACAATGTGCAAGAAAAGCCATAAGAGTACAATTATGAGAAGGAATATATTATTCTGATAATCTTTGATGAATATCATATTAAAAATATCTTGAAAACCCAATGCTATGTAAAGGAAGTAACATCCCATTTCCATAGTTATTTGTGTTCGAAATATCAGATCTATTTTGCGAGATATTTTACGTAATTCCAAATGAAGATGTCTGTGCAAACATGATATTAATTTGTCACACGAAACGAAACCATATGCCATGATTAATAAAATTGATATAAATCCGCTTACATTACAATCCATATCATATATGCGTTTCTCGGAGCTTTTGCATATCTGGATTGATGAGAAAGTAATACGGAATCCTCCCAAGCTCGCTTTATTCTATGTTTGTTATTATTTGTTAATTTTTCAAGATGTTCATTGATTTGATCAAATTTCAATCCTACGTACCTATAAAATTGAAAAGATTAGTGGATAACTATGTAATTAGGGTATAACAAAATATTCTTGTTTATCTACAAAAATGAACTAACCAAAGCATATTTGTTATAGTTAAATCGCCGATGATGTTAATATTAATGCAATAGATGCGTATAAAAGAAATACAGATAGATTCAGCAATGTTTTTACTTCTCAAATTTGAAATATCCAAACAAATTCTTAATATCGCTATGATAAACCATCCTAAAATAAGCCATATTGTTCTCATATATAATGTATAATCTGTAGTCTCTGTTGTCATTCCCAATTTTTCCAATGTATTGTCCACAGCAATGATATTCATTATACAATTTCTAAAAGCCTGATAAATATATAATAAATTAATGATTTGTATTCATAACATCAATTGTAGGAAATATTGATAATTTTAGTGTCTACTAGTAACACATTGATTTTATCTTGAAAAAGATATAATATAAAATATAAATATATATTATTTTTATATTCATCAGCTTTTACATTTATTCTTTTCATTTATCATCTTTCAAGGAATAATTGTTAGAATCAAACATGTTATGTCATATAAAAAAATTAAAATTAACTTGTGATTTATCACAACATGCTAAATCTTTTATATTTATATGACCATATTTTTTCGTTACATAAATATTATAAGAAAATCAGAAAGTTTTAAGTTCGATTTTAAAATCAATGATTAAATAAAATCAATAAAACAACAAGATATTAATATTTTTTAAATCTCCTACCTTGTCATGATAGATCCCAAGACTAATTGATAATAATGCTATAAACATATTTATTCCATACCAAATATAGAATAGGGTAGAATAATGAATTATATGAGGTATTACTACATTTATAAAGACAAAATTATATAAGGACCACACTAGCAGTATGTATAGAAGACCGAACCATTGTCTCGGAACACCTGCGGGAAATTCGATCACTCTTGAACCACACACATAACTGATTATTAATAATGGCGATAAAATTTTTCGAATGCTCATAACGTAAGTATGCGATTTCGAACCGGACTTGCTTTGGTAACAATTGCATTGAAACGTTATGAGCGGATCTTCGTAATTTCATTCATTATATTTATCCGTAATGAAATAATCGATTGTACTGAATTTTACATATTGCAAGCTACATATATACAAGTAGTTTAATGCATTATATGTTTTTAGACAAAGTATATACGTTTAGAACACTAACATTGATATTATTTTTAATTTTTATTATTCTACTTATATGATATACTTATATGATATACTTATATGATGACACTTTTACACCATTAGAAACATCTAATAGTGAGGTAATAATATTTTAATTTATTATTGATTATAATTAATATCAAATTTGACAATATAATAATAAAATAATGTGACTGTAAAAGAAAAAGAAAAGATAGAGGAAGAAGAAGAATAGAGAGAGAGAGAGAGAGAGAGAGAGAGAACAAAATATAAAAGCAAATTTAATAATATGTTTATATGCTTTTTATAATACAATGATGAAAAATAAAATTGCCTCCAAGAAGCATGCTTTACATTCAAAATATTATTTTCAATTATTTAATGTCTATTCAAATCGTATGGAATATTAAAAGAAAAAATGTGATTGAATTGTTAAGTTGCTTATCATTTATACTCTGCCATTTTTTAAGATGTCTGCTTATTTTTGTGTATTAATAAAACTAAAACAGTTATAATAGATAATTTAAAGCCAAAGACATCAATTTCTTCTTTAAAAAATAATTTAGCATAGATTTAATTGTTCAATAAATATCATGTGATTATCTAAATTACACATATGTACACACACACACACACACACACACACACACACACACATATAAAAATTACACATATGTACATACATATATGTATATAATAATTTATTTATGCGGTTTTGGTTTTGAGAAAATTTACTTTGAGGATTGAAAGTTCAATAATTATATATTCACGCTTTATTAATCAAATGATTAATTGTCAGAAATATATTTTGATTAGGTCACTTCATGTCACATAATCATATAAGCTTTTTTACTTATATTATTACTAAATATTATATAGTAAATGGTGCATTTTGGAAATGGTACATTTTGTTAAACTTTATAAGATGTTACATGGTGAGTATTATGTGCCGAGAGTCAATTATATTATTTTTGCACATTATACGTTATATTTTTTTTTTAAAATGTATATAGTTAGTTGTGTAAGTTTGTAGTAATATGACTAAAACGGTGACAACAGATGTAGTAACCTATAAAAAGAGAAAAAGAACCAAAATAGTTACTTTTTTATTTTTATTATGGATTTTAGCTAATTATAACGAATAATTATATCATTATAACATACACTTTGAAAGAATTTGAAACCAAACTGGACGAGTCCGAGCCCGCAGAATCGGATTGGTGATTGAATCATAAGTAAAAATTGTAGAATCTGTATTAATACAATAGATTATTTGATATATATATATGTATATATATATATTTTCGGTGTCCTGTTTTTATAAATATTTATGAATTTAAATTTAATTAAAGTTCATATGTTCATAATAAAATAATACATTAATTTTAAGACTTACATTCTCACGAATTTCATCATCGCAACTGGAATATGATAATTTACTTAAAAAATTTCCTGTTGCATTTGCCTAAATGTGAATATAAAATGAAATTATTGTTATTTCTTTAATATCTACTAATTATATATATATATATATATATATATATATATATATATATATAATTTATTAAATCAAATATCTTTAAAGAATAAATTTTAAATGGATGAACTTTTAAGTTTTAAAAATAGATGGAATTTAAAGATTTTTTACTTACGTTGATGCTAATTCTCTCACATTCATAATTGATGAGAAAAAGCCTAAAAATGTATAAGAAAAAGCATAGTCCCAGGTAGCAAAGGTTCGTCATTTTGACGTCAAATACTAGTCATGTTCGTACGAATGACGTTAAGTGACCAAAAATTGACATCATATATAAGTCATTTGAATGACATTATAAGGACGTCATTATTTTACGTCAGTATGACGTAATATTTAAGTCCTACATTTATTTTATAATGACGTCATCATATAGTACGTCAGTATGACGTAATATTTAAGTCCTACATTCATTTAATTTACGTATTTAATGTCACGAGCATTGTGAACGTCAAGTGCGTGAAACAGATTACGCGCATGCGTCGTTTATTGCGCATATTTTGTTATATCGGCGCGAACAAATTATCAGTCATCTATGTTAGGTCCATGTGCTTCTCCGTATGCAAGTCCGTCCTTGTTCAGACGCAAGCGAAAACATTTCGTATAAACTTTTTTATTATTTCATATATTTATACGCAATATATTTTCTTGATTATATAATTACTAAAATGACTTTTGTTGGCGTCGAATTTATTGCTAGTGATCTTGCTGAAACATCAATTGCTTTAGTACATCGTTCATGGTTAACGCCACGAAAAAAAGAGGTTTGGTGGCCTCCGTATAAAACTGGTGCACAATTTAAGAAAGCTCTCATCCTTGAAGAAAAACCGAAAGATCAAACATGGACATTATACGGTATAAAACAAATACTTTTTTCTTGTGGTACGTATACATATATTTATGTGTGTGTGTGGGTGAGTGTGAGTGTGTGTGTGTGTGTGTGTATCTGTGTGTATTGAGTATATTAAATATATTAATTGCTTATTTAGTTAATTAATATTATATTGTATATTGTAATATTTTTAATTAACAAATTTTATTGCATAAAATTAGGTTATGTTTATAAAACTTGCCTTTAACAATTTTATCTTTGTTAATTATAGATGAATATCAGAAAGCTAATAAGAAACTAAAAAAGTGTGAAGAATTTTCTGATGTACAGTCTTCTACAGTGGAAGATAAAGAGCAACCAAAGAAAAGACAGCCAAAACGAAATTCTAAATACATATCTACAAGTGAAGAAGAAGATGATGAAAATGACCATTCTTTACATCGACCATCAAAGATATCCACATTTGGTAAAAATATTTTTCAATTAAAAATTTAAATTTTTAATTAATAAATATAAATCTAATTTTATCTTTTTGTAAATATTGGAAGCAATTTATTATCTAAGCATTACTGTTTAGCACATGCGCTACAAGATAAACAAAGATGTTTAACATCAATGCCTATGACATCAAAAGGCCCTCTAGAAACAGGTATAAAGAAATAGCAAAATATTAAAAAAAAATAAAGCATCATATTTTTAAAATTTTGTTTTTAATGTTTGTATTTTTTTTTAATTTGTTATATTATAGTATCGCAACAAGACATAAATTCAGATTCTTCTGATATTTCTGCACACAATATCATTACTACGAGATCAAAGGATATAAATTCTTTAAATAGAACCACAATATCATCACCATCTTCAACTGTTTCCACAAACATCAGTTCTCGATCAGAGTCTGTAAATTCAATTCTTAATGAATCGTATGAAGGACCATATTTTCGTAGCTTTACTGGTATGTCTTATTATTATTCTATAAAATAAAAAAAATATTTTGTTTATATACTAGAATGCCTGTTTATATTAATTTTTTCAGAACAAATTTTTACTGAAATAAAAAAGGTGCGAGAACAAGTTAAAGAAATTTATGGAATATTAAGGCATTCCAATACTAAAGGTGGCATACTCTCTATCCCAGATGATTGTCCTGTTGAATTTCCATTGAAAACACGCGAAGAATTGCAATTATTAGAAAATTATTTTAGCTCCCGTGAAAATAAGCACGCTGTGGTATAATTTTATTCAAAATACATATTTTAACATACATATACAGACATATACTATTATTACTATTACTACTACTACTATTATATGTGTGTGTATGTATATGTTGTGTATATGTATATGTGCCTATGCATGCATTAATGTTAATTTTTCTTATTATTTTACAGTCATTGTTCTTATCAACACTAGGAGGTGACACTACTACTGCAAGAACTAATAAAATTTTAAAATACGTTTTTACTAACGAACTTGCGAAAAGTTTCAACTTTGCAGGACAAAAAAATAAGGAAGCTTTTGAGAAGCTTTCTTTGAAGACTGTGGTAGTCCGTAAGTTTGACAACATTAAATATTTTACAAAAATTAATTAAAATTGATTAAAAATAAAATTTCTCTCTTGATATAATATATATAATTCATTATAAATAAATTGTATAAAATTTTTCTGTTTTGTTTATAGGCGCTGTACAAATAAAATCACCTTCAACCACGGAAAAAAATATTGAAGATGCAATCAAAACTTGGTTAAAACATGCTTCTGATAGATTAAAGGAAAGTTTGAAAAGAAATCGAGAAAAGTTATAAATATTGTATTATATTCTACACGTATGTATTATTTTTTATTTTTATTTTGTCTATTGATAAATTAATATTAATTTTATTAATTTCACGTTTTAAGTTTGCATTATTCACTTTAATAATTAGTTATCAAAATATTATATCTTTTGTTTTCGTTTATTTGCAAAATTTATCATTATGTTAAAAACTAGACGTAAACGTAAAGAATTTGTTGGACGGCGCCAACAATATCGAAGAGTAACGCAAGCTGTAAACAAAATATTTGCTGCTAATGTTTCTAATAGAATACCTTGTAATAATTTGAATCTATCAAACGAAATATATAATGGATCATTAAGTGATTTAGATACTAATAGGAGTACTAATAATAAAACGAGCAATAATGAAAATTTTGAAAATGTAATTGTCTCTTCAAATTTTCAAAATGATAACTATTTAACTATTAATGCCGTATCTGATTTTTCTAATAAGGTAATAAATAATTCTTCTGACACAAATATAAACAGTAGCTTAGATAATCAGAGTAATTTTATGTATGAATTAATGAAATGGGCCACTGAAAGACACATATCACATTTAGCTCTAACAGATCTTTTGCACATACTTTCCCCCTATCACCCTGAATTACCATTAGATTCTCGTACCTTATTGAACACTCCAAGTTTTACACGAATTAATAAATTAGAAACTGGAGAATTTTGTTATTTAGGTTTGAACATAGCTTTGAAAAATGTATTGTCACAAAAGTATACCCAAGAATGTTTAGAACCTGGTGAAACATTAAAAATCTGTTTTAATGTAGATGGTATCCCATTGTTTAAAAGTAACAAATTACAACTATGGCCTATTCTCGGACTTATTAAAAATTTTCGTAGTATTCCATTTATTATTTCAATTTTTTGTGGCACGTCAAAGCCTAAACCTTTAAATCTTTTTCTAAGGAATTTTATAGATGAATTAAATGATTTATTAAAAAATGGATTTGATTTTAATGGGAATCACTTTAAAATAGAAATCCATAGTTTTATATGCGATGCTCCTGCTCGTGCTTTTCTAAAATGTACAAAGACACATTCGGGGTATTCTTCATGTGATAAATGTATCGAACCTGGAGAATATTATAAAAATAAAGTTGTTTTTACAAGTGAAACAGCTCAAAAGCGCACAGATGATTCTTTTAGGAAACAGATAGATGATGACCACCATCATGGCTTATCTCCTTTAATAGATTTACCTATAGATTTAATAACATCTTTTCCCACAGACTACATGCATAACATTTGCTTAGGCGTAATGAGAAAGCTATTAAATACATGGGTTGGAGGTCCATTAAACGTTAGATTACCTAACAGAAAGGTACAAATTCTCTCACAACGTCTCATTAATTTACGGCCATTTATTCCATTGGAGTTTAATAGAAAACCTCGGTCCTTAAATGAGTTAGCGTATTGGAAAGCCACAGAGTTTAGAACTTTTTTGATTTACATCGGTCCTTTAGTTTTAAAAGATATTGTAGACAAAGCTATTTATAAAAATTTTCTATTATTGCATGTTGCTATTTCCATATTAATATCACAAAAACATATAAATGATTTTGGAATTCCATTTGCACGAGAATGCCTACTAGCTTTTATCAATCATTGCAAAAGTAAATTGTACGGTCTGGAATTTGCTGTTTACAATATTCATCTCTTAACACATATATGCGACGACGTAGAAATTTATGGTCCTTTAGATGAATATTCTGCGTTTCCGTTTGAAAATTATCTAGGTCATTTAAAAAAATTAATAAGATCTTCTAGTAATCCATTACAGCAATTACATCGTCGAGTTCAAGAAATAAATTCTTGTTTCTTAGAAATAAATAAATGTAACTTAAAAGAAGTCAAAGCTAAATATTTTGTTGACATGGAACATAAAAATGGACCTTTATTAAATTATAGTTCTTGTCAATGGTACAAACAATATAAAAAAATCAGTTTTACAAATTTGTCATTTTCTATCAATCGCTACAGCATTGCAGACAGTTATTGTAATTTAAGAGACAACACAGAAGTAATAGAAATACATAATATTGTAGAAACAACAAAAGGTGATATTTTTATTATTGGAAAACATTTTATTAAACAATCACCATTATATTTATATCCGTGCGACTCATCTCTACTTAATATATATATTCTCAAAAATTTCAGTAATCTCAAAATATGGCCTATTAGTCTCATTAGCAGCAAATGTATTGTAGTACCTTATATTAATGATAATACTTATGTTTGTTTTCCAATCATACACATTGATTAATATTTTTTTATTATTAATTTTTAATTTAATATTTATGAATACTTATTTCAAATAATTTAAACAATCATAGTGCATATTAAACAATCATAATGCATATTGTGCAATGCATATTGTGCAATTTAAGATGACTATTAATAATTACAAATATACATTATAAGTGTAAAATTTAATAACAAGTTTTTATATTATAGTTATTATAATAAGTTTACAATTTATTTTATAATAATTATATCAGTATAATATATTAATAAATTTTTGTTTATATTAAAATGTGATAATAATAATAAAAAATTTATATATACATATATTTACATATTTCATCCAAGTTTTATATACAGGGTGTCCAGTGTATCAGGTAACCAAAAAAAACTCTTGTAGCTTACCTCGAGGGCTTTTCAAAACACTATATTGAAGTATTTTTTCATTGAGTACTTTTCAAGTTATGAGGCTCAAAATAATTGCCTTAATTTTACATAAACCATAAAATATCTATTAAAATATTCATTTTCGATTATCTTACTTTGATACTTTTATGTACAAAATAATGAAAGGAATCAATTGGTGTAAAGAAAACACATAATTGTTTCAAAAAAAAAAATCTAATTGTTAATTGCAAATTACATATTTTTTTCGAAACAATTATGTGTTTTCTTTACACCAATTAATTCCTCTCATTATTTTGTACATAAAAGTATTAAAGTAAGATAATCGGAAAATGAAAATTTTACTACATATTTTATAGTTTATGTAAAATTAAGGCAATTATTTCAAGCCTTATAACTCGAAAAGTACTCAATGAAAAAATACTTTAATATATGTTGTACTTCCATGTTTTGAAAAGGTAAGCTACAAGAGTTTTTTTTTGGTCACCTGATACACCGGACACCCTGTATATGTGTGCGGTGTGTGTGTGTGTGTGTGTGTGTGTGTGTGTGTGTGTGTGGGCGCGCGCGCCCGTACCCATTAATTGATAACTATATTAAAACTCTGCGCACTATAAAAAAGATATTAGGAATAAATATTAAATATTAGAAATAATAATTATTTTAAAATAATTATTATTCCTAATATATTTAATATTTATTTCTAATTTTTCTATTGTGCGCAGGGCCTAAGAACGTCTTAATAACGTCATTATATTAATCAGAAAAGACGTCATGAAATGTCGTCAAAATGTGGTTCTTTTCGTGACGTCAACAGTCTGTGACATTAGACCGTCATTTTTACGTCATAAAAACGTCAAGTCATGACGTCAAAAGTAGTCAGTAAATGACCAATTTGGGACGTCAAAATGACGTGTGCTTGCTACCTGGGGTAACAGGATGACATAGTGTATTTCATTGCCATAATCTTTAATGAATATTACATCAAACACTCCTTTAATATTCAAGGCTATGAAAGCGAAGTAACATACCATTTCCATAGTCATTTGTGTTCCAAATATTAAATCTATTTTGCGGGATATTTTACGTAACTCCGAATGAAGATGTCTATGTAATCGTCATATTAGTTTGTCGTGCGAAACAGAGTCATGATAAATTAAATTGATATAAATCCTCTTACATTACAATCCATATTTTATATGCATTTCTCGGAGATTTTGTATATCTAGATTGATGAAAAAGTAATATACGGAATTTCCCCAATTTTGCTTTATTCTACGTTTATTATCATTTGTTAAATTCTCAAGATGTTCATTAATTTGATCAAATTTCAATCCTATGTACCTAAAAATTGAGAAGATTAATGAATAATTATCTAATTAGCAGATATAACAAATTGTTCTTGTACATATTTACAAGAATATACTAACCAAAGCATATTTATTATAATTAAATCGCCGATAATGTTAATATGAACGCAATAAATCTGCGTAAAAGGAATAAAAATAGCTTGCACAATGTTATCAGTGTTGCGTTTTAAAAATGGAACATTCAAACAGATTATTAATATAATTACTATAAACCAAAATCCTAAAATGCGCCATATTGTTCTCATATACAATTTATAATCTGTTGTAATTCCTAATTTTTCCAATGTATCGTCCACAACAGTGAGATTCTTTATACAATTTCTAAACGCCTGATATAAGAAGGTAATATGTAGTAAATTAATGATTTGTATTCGTAACGTTTTGAATTGTATGGAAAATATTGACAATCTTAATGTCTAGCAACTTATTCATTTTATTTTTAAAAAATGTAATATGAAATATATAATATATTATTTTTCTCATTTATCTCTCTCTCTGATCTTATGTTTACTTTTTGTATCATGTTTTGAGGAATAATTGATGTTATAATAAAACATGTTATCATATGGAAAAATTAAAATTTATTAATAATTTATGATATATTAATATCAAATGCTAAATCTTTTATATTTATAATAGTACCTTTTTATTATATACATATTATAGAAAAAATTATGAATTATCTTGTCATAGTATATCCCAATAATAATTGATAAAAATACTACAAATATATTTGTTCCAAGCCAAACATGATATAAGGTGAAGTAATGAATTGTACGCGGTATTACTACATATATAAAGACAAAATTATATAAGAACCACAGTAGCAACATGTACAAAAGACCGAACCAATGTCTTAGAATACTTGCAGGAAATTCGACCACTCTTAAACCGCACACGTAGCTGATTATTAACAATGGCGATAAAATTTGTCGAATGCTCATAATGAAAGTATGCGATTCCGAACTGTACTTGCTTTGCGAAGAAACGTTATAATAGATCTTCGTACTTTCATTCATTATCCGTAATGGAATAATCGATGTACTGAATTTTCCATACTACAAGAAACTATAGAAACAGGAACAGAAATTGTTAGATACATTACATGTTTTCAGATAAAATATTATAACATACATTTAAAACGCAAATATTGACGTTGTTTTTGATATATTTATTTTTTGTATATTAGAATCCATTTCAAACATTCGTTGTTTGGAGTTTTCAGAAACTTATAACGACATAAAAGTAACATTTTTTTGTCAAGTCTGTTTAATTTCGTATTAATTACTTTTTAATAAATTGAGAGAAGATACCTGCTCAAATCAAATTATAGTCTTATATATCTACATATAATTAATAAATAATTATCAGTTCAGATATTTGCATTATTTATATGTATGTCTTACGAATCATCATTTTGAAAAATCCGGAGCAGAAATTTATTTTTATAATAAAATAATCTCATATATTATATGTACATTAGTTGATATATACACATAAATATGTAAAAGTAATTCGTATATGTATAAAGGGATGTACACAAGAATTACTTTGTATAATTTTCATAGAGCACATATATACAATATAATTAAGAAACGTAATATAGCTGAAAATAATGATTTGTTGCAATATTATATTTCGTATAATTGTCAGAATTATATTCACATTATGTCACACTATGTTATGTGATCATTTATGTTTTTACTTACAAAATATCATATGGTAAATCGTATACATCTTATAAGATATTACATGTTGAGTATTATTTGCCGTTAAGTTGCTAATCATATTATTTTTGTATATTATATTTGTTATAGTTTTTTCACAAAATGCATTTATTTGTATTAATGTACGTATTAATTTGTGTATGATTGTAATAATATAACTAAAACAGTTACAATAGATATAATAACCTATAAAAAAATGGTTTTTTAAAATATTTATCTTAAATTTAACTGACTTTATGATGGGTAATTATATTATTATGACGTACTCTTTGAAGGAATTTGAAGTCAAACTCGAAAAATCCCAGTCCGCAAAATCTGATTGGTGATTGAATCATAAGTAGAAATTGAAGAATCTGTATTAATACAATGGATTATTTAACATAAACATTTTCGGAGTATTTATGAAATTAAACTTAAATAGAAGTTCATATTTCCATAACAAAATAATACATCATATTTTAAGACTTACATTTTCACGAATTTCAACATCACAATTGAAATATGATAATTTATTTATAAAATTTCCTGTTATATTTGCCTAAAATTTACGCAAAACAAATTATTAATGTTATTAATATTATTTTTAATGTTAAATTTTTAATGTTAATAATATTATTTTTCTAATATCAAACTAATTATTAAGTATATCATTTAATAAATCAAATAATTTTGAAGAATAAATTTTAAATAAATGAACTTTGAAGATCCTTACCTTGATTCTAATTCTTTCACACTCATAATTGATAAGAAAGAGTCTGAAAATATGTAAGAAAAGCCATAATAGTAACATGGCAACATACTGTATTTCATTATACTTATAATCTTTAATGAATATCACAGCAAAAACTTCTTGAATATTCAGTGCTATGAAAGCAAAGTAACACGCCATTTCCATAGTCATTTGTGTTCCAAATATTAAATCTATTTTACGGGATATTTTACGTAATTCCGAATGAAGATGTCTGTGTAAACATCATATTAGTTTGTCGGGCGAAACAGAGTCATAATTAATTAAATTGATATAAATCCTTTTACATTGCAATCCATATCATATACACGTTTCTTGAAGCTTTTGTACATCTAGATTGATGAAAAAATAATACGGAATCTTCCCGATCTCCCTTTATTCTACATTTGTTTCCATTTGTTAATTTCTCAAAATGTTCATTGATTTGATCAAATTTCAATCCTACGTACCTAGAAATTGAGAAGATTATGAATGAGTAAAATGACTAATTAGCAGGTATAACAAAATATTCTTATATATTTATAAGAATAAACTAACCCAAGCATACTCGTTATAGTTAAATCGTTGATAATATTAATATGAATACAATATATACGTATAAAAAGAATATACATAGTTTGCGCAATATTGCTATCATTTTTTTTTCTCAAAACAGGAATGTCCAAACAGATTATTATGATAGCTGAGATAAACCACCCTAAAATGAGCCATATTGTTTTCTTATACAATTTGTAATCTGTTCTTATTCCCAATTTTTCCAATGTATCATCTACACAGGTGAGATTCTTTATGCAATTTCTAAATGCCTGATATAAGAAAGCAATAAGCAATAAATTAATAATTTGTTTTCGTAATATCGAATTATTGACAATTTTAATATCTATTAACTTAATGATCTTGAAAAAGATGTAATATAAAATGTAAATGCATATTATTTCTACATTCATCATCTTACGTTTATTTTATTCATTTATCATCTTCCAAGCAATACATATAATTGATGTTATATCAATCATGTAATTAGACATGTAAAAAAATTAAAATTTATTAAAAATTTATGAAAGATGTATCATAATATGTCAAATCTTTTATATTTTTATATCTTTTTCCGTCACATAAATGTTATAAGAAGATCTATAGGTTATATTCCATCTGTAAGTTATGTTAAAATCAATAATTTTGAATATTCATGTTGTACTAATATTCTTTTTACGTTTCCTACCTTGTCATAGTATATCCCAGTGGAAATTGATAAAAACGCTATAAACATGTTCATTCCAAACCAAATGTGATACAGAGTAGAGTAATGAATTGTATAAGGTATTACTATATATATAAAGACAAAATTATATAAGGACCACAATAGTAGCATATACAGAAGACCGAACCATTGTCTCCGGAAACCTATAGGAAATTCAATCACTCTTGAACCGCACACATAACTGATTATTAATAATGGTGATAAAATTTTTCGAATGCTCATAATGTAAGCATGCGACTCCTAACTGTACTTGCTTTGCCAACAATTGCGGTGAAACGTAATGATAGCGGATCTTTCATTATATTTTTGCATAATGAAATAATCGATGTAATTAATTTTACATACTGCAGCTATAGAAACAGAAACGGTTAGATTGCATGTTTTCAGAATATATACGTTTAGAAAATAAATATCCATGTCATTTTTTGGCATTTTTATTTTTTACTTTTTTATTTTTTACTTTTTTATTTTTTAAGTTATATGATTATATATAGTTCTATTAAACATAATTAAAAGCATTAAATAATAGATATTGTAATATATTAATTTTTATTTATTATTGATTTTAATCAATTATCTTCTTTGACAATATGATAATAAAATAATGTGTCATTGTATGAATAAATTAAGGAGAGAGAGAGAGAGAGAGAGAGAGAGAGAGAGAGAGAGAGAGAGAGAGAGAGGGAGAGAGTAAAAGAAAAAGGGAGAAAAAGAAAGACAAGAAGAACAACGTTAACGTTTCTTTTTAATACGATAGTAAAAAATAACATTACATTCTTCAAAGAAATTATCTTCCATGTTTAGAATGTTATTTTTACCTCTATATAAGTTTTTTATAATATTAGTATTAAGTTGTTTAATTACTTCACAATTATAGTATAGACAGTAATTTTCTCTCTTTAAAAAGTAATTTATTATAAATTTAATTGTTCAGTAGACAATTATGTGATATTTACATACATATACATCATATATATTATATTTATGTCTTGAAAAAATTTGTAACCAAATTAGAAAAGCCCAAATTCACTCTAACATTTGAATCATTTACAATAGAAGCTGTAATGTATGTATTAATAGACCACTCAATATATTTATTTCTTATTTCCTGTATCTATTTAAAATTAAAAATTAATATTTATGTTGATAATGGTAAATAAGCCTATTCTAAGATTTAAATTTTCAGGAATTTCGCTACATAAATGAAGTATGGCATCTTATTTATTAAATTTGCTGTTATATTTGTCTCATATTGAAATATTAAAAATAAAATTGAAGTTTTTAATTTATTCATTTAAATAATAAATTCGTAATAAATAATCTCTTAAATGCCAAATAATTGAAAAGAAATTCTGAAGAGATATTTTACGGAACACAAATTAAATATCTTTGCGCTGACTGTATGGTATATATAATTAAACAAGAAGAAACTCAAAACATTCAGAAAAATTCAGGATACAAATATGTTAGTGGACAGTATTCTATCATTTTTGACAAAATTGTTAGTGAAACTATCACACTAAATATTTCATAAAAGTCGTATGCTAAATAGCAATTTATTTTGAGATCATCTGTACTCGAAGTGATCGAATTTATCTCTATTTATAAGATATTTTATGTAAATCTAAATAGATTTGTCTGTGTACAAATATAATATTAAACTATTTTTACTATACAAAATAATCATGATTGATGAAATTTAATATAAATTTCTTACATAAAATCCATGTCATCCATTCATTGGCTGGAACTTTCGAAAATCTATATTGATATATAAAAGTAATATTTTTGTGAAAAGAATAAAATAAAAAAGCAAAATCAATATAAAATAAGATAGAAAATATTGATCTTGCAACATTTTAATTTCTCAATTTTTAAACGAGATGATTCAATCTTTAATCTCTAATGAGATGACTGATATCAATTTTTACAGAGCATATATAAAATGAGAAACGTAATATAACCGCAAAGAAAATGATTTATTGTACAAAAAAGATCAAACAAGTAAAATAACATTTTTGTGCAGCTTTACGTTTGAGAAAATTTACTTTGAGAATTGAAAGAGCGATAATATATTTATGTTTTTTCAATCAAATGGTTTACTTTATAATTGTCAGAAATATATTCAGATTAGATAACATTATGTCATGTGATTATGTAAATTTTTACGTACAAAATATTATATCAAAAATGGTATAATTTAATAAGATGTTATATATTGAATATTATGTGCCAAAAGACCCAATCATATTATTTTTGCATATTTTTTATGTTCATTGTATTTTTTTTAACAATGTACATACTTATTTGTGTACGCTTGTAATAATATAATTAAAACGGTAACAACCGATACACTAAACTATAAAAGAAAGAAAGGAGCAGTAGTTTAAATATAATCATTTGTAATGTTTAATTATATCATTATAACGTACCCATTGAAGAAATCTGAAGCCAAACTGGAAGAGTCCAAGCCCACAAAATCTGAATGGTGATCGAATCATAAGTAAAAATTGTAGAATCTGCATTAATACAATGGATATTTTTGCGGTTATTTTTATGAACTTAAACTTAAATAAAAGTTTATATTTTGATAATAAAAATTAATACATTAAAACTTACATTTTCTCGAATTTCAATATCGCAATTGGAATAAGATAAGATGCAAAAACAATATGAAATTTTAAATCTCGACACATAAAAATAGGCACATAATATTCAAGACGCGTGTAATGTATAATATCTTACATAAAATATACTTTTTATATTTACTAGAGCAATACAAAGCGCGCGCTTCGCGCGCGCCATTTGTTCTTTTGCATTGTACATTTTAAATAATATATGCATAATGTATCATCTTCTTTTTAATTTTTTAACTTTTCTCTTCGGACAAACTGTCGCACAAACCGTCAGAATTTGTAATAACCACAAACAACAGCAACACAAATAACAGCTGCTCACAATACGAATTGAGCGCAAAAGAATCAATCGGCATCGCGGAAAAGAGGCAACAATACACTTCGAGACTTTCGAGTATCGACATAACATGCCTTTTTTAGAAAAGGAATCTTATCTCCGTTGTAATTTTCTAAAAATGTATTTATTTATTTGTATATAATTGTAGTAATATAATTAAAACGGTGACAACAGACATAGTAATCTATAAAAAAGAAAGAGAACAATAGTTGTTTTATATTCATCATAGATTTAGTTATTTTTGTAATGGATAATTGTCATTATAACGTACTTTTTGAAGGAATTTGAAGCCAAACTGGAAGAGCCCAAGCCCACAGAATCTGAATGGTGATTGAGTCATAAGTAAAAATTGTAGAATCTACATTAATATAATGAAGCATTTAATATATATATTCTTTTTATGAATTTAAACCTTAATAAGAGTTTACATATCAATAACAAAAATTAATGCATTAAATGTTAAGACTTACATTTTCACGAATTTCAATATCAAAATTGGAATATGATAAATTACTTATAAACTTTCCTGTTGCATTTGCCTAAAATTTGAATATATAAAATAAAATTAATGTTACTTTTTTAATATTAAATTTGTTATATATTATATATTATCATTTAATAAATCAAATAATGGTTAAAAATAAATTTCAAATAAATGCTTTTTTAAGCTTCATACCTTGATGCTAACTCTCTCACATTTATAATTTATGAGAAAAAGTCTGAAAATATGTAAGAAAAGCCATACTAACATTATAATGATATAAAGTTTCTCATTATTAATATCGTCCATAAATATTATATCAAAAACATTGTGAAAACCACATGCTATGAAAGCGAAATAACATCCCATTTTGATAGTCATTTGTGCTCCAAATATTAGATTTATTGTGCGGGATATTTTACGTAACTCCAAATGAAGGTGTCTGTATAAACATTACATTAGCTTATCGCATGAAGTATACCATTATTAATTAAATTGATACAAATCCTCTTACATTATAATCCATACAATATAACCATTTCTCGAAGCTGTATATTTTTGTTGAAATTGTTGAAAAATTACGGGCTGTTCCCACGTTCGCTTTATTTTACGTCCACTTGTTAATGTTTCAAGATGTTCATTGATTTGATCAAATTTCACTCCTACATACCTAAAAATTGAAAATATTAGTAGACAATTATCTAATTAACAGATATAAACAAATATTCTTGTATATTTATAAAACTAAACTAACCAAAGCATACTCGTTATAGTTAAATCACTGATAATGTTAATATTTATGCAATATACGCGCTTAAAACAAGTGCAAATAGTAGATGCAATGTTATCTTCGTTGCTTAAATCTTGAATTTCCAAACAAATTATTAATGTAGCTAATATAAACCAGCCTAAAATAAACCATATTGTTCTCATATGCAATTTGTAATCTGTTGTCATTCCTAATTTTTCCAATGTGTCGTCCACAGCAGTAAGGCTCCTTATGCAATTTTTAAATGCCTGATTTAAGAAGAATGCAGTAAATTAATCATTTGTATTTATAATAACGTATTGAATCAAAATATAATTTTGATGTTTAGCTGATCCTTTTATCTTATAAAACATGTAATATAACATGTAAACACATATTATTTTTTATATCACATATTATTTTTTATCATGTTACGTTTATTTTTTTCATTTATCATCTTTCTTTCAATAATAATTGGCGTTCATATCAGATATATAGGAATATTAATATGTTAATATTTTATATATCAATTTTTAATTGTTATAATTGTTATAATTGATACATGAACATACTAAACCTTTTTTATATTTATATGATAGAGCTTTTTGTTACATAAATATTATAGAAAAAATTAAATTATATTCAATTTTGTAACCGATGATTTTGACAATGTGTATGCTACACTAATATTGTTATACGTTATACTCATTTCATACCAATATTTTATATGTTAAGTTCTTACCTTGTCATGGTACATCCCAATAATAATTGACATAAACGCTATGAACATGTTTATTCCAATCCAAATATGATATAGAATGGAATAATGAATTGTAGACGGTATTACTACATATATAAAGATTAAATTATATAAGGACCACAATAACAACATGTACAGAAGAGATCATTGTCTCAGGATACCTGCGGGAAACTCGAAACTACTTTTAAACCACATACATAACTGATTATTAACAATGATAAAAGTTTCCGAATGCTCATAATGTTGGTATGTTTCGAACTGCACTTGTTTTGTCAACACAATTGCGTTGAAACCATAGACATATTAACACAGACTGCTTATGAGACAGTGAAGCCCGAAGTTGGAGTGTCCTTCTGAGAAAAAAGGATAGCATTTGCTTGTGTGTCTGCTAATATATCTATGGTTGAAACATAATGATAATCTTTGTATTTTCATTTATTATATTTATTCATAATGAAATAATCGATATACTGAATTTTACATATACTGTGTACTATAAAAACAGAAATGATCGAAGATATCGCATATTTTTAAACGAAGTGCATACGTTTCGAGCGCAAACATTGCTATTGTTTTTTTACACTTTAATTTTTTATTTTTCTACTTATATAATTACTATTACATGATTAAGAACATAAAATAATGAGATATTGTAATTTGTTATTAATTTTAATTATTATCAACTCTTTAATAATATAATAATATATGTGATTGTAAGAGAAAAGATAGAGAGGAAAGGAGAAAGAAGAAGACAAGATGAACAAGATTAATGACACGTTTACGTACATGTTACACTCCACTTACATAAACACAATTGACAATAATATTATAAGAATATCTAGTCAAAAACAACTAAAATATTCAGAAGAATATAGTATATCAACTTTATAGGATTTTGTTATAAAATTTAAAAAGAAATAGTAAATTGACCAACAAAATAGTATATTCGAAATACTGAACTACGGTCTTAAATGACTTATAGAAAACTCAATAAACTTCAATCAAAGAGATCATGACTGATTAGTAACAACAAAATGAAACTTCTTGAATGTTTTTTAGCGCCTGAACTATGTTTTCTTTGCTATTAGACTGAAACATAATAATGATAATGAAACATAATAATGAAACATAATATTATACATCATTGTAATTTCAATTACAACATTTATGCATAATGAAATAATTCATTTATTGAATTTTATACACTATGTGTGTATAATTGTCAGAAATACATATATTCAGATTACGTAATATATTATGATATATATCATGTAAGTTTTATATATCATGTAAGTTTTCACACAGAATATTATATTAAATATAAAAAGTATATTTTATGTAAGATATTATACATTACACGCGTCTTGAATATTATGTACCTATTTTTATATGTCGAGATTTAAAATTTCATATTGTTTTTGCATCTTATCTCCGTTATAATTTTCTAAATGTATTTATTTATTTGTGTGTGATTGTAGTAATATAACTAAAACGGTAACAACAGACATAGTAACCTATAAAAAGAGGAAAGAACAATAGTTGTTTTATATTCATCATAGATTTAGTTATTTTTGTAATGGGTAATTGTCATTATAACGTACTTTTTGAAGGAATTTGAAGCCAAACTGGAAAAGCCCAAGCCCACAGAATCTGAATGGTGATTGAGTCATAAGTAAAAATTGTAGAATCTACATTAATACAATGAAGCATTTAATGTATATATTCTTTTTATAAATTTAAACCTTAATAAGAGTTTACATATCAATAACAAAAATTAATGCATTAAATGTTAAAACTTACATTTTCACGAATTTCAATATCAAAATTGGAATATGATAAATTACTTATAAACTTTCCTGTTGCATTTGCCTAAAATTTGAATATATAAAATAAAATTAATGTTACTTTTTTAATATTAAATTCGTTATATATTGTATATTATCATTTAATAAATCAAATAATTATTCAAAATAAATTTCAAATAAATGCTTTTTTAAGCTTCATACCTTGATGCTAACTCTCTCACATTCATAATTTATGAGAAAAAGTCTGAAAATATGTAAGAAAAGCCATACTGGTATTAAAATGATATAGCATATATCATTATTATATTTGACCATGAATATCACATCAAAAAGATTTTGAAAGCCACATGCTATGAAAGCGAAATAACATCCCATTTCGATAGTCATTTGTGTTCCAAATATTAAATCAATTTTCCGAGATATTTTATATAACTCTCCATAAAGATGGCTATGTAAACATAATATTAATTTGTCGTGCGAAGCACAGCTATAATTAATTACTATAATTAATTAAATTGATACAAATTCTCTTACATTACAATCCATATTATACATGCACTTTCCGGAGCTTTTGTACATCTAAATTGATAGAACAGTAATACGTGATGTTCCCAAGCTGGCTTTATTCTACATTTATTTATATTTGTTAATTTCTCTAGATATTTATTGATTTGATGAAATTTTACTCCTACGTACCTAAAAATTGAAAATATTAGTAGACAATTAATAGATATAAACAAATATTTTTCTATATTTATACAACTAAACTAACCAAAGCATACTCGTTATGGTTAAATCGCTGATAACGTTAATATTAATTAGAAACATACGTATAAAAATAAAATATATAATTTGCATAATGTTATCATTTGTGCTTCTTAAATGTGGAATTTCCAAAGAAATTATTAATACAGCTATGATAAACCATCCTAAAATAAAGCCTATTGTTCTCTTATGCATGTTGTAATCTGTTATTGTTCCTAATTTTTCCAATGTATCGTCCACAATGGTGAGATTCTTTATACAATTTCTAAATGCCTGGTACATAAGAAAATAATATGCAGTAAATTAGTTCTTTATATTCGTAATATCGAATTGTATCGAAATATATTGACAATTTTTATGTCTAGCAATTTAATCATTTTATCTTATAAAAGATGTAATGTATGTTATGATGTAATACATGAATATATATTATTTTTGCATCATCTTATATTTATTTCTTTCGTATCCTATCTTTCAAGAAATATAATTGATATACGCACACATATGTATGTATATATATATATATATATATATATATATATATATATATATATATATATATATATATACACACATACATATGTGTGCGTATATCAATTATATTTCTTGAAAGATTATTATATATATATATATATATATATATATATATATATATATATGTATCAATAATAGAAGATATCATGTAATAGAGAAGGATATGTATACATAATTGACATTGTATCAAACATGTGTTATTGCATATACATGTAAAAAATGAAAATTTGATTTTTAATAATTTATGATATATCAATTTATGATATTTTAAATCTTCTATATTTATGTAAAATAATATTGCCAATTTTTTGTGGCATAAATATTATAGCAAAGAAAGAATAAATTATATTTTATTTTACAGTCAATGATTTTGAATATTTAAGCTGTATTAATATTTTTCTATGTTAAGTTTCTTACCTTGTCATGGTATATTCCGATGATAATTGACAAAAACGCTATAAACATATTTGTTCCAAACCAAATATGATATAAGATGGTATAATGAATTGTAAAAGGTATTACTATATATATAAATGCATAAATATATAAAGACCACAATAGGAACATGTATAGAAGATTGAACCATTGTCTCGAGACACTTGAAATAGGAAACTCTATCAGTCTTGAACCGCATACATAACTGATTATTAACAATGGTGATAAAATTTTTCGAATACTCATAATGTAAGCATGCGACTTCGAATTGTACTTCCTTTGCCAACAATTGCACTGAAACGTAATGATAGCGGATCTTTCATTATATTTTTCGATAATGAAACAATCGATGTACTGAATTTTACATGCTGCAAGCTAATAGAAAGAGAAATGATTGGATATATCACATGTTTTCAAACAAAATACATACATGTAGGACGCAAACATTATTATTTGCGCATTTTAATTTTTTATTTTTACTTATATGATTATTTGATATTATTACACAATTAAGAACTCATGAGACGAAATAATGAGATATAATTTATTATAATTTTAATCAGTATCAATTTTGATATTGCATGATGATTGAATAATAAATGTAATTGAATGTATATAATTGAATATTAAATGTAATTGCAAGGGAAAAGAGAGAGGGGAAGAGAGAAAGAAGGAGACATAGGATGAACGATATTAATAACACGTTTACATACACGTTGCACTCCAAACACAATTAACAATAATATTATAAGAATATATAGCCAAAAACAAATAAGATATTGGATAGAGTAAAGTATATTAGTTGTACAAAATATTGTTGTAAATTTTAAGAAGAAATTAAACTGGCCAACAAAACAGTATATACGAAATACTGAACCACGGTCTTAAATGACTTATAGAAATCCATAATCTTCAATCAAATACATAACTGATTATTAACAAACACAATAAAACTTTTCGAATGCTTTTTCTTATAGAAACTTGAATGTTTTGTTCTTAAGGGGATCCTAAAACGACGACCGAACTCCGACGGGATAGCGCCCTCATCTAAGCGTAATTAAAATTGTCGATAATACCGACAATTTTAATTTCGCCATTACCGACAATAGTATATATACATAAACCATATAAGTATATTACAAAGAATAATTTTTAATCGTGTTTAACATGTTAAAATCAGATAACATCTTTCTGCTTCTTTATCGCACGCATATCGAAGCATGTAGATAACAGAAAAATATAGATGTGTCTGGCATGTCATATGTATAATTTAAACACAATTTCATGATTATTCATGACTATACATATACAGGGTGGCCCAAAAGTCCCGATACGGTCGAATATTTCATAAACTATGCACTTTAGAAAGAAATGTTTCAGACAAAAGTTGTGTAGCTTGAAGGGGGCCATAAGAGGGTGGCAATGATTTGACCTTGGAGAGTCATTTGAAGGTCACGTGATGGTCACCGTCAATTTCTTAAATGGAACCCTCTACTTTTTATTACATATTCTTGTAGCTTATCTCGAGGACTTTCCAAAACACTATAATAAAATATTTTTCCCTTAAGTACTTTTTGAGTTATAAGGCTTGAAATCATTTCTTAATTTTACATAAACCGTAAAATATCTTGTAAAATATTCATTTTTCGATTATCTTACCTTAATACTTTTATGTACAAAATAATGAGAAGAATCAATTGGTGTAAAGAAAACACATAGTTGTTTCGAAGAAAAAATATGTAATTTGCAATTAACAAACCAACTCTCCAAGGTCAAATCATTGCCACCCTCTTATGGCCCCCTTCAAGCTACACAACTTTTGTCTGAAATATTTCTTTCTAAAGTGCATAGTTTATGAAATATTCGACCGTATCGGGACTTTTGGGACACCCTGTATATATATTATATTGATTATGTATCTTCTCATGTATCTTACAAGAACAATAACACATTTGACCATTTGTGTACATATGTATATATAAATATATACATTTCTATATGTTATATTCTATATATTCTATATTTCTATATATTTTTTACAATATAAAATATAAAAATTTATTATTCTGTTACGAGTAACACCATGTATTGTAAATGTTTGTAAATTTCTATTACAATTATATAAATAATTATACATATATATAATGAAAGAAACATTTACATGAAAAAAAATTTAATTTCATAAAATGTATTTTTGTTAATTCCATTATACTGATTATGTGTTAAAAAAACAATCTGTACTGCATAGATTGTAACTTATATAAAGTTACATTATATATATATATATATATATATATATATATATATATATATAGTAGGTATTATCACACGTAACTTTTTATAAGATACAATCTATGCAGCACAGCTTGTTTTTTTCACATATAATCGAATTAGAAAAAATATTATGTATATGAAGTCACATATTTTAATCATGTGTACATATTTGGTTTGTTACATGTGTGTACAAATGTTTATATTTATAATAAAAATTTACAAATATTTACAACATATTATCTCGATTGGGACAGAATACATTTGTAAAAAATATGGAAATATAGAATATATAAAATATAATAAAAGTGCAAAAATATAGAAAAATATAGAATGGGCCCCTCCATCGCCCATTCCCGTGAGAACGCTACCAAAATATTTTATGTATTTAATTCGTCTCTCCGACAGTAATTTATAAGCGAAATTGAGGCGCGTTTTTTATTTGTCTCACTCTTACGAGTCAGAATATAGATCTTTTTGTTAAATTATAACATTTCATTTTGAAAAAGGCAACAGTTTATTGCTTTATATAATTTTATAAAAATGTTTATATTTTTTTAATAACCAGCACACGAATAGATTGCCTCTGGATTACATTTCTTTAATAACCAGCACACGAATAGATCGCCTCTGGATTACATTTCTTTAATAACTAGCACACGAATAAAGCGCCTTTGGATTACATTTTTCTAAAATAACCAGCACACAAGTAGTTCGCCTCTGGATATTTTGTTTAATAACCAGCACACGAATAGATCGCCTCTGGATATTTTTTTTTAATAACCAGCTCACGAATAGATCGCCTCTGGGATAAACTATTTTTTTCATAATCAGAGCGCACATGCAAACCGCTTCTGACAAGAAATATTTTCTGAAACAACCAGCTCACGAATAGATCGCCTCTGGGATAAACTATTTTTTTCATAATCAGAGCGCACATGCAAATCGCTTCTGACAAGAAATATTTTCTGAAACAACCAGCTCACGAATAGATCGCCTCTGGGATGAACTATTTTTTTCATAATCAGAGCGCACATGCAAACCGCTTCTGACAAGAAATATTTTCTGAAACAACCAGCTCACGAATAGATCGCCTCTGGGATAAATTATTTTTTTCATAATCAGAGCGCACATGCAAACCGCTTCTGACAAGAAATATTTTCTGAAACAACCAGCTCACGAATAGATCGCCTCTGGGATAAATTATTTTTTTCATAATCAGAGCGTGTTGTTTTCATAATCTGTGCATGTTGTACATAACCGTAATTATTACAACAAAGTTCTACCTTTTAAACCATCCTCCTTTTGTTGTAGAAAGTCGGCGAGCATACAAAGGTAAACATTTAGCGCTATACGTCACTACCATTGTATAAAAATAAATAAATATACAAAAAATAATAAATATATGTAACTTTCGTAACTTTCGATTGAAAACGTCACTAGTCACGATCGACTCTTTTTCCGCGCTGCCTTGTTCTTACGCGTAAGTACGGCGCGACAACGAGTCGAGTACTGTCGGCGAAGTAAATATATCACAGCATGATTCCGCGTTATACTATAGAAAATACAAATTTTATATTTTTTATTTTTTCGATTTGAAAATAATTGCAATAGATTAATGAGATTTTTTTAAATTAAAATGACACCAAACACGACATAAATCGGATCATTTTTAATTAAATATATAATTAAAATTTAATAATTAATTTGATTAAAAGTAATCCGATTTATGCCGTGTTTGGTATCATTTTAATTGTAAAAATCTCATTAATCCATTGCAATTATTTTCAAATCGAAAAAATGTTAAATAAAAATTTTAATTTGTACGATATTTAAATCTATAACAGTTGTTATAGATAAAGAAAGGTCTCCGATTTGAAGAGAGAGCGAGAACGAGTAAAGAGCAAGCGAGATAACGAGTCAAAAGAGTTCCGAAGTCCCGCTCGCCAGGCTCGCTGTTTCTTATCTTTATAGGTATACATGTCATCTTATTCTAAAAAATAAAATTTTTATATTTCGCATTTTTTCGATTTGAAAATAATTTCAATGGATTAATGAGATTTTTTCGATTAAAATAACACCAAACACGACATAAATCGGATTATTTTTAATTATTTATTTAATTAAAATTTAATAATTACTTTAATTAAAAATGATCCGATTTATGTCGTGTTTGGTGTCATTTTAATCGCAAAAATCTCATTAATCCATTGCAATTATTTTCAAATCGAAAAAATGCGAAATATGAAAACTTTATTTTCCATAATAAGATGACATATATACGTATAAAGATAAGAAAATACGAGCCTGGCGAGCGAGACTTCGGAACTCTTTCATGATTCGTCATCTCGCTTGCTCCTTATTCCTTCTCGCTTTCGCTTGAAACCTTCCCTTATCTATAACAACTGTTATGGATTTAAATATCATATAAATTAAAATTTTTATTTAGCACTTTTTCAATTTAAAAATAATTGTAATGGATTCATGAGATTTTTACAATTAAAATGACACCAAACACGACATAAATCGAATCATTTTTAATTAAATAAATTGTTAAATTTTAAATCTTTCTCGTTCACTACGTAGCGCTTGTCAGTTTCATGCTTCATTCTCTTACATTCGCACTTCTCTCTCTCTCTCTCTCCCTCTGTCTCTGTTTATTTGCCCGGTATTCTTCCATTCGCTTATGTCACTTTTACTTTTCTGATTCTCGTTTCTCCATATAAAATTAAATTTTATATATATATGCATTTTTATTTTATAATACTAACGAAATATAAAATATTAAATTTGTCTCTCTTTCTTTCTGTTTTGTTATAATAAATACACCTATGTAATACAATTAATATGTATTTTTAATATTTGCAGTAAGAAAAACGTTTAGGACAATTGATCATAATTTACAACTATTTACGAACAATAAAGTTGAATGTATATAGAATCAATTTACACAAAATAAAATTTGATAGATTTTATCAATTTATATTATTAAACATGTATAAGCGTATTCAATTTTATTTTAATTATTTATTTCATACAATACAATAATAATAATCACATGATTTTTATAGCTGATAAGTATGTATTTATAATTTATAAAAACTATATAGTCTATATTTGTCAACAAAACAAAATTTTCTTAAAGTAAAACTTGTAAATTTCATTATTATATCATATGTTGAGGTAATTCGTAGTAGTGATTTTATTAATATATATATTTGTGATGCAAATTGATTCTACTAAACTTTATTCTTGGTAAATAGTTGTGAATTGTTATCAATTATCATAAAGATTATTCTTACTGCAAATGTAAAAAGTATATATAAATTGTATTACATAGGTGTATTTATTATAACAAAACAGAGAAAAAGAGAGACAAATTTAATATTTTATATTTTGTTAATATTATAAAATAAAAATGCATACATATAAAAAGCTTTTTTTGATATAGAGTAATAAGAACCAAAAAAACAGTAAAAATAACATGAGCGAATGTAAGAATATAATACCGAGCAAAAAAACAGAGAGAGAGAGAGAGAGAGAGAGAGAGTGAGCAAGCGATAGAGAAAGAGCGAAGGAGCGAGCGAGCGCGAGAGAGAGAGAACGAGCGAGACAAAGAGGGAGAGAGAGAGATAGAGAGAAACGCAACATGTAATGTGAAGCATGAAGCTGAGCTGTATGTAGTGAGTGAGAGATTAAAAAGAGAGAGAATGGGCATATGATCGAGAAAACGAAAGAAAAAATACGAGGGAGTGCAATAATAATAATGCGTATATGTATAAACTATTATCACAGGCATGAAAGAGGAAAAGAGAAAAGCGATTTTGTCTGTCCTTGTCGATAAAAGTTTAGATGGCAGTGCCCTCTATCGTGCTATCCGTTAACTAATTTTGTTTGGTTTTACTCTTTTGATATCGATACTGTACACGCACGCACGTACACTAAACAGTTCGATCATATATCTTTTTATACAAGCTTCTAAGATCATTTCTTTTACTTCTGTATTATTCTTTCATGTTATCCCAAGTGAGGACGCTGTGTCTTTTACACAGACAAACTGCAAAACTTATATATTAAAGCAATATTGTTACGACGTAATGCAAAAAGTCGGTAACACGACTGTAATTAACACAATTATAAGTAACTTTTCTTGGTTTTTTGTATGAAGTTATAGCGTCCTCACTTCGTTATTCTTCGTACTTTAATTGTGGAAAAGGATTTATCGATCTGTGTAGCCTATAAAAAGATATATGATCGAACTGATTCTTCGCATTTTGTCGATAAAAAAGTCGACTTTAGGATCCTCTTAAAGTAGAGAAACATCGAGGAGAAAAAATTTTTTTTATTTCTTTTTTATATTACTTTTATTTTCTTTTAATACAGAGTTTCCAAACATAAAAAAAGTACACATATAAAATATATATTACATAATTATAATATATGCAACGTAAATTACAATTAATTTGCAATTACATAAAAACACATTACAAAATAAATTACAAATTAAATTATTAACTAACATAAAAAATATTAACATAAACATACTAACATAAACATATTAAATTATTAATTAACATAAAAATAATTACATTAAAAATATATATATTACAAAATATATGACAAAATATAATACAAATTTAATATAAAATATAATTCGAAATTTAATACAAAATAATTTATTACATGGAATAATTTGTTACACGAAAATGTCCAAAATATACATATAATACAAAATTTACTAAAAATTTTTACATAGTCCAGACGAGACTGATCAGCGAAGATTAATTACGCGACATTTATTATTAATAATAGATATGCAATAATAGAATTTAATAAGTTTTATATTACGTTAATAATCGTGATCAAAAGAGTCATTAATAAAATTATTGATCGTTTCTTCGATTGTAAAAGAAAGTATTTGCATTACTGGCGCATTTTGTATAGATTATCAAAGGAAATATTCAAAATAAAAAGATAGAATCAACTTCGAAATCAACAATTAAATTACTAAATAAATCGCGATTTAAAATTCGCGAGAAAACGTGACGAATAAATAAATCGACAATAATCGGAATATTCGATTGCGAGATACGCATAATTTTTATAATATGATAATCGAAACCATCAATAGACACGCGTGCAATATAATTATTATCACACAAATGATGACAGACGAAGATTTTGGCAAACATTTGTGATCCGTATTGTTTATGAACATAAAATTCACTGTCCGATTTATTTGCGATTAATACGCGACTTTATTAATTTCTACTTTATGAATTTCACGATTGAGAATAAAATACATATCCTATTTCGCGCATGATTAGCTGAATAAGATGAAATGAGCTCTATAAGCTTTAAAATATAATTAAAAATCGCGTTGTGGCCACGTTTAATAGAAAATAACGGAACGAATGATTTTCAAAGTCCCTCTAATAATCGATGTAATTGTAGAGTTTTAATAAGATTTAAATAATGTAAAGAATCACGCTTGAAACAGTCATTAATAAAGTTATCGATCGTCTTTTAAATTATAGAAGAAGATATTTGCACTACTATTGCATTTTGCACAAACTATTAAAAACGATATTCAAAGACGTGGAAAGATAAACAAAGCTTCAATGTATAAGTTAACGATTAAATTATAAGATAAATCGCCATTTAAAATTTCCGAGAAAACGCGACGAATAAATAAATCGATAATATTCGGAATATCCGATTTTGATATGTATACCTTTTATAATATAATAATCGAAGCGCCTCAATAGACATTATAATCGCGCGCGATATAATTATCACATAAATGCGAAGATATTTTGACAGACAATTTGATGTCTGTAATATTTACGAATACAGTATTCACTGTCCGAGACAATTGCGAATCTTTATAGGATAAATCGCGACTCGAATTCACGAGAAAACGCGACGAATAAATAAGTCCATAATATGCGGAATATTTGATCGCGATACGTATAATTTTTGTAATATAATAATCGAAGCTCTCAATAGACAAGTGCACGATATAATTATTATCACGTAAATATAGAAAATCGAAAATATTTCGACAAACATTTGAGGTCTGTAATGTTTGTGAATATTATATTTGTAATTCACCGACCGATTTACTTGCGAATTTTTATAAGATAAATCGCGATTTAAAATTCGCGATAAAACGCGACGAATAAATAAATCGATAATATTCAAAATATTCAATTGCAGATACGCGAGTGACATACCGGTAATCTGATAAAAAAAGGAGCGATCTTAAAAATGGAGAACGATTAACATCTTGTTTTTACATCAGATTTCGCAAGATCAATCTGCGAAGAAAAGTTAAGTGATCCATTAAACGTCGGGAATTTCACTGTAGGAGGGAACGAATCCTGGATCTTCCGGACTATTCTCGATAGCAATGATTTCAGTAATAAATCAACGACAATTATCCCTCGTTATTATCTTCAATTCACGAAATTGATATGCACATCAAAAAACATGTTCTTCCATTATTAAGAAATATATTTCTTTATTGAAAATTAAATGGATATAACGACCTTTTTTATTGAAATGTGATTATGAACGATTATATTTATAAATAATAAAATACATGCATTATTGGAGTTTGTTTTAAATGTGTGAACACATATAATTTAGGGTACCGTTCGCGCGCGCGAGACGAATCGAACTCAATATCAGCAAGATTTAAAAAATTTCAATTCAAACAGTGTGCAAAATAAAATAAATCAAATAATTTTAAACAATAATTTTAAACAAGTATAAATAATTAGATAGATAAGAGATAAGAAAATAGAATATATATATAAATAGAAATATATATAAATAGAAAATATATATAAATAGAAAATATATATAAATAGAAATAATTTTAAACAATCAATTCTGGATTAATTCTCTAGATTCTTATTCTTATAACGTTTAAATTAATAATTTCTTTTCTTTTAATCAATATCTTACCCATATAGGGGTACCCATTCGATTCGTCTCGAAATTGTTAAGTATTCGCACATTTTATGTAACATTCATGTATAATTTCGCATATATACAGGGTGATCCAGAACAGACGTTTGTCTTTAAAAAAATAAATTGTCGAGTCTATTCTAAGACGATTTTCCCTTTACCAAAATTGTCTACGAGGCTTAGTTTTTAAATTATTAAATAAAATAGTTTGCGAATTACGGAACGAGTACAAGAGGTAGACAGGAACGGCGCAACTCACCGTCCGATACAGGCGATCATGTGGGGCGCTCGACGCGATCAGCTGATTGCTGCACACGATGAGTGTAACAATCAGTGTGTGTGTGTGTATGTGTATGTGCGTGCGTGTGTGCGCGCGCGCGCGCGTGTGTGTGTGTATGTGTGATGTATTTATGCACGCGTATCCACACATGCACCGTACTCTCTCTCTTTCTCTCTCTCTCTCTCTCCCTCTTTCTCTCTCACTCTCTCACTCACTCACTCACTCACTTATTCTTACCTTAATAATGAGATTCTTCATACTGCTGATAAATAGCAGTGCCCAGTGTGTTGCACGATAATAATCGTCGTCGACGAGACGTCGTTTCTTCAACACGCAGTCTAACACATCGTCAAATAAGCGAAGTTTTTTCTTTCATCACTTTCGACACTTTTACAAATTTACTCGCGCACTTAATCACTCACGATTGATAAAAGGAGGAATTTACCAACGGTTACGGTACGAATTTAATAAACGGTTAACGCATTTAATTGTTAATTACACACTCGATTAAAGAAACGCGTTAACAGAACGATACTCGATGCAAAGCGTGCGACGCGACGACCGACGACAAGCAGGTCAGATTAGTACTAGCGCCTCTAGCGCTGCCAAACATAAACGTGTAGCATTACGCGCTAGTACTAACCTGACCTGCTTGTCGTCGGTCGTCGCGTCGCGCGCTTTGCATCGAGTATCGCGTTCTGTTTATTTTTTTAAAGACAAACGTCTGTTCTGGATCACCCTGTATAATATATAACATTATTAAAAATTATAAAAATATTTTGGATACATGAATTTGTGCATGTATTTTATTATACATATATATAAAATGGTATATACCTAAAAACTAATATTTCAAAATAGCGATGGATGTCCAATACCTGCAAATAGGTTCTTAAAAGAAACTAAAAATTAATGTTAATATCCCCAGCACCTAGAAATAATTTTTCAAAAGAGACAAATTATATTAATTAAAAATATATTCGTTCGTAATCATTTTTATCAAAAAATTTATACAAATTAATTACAATATGAAATTACTTGAAAAATTAAAATTTATACACAACGCTATATCCATATTTAATCTACTATTAAATCTTTCTGGCATTATATATATAGACAATAATAATACCAATCCTAATAATGATAGAACATTTTCAACGAAGAAAAGAAAAGATACATTTCTCTCATCTAAATATATATTATTTAAATTAATTCGACGTTAAAGAAGCGTATCGTCGTTGAATTACTACTAAAATCATTGCTTTCGGAAATTGCCAGGAAAACCTGAGATTAGTTCCTTCAATCTTACAATAAAAATTCCCAATTTTCAACAGGGCACCGAACTAGACGTCGCGAAATGATCTCACAAGAATCGGTGAGAAATAATTCTCCATGATGAAAATCGTTTCGACTCCTCGGCGGTACGAGCCACGCAACTTTCATTAAAGTTTATTTAACGGAAGGAACAATGATAACTCTTTTATTAAAACGACAATCTCGTCTAAGAACGCGAAAAAGAACGCGAGAAAAACATGGTGTTTTCGCAACGGTAATTTATTAATTTATTTATGAATATTTTCCGATACGAAAAAAAAAAATTCGTAAATACAAATATAACTGAAAAAACAAATTATTAAATTCATAATAATTAACTCGCGATTCTATAATATCGAAGATGATCGTTAAATTTTGTGAAGCTAATATTTAATCGTTGACTTATCACATCGAATCTTCACTCTCTTATCCGACATTTCTTTATATTTAATTAGCAATATTTAGGAATATTATCTGACGAGAGAGACAGCAATAAAATTCTTCTGTTAAAATGATAATCTTGTATAAGGACGCGAAGAGAACGCGGAAAGAACATGGTATTTTTGCAATCATAATTTAATAATTTATTTTAAGAATATTCAGTTCCGCGCGATATGGAATTCATAAATAAATAAAGCTAACGGAAAGCATATCATTAAATTTATAATAATTGACTCGCGATTCTGTAATGAAGGTGTCCGTCAAATTTTATGATGCTTATATTTAATCATTAATTTAGCATCGAATTTTTATATCTTATATAAAAATTTTCCGAATTTATTAATGACTCTTTGACATAAAAATACAAACAGTTACTCTTTTATGAATATTTCAAAAATATATACTACAGAAACAAATACTTTAATTTAATGAATTACTATTATGTTAATTACTATTATGTAATCATTATACGTATACTTTCGATAATTTTTCGTGTAATTTACATAAGAATTTAATTTTTTACATAAGAATCGCAAATACAACTTCATATAATATAATTATAGTCATAATTGTATTGTATTTTACAATTAAAATATCAATGTTAGATTATAATTAAAATACAATTATAACTATTTATAATTTACAATTTACAATTTACAAATTTATGATGCTATCAATATCGAATAATAATATTCCGGCAAGCGAAAGACTCGGGTTCGATTCCCGATTTAGCGACTTTCGGCCCGATATTTTTCTCGCCTACAACATTACAGGGGGAAAAAGAGGGATAATAATTAAAATAAAGTCTCGAATTGAGAATTATTTTAAATTTGCTTGGTATCGTACCAAGAAAATTTGTGCCCTGTGCAAATAAGTTTCAACAAAAACTTAATTCTCGTTGAACTTACGCACTACCATCCGCGTTTGGCTCTTACTGCCCGTTTAAATTTAAGTTTATGTAATAATATTCCATTTATTCAAATATTTAATAATATCGATATAATAATTTGATATTGATAGCATTAACATTTGGATTTAATATTATATTTGATTTAATACACATATATTTTTAAGTTTTAAAATAAAATATAACATGTTAAGATTTCTTAAACGTTAATAATTATGCAATTTCTTTAATGTTTCTGAAGATAATTTTGATAATTTAAATTTCACTTTTAAAACATTTTTATTTTTAAAACATGTTATATTTATTTTTACAACGTTTTTAAAAATAAATTTAACTTAATTAAAATAATTTTAATTTACCCTTAGGTTTATTGGAATATTAAAAGAAAGAATGAATCTTACTTGATAGCCCTAACAACCCTACTATTAAAGGATTCTAATAATTTTAATAGCTCTAACAATCCTACTATTACAGAATTCTAATGATCTTAAGAGTCCTAACAACCCTAATATTAATAGAAGAATTCTAATGATTTTACTTAATAGCTTTAACAACCCTACTTCCTGATTAACTAAAATTATTCGAGATTTAAGGAACCTATCTCTAATCATCACCTCACTTAATCATGTATATATTTTAGTCACGTGCCCTAACCGCGTACCCTAATCGCGTACCCTAACCATACTTTTCAGGCCAGTTGAACCTACCTTTCGTTGATCCACTTTCTTTCTCGATCTCTAATCAGAGATCGAAGAAGGAGATAATTACTCCTTCTTTTGCCGGATAATTACCGGGAAAAGAGCGTGAAATATTTACGCTCATTTAATAACGATCGTTTGATTTCACGATCGTTCGTTAAATATTGAATATAACTTTATTTTAACTGAAATAAAGGCAAATTACTACAAATTTCTATAAATTATATTTTATAATAAAATATAAAATTAATGTGTGTATTTATCATATTACAAATTATTTAATTAATTAATCATTTGGCTTTATATTAAGTTAAAGTAAAGTTTAAAAACAATATCTACAAACAAATTCTACGATAGATGAGCTATGAGCAATTAGAAGATAAGTGCGTATTATAAGAATAAATTAGCATTAAAAATTGATAAAATTGATAATTGTTAATACGTGTCCTTTATTTAATAAATTAGACAAAATCTTTACAAAAAAATCTTTTCTTGATCTCTTCTTTTTTTAATTAATATTTCAATATATTTTCGCAATAGATGCAAAGTATAAGTTCGAAAGAACTTATTAAAATTATTTAATTTAATTTAATTAATTTAATTTAATTATTTAATTTAATTTATTTTATTTAATCTATCCTAGCTCATCCATTTTAAGGCAACGGATTTATCTACAATCTACAATCTACAATCTACATCTACATCTGCAATCTCTACGAATCCGTTACCTTAAAGTTAAATAAAAGTTTTTTTCACTCACCGGCACTGATGCGCAACAGCGGAGTTGTTGTTATCGAAGCTAGTTGTCTGTAACATACAAATATAAAATTAATTTATAATAATGCTCACAAAATGCAATTAATATTTAAAAAAATTTTTATCGCGCGGAATTTTATATCCGATGTGTAAAATAATAAGCAGATAAACACGTATGGAAAAATTTTATAAATTTTTGAAACTGTTTTTTAAATAAAAAATTTTACATGACTTTTATAAAAATCTTTCTCTTTAATTCATTTAAATCAGTGCTGGGATTTATTTGCAACTTTTGGCCAGATTTCTTAGCTTACGCCTACTGTTCCCCTCCTACCGCTTGCGCCTTAGCGACCGCGCCACCGGTCGCTCGTAACTAAGGAGCGCTCAGGAACGTGCGCGTCACAAATGTAATGTGGCAATCTATCTGATTGTAAGTTCTCTTTATTGTTTATTAATAATAAAAATAATTATTCTATTATTAATTACGTATATGTTCTGTAACAATTTAAAATATTTGTGTTTTAAACGTAATTAATAATAGTGTGCGTGATCTCGGGATATAAGAAATTAACGCTTCTCAGTTAAATAGCTCCGAATTTATTTTAATCTATAATTTTTTAGTGTCTTGTATACTGTGTGAAGTCTCGTGTGTACTGTGTGAAAGCGCGATGTGAACCCCTCGAAAGCGGGATACCGCATGAATTCTGGAAAATCAGGATTCAGCATGCATGATCCGGGAGAAAGTTTTATGGTAGGAAAAATTCTCAAAGGGACGAGTGATCGTTGCGTAAGGAAAAGCCGTGTGCTTGCCATATGTTAATTGGCGATCTAAGGGATCGATGGAAGGCTGCGTAACATGCAAGGGTTGTAAATCTCTATAGAAGTGAAAGCGGATGTCGGATGCATGCATGCAGGGATTAGAAAGTTGCATTTCCTAACATATGTGAAGATATGTAAATTTAGAATTTATAGATTTAATATAATATACATGAGTAAATATGTACGTGTGTGTGTGTGTGTGTGTGTGTGTGTATATGTATAACAGAGGCGGAGTAGGAGACAATCGTCCCTACAATAGAATAATTATTTTTATTATTAATAAACAATAAAGAGAACTTACAATCAGATAGATTGCCACATTACATTTGTGGCGCGCACGTTCCTGAGCGTTCCTTAGTTACGAGCGACCGGCGGCGCGGTCGCTAAGGCGCGAGCGGTAGAAGGGGAACAGTAGGCGTAAACTAAGAAATCTAGCCGAAAGTTGCAAATAAATCCCAGCACTGATTTAACCCCCATGCGCATTATCCCGAGTATATTCGTCTAAACTGAGTTGTTCCCGTATGCGCGATGACGAGTATATTCGTCCAAATATTTTCTTTGCTAATTCCTGAACGAAATCACTTAAAGAGGCCTGCGACCTCGCAAATTAAAGCTTGAGACTGGCATTTTAAGAGGGATCGAGTTGCGGTATCGAATTTTGCATATATTATTATAAAAATTTGGATTGAAAATTGAAAAAAAAGAGAAAATTCATGTAATAATTTTCCAATTTTTCATCTTTACAAAAGTGCCCTAAAAGTACACTGATAAAAAATTATAGTTGAAATTATCATAATTTCACTATAATTTATAGTATCTTAAGGCGCCAAGCATATATAATAGTGCATTTTACTATAAAAAATATAGTTGATATAACATGAAAATATAGTTCGTAAAATCATAATATCCGTTTCATGTAACCATATGGTTATGGTATACGTAGTGTTCCGAAATTTACTATTAGTACTGAAAATCTGTAATACATGTTACGTATATTACAGATTTTTAACATACACAGCACCAAGACGTTTAAAAGTTTTTTTCCGTCTATAATTTCAAATAATCTGTTTAATATTCTGAATACTAATAAGGAATTCAGATTATTAAATAAATTATTTTAAATTCAGTTTGTCTGAAGTTAAACTGATAAACAGTGATATGTTAGAGAGAGGATGCTCACATGCATACAATCCGAGAACCTGCGTGTGAGTAGCATCCTCTTTCTCGCACTACTGCTAAGAGGAAAAAAATATACTTTAGATCTTACGTGTTTAATACTAGTCCTTTATATACATTTTATGCTAAATATTGAATACGAGAAAAGTTAAGAGTAGTGCGCCGCGTAACGGCAAGCGAAGAAACATGTGCCACATACAATCATTTCAAATAATAAGTTTTATGTTGTTAAATGTGCTATTCATCAGGTTCCACGTACTATTTAGATATAGCTGTTATTATAATTTTTTTCATTTATTACTACTATGTTAATATCTAAACGAAAGATAATAATATAGTAATATTTACCATTATTAATGTTACAATGACTATATGAATAGTAAAATTATATGTATCATTCTTTTCTTTCATTTTTTACTTATATGATATTTGAAATTATTATAAATTATAGTAAAAAGTTTCATTGTTTCTCGGTACCATGCGTATATAGTTTATATTACCAGTATTATAGTAAAATTTACTATAAAAATGAGTATCCTAACTATAATTTTTTTACCATGCAATTATAGTCAATTTTATCATCGATTTTTTTATCAGTGTACTTAAGTCGGTCTAGATACTTTTGCTTAGAGGTTTTTAAGGTCGCTGATTACGATTCTGAAGTCAGAATATCAGGTATGAGACCGTAATATCGGATGTTCAATTGCTGAGTTCAGATTTGTAATCAAATTTGTATTAGTTCCTCAAACTCTCGAGTAATCCCTAGCTGATTCGTCGACCGACAAAAAACCGTAATTACGGTCTTTTCTGACTTCAGATTCGTAATCTACGACCCCAGAAACCTTAGAAAATGATCGCGTTTACTTTGCAACCCTTTCTAAAAAACTCGTGCATATTGGTAACGTTTAAGTCAGGGAAAACTCTTGCGTAGGAGGGTTAAATAACAAGATCGAATTATTGTTCGTTTATAAGAAGTTAAAGATTTATAACAATTAATATATAAATAATAGATATTCACCATCAGGTTGCTCCGCCGATGTAAGATGCCTCTCCCAGGCCTCCTCCTCCTCTCATGTTGTTGGCGCGCGATACTTTTAACGACACTCCCGCACTCGCGAGCGATATTTTTATATCGCTATTTCCGTTATTTTACGCGCGATACTTAACGGTGTTCGCACTATTTCGGTACGATAAAAAATTTTCTATTTGATTACGCGATGTATATACTTAATATGTATATACATACTTTGAACGGCACTCTCGGTTTCGATACGAGTGAAAAATTTCACTTACGAGAATCAGCTTCGAGTCAACAGGTCGGGAATACGATACAACGAGCAAAGATTAAGCCTAAACCGGAAAGAAGAAGACGAAACGATTGACGGAAATAGAGGAAAATGAAGTTCATCAACTCTTTTTCGCGCATAATTATCTTATCTCGTATCGAACCTGGACCCGCTAAGCACGATTTCAGGTGCTCCGCCCGGACATATTATGCCTCCCGCGGTTGCTATATGTTACACCACGCTGGTAGACGGCAAAAGAAGAGGATACCCACATTTTTTTAAATGCTAACATTCAGCAATTTAGAAAATGGGGAGGCAATCCCTTTTACCGAGCGAAAATCGTGCCTAGGGGAATCCACTCGACTCCTCGACAGGGTTAACACACGCAGTGCGTGTGGCTGTAGACGAGCAAAGAGAAGGGAAAGCAAAGAGAAGGAAACCCATTGACGACCATTCCGAGCAATCGATCGAGTTCTAATTAATTCGGGCCGAATCACTTGACGAAGCACGAAGCACGAAGCGCGAGTGTACGTTGCATAGCAACGTGTGCAAACTCGAAACATCCCAGTTAGTTGGCATCAGAAGTAGAGACTCGTGACAATAAATGAAATTGGGATTTTATATGAAAAAGTCCAAAAGTTCCGCGAAAACGCGACGACGCGAGAATACTACAACACGAAAACGCGGTAACGAAGCGCTTGCCGTCCGCGGCACGTTGACGGCACCGACGACGCGAAAGGGTACTTAGCTTCCTATTCAGGCACCTTAAGATTTATCATAAATAGAAAAATTTAAGATAAACCTCAAGGCACCATCCAAGTACTAAGCCCTCCCACCGCGACAAGGTGTACCCCATGGGAGGGTTATATTATATATAATTTTATATATAATATAATACATAATTTGAAATTTATTTTGTAATATAGTACGTAAATTTAAATTCGCAAATATAAACGATAAATAAAAATATAAAAGATAAAAGAAAATCTATTATATAAAGCAATGTTCAAAATAATTGATTTTAAAACTAATTATTGCGCGCAATTAATTTTTACTTTCAAATAAATATATTTTAATGTCATAAATCGCGTAATTACTAAATAATTTATATTTCTTATATGTAGATATAAACTTTTAAAAATATGATAAATAAAAAAATTTCTATATTTTTATATATGAAATATTTAAATAAATATATTAATATGAAATGTTATATAAAATATAAGAAGTATCTGAAAATATTAATTAATAAAAAATTTGATAAATGTTTTAATTATTTTAAAATGAAATGGAATATTTTTTATAAGTATATGTATTATATATGTTACAATTTAAAATCACTATTGAATCACTATCAAAGAAATAAAACGAAACGTGAAATATGTATATTTTGAATATATACTAATGATAAATAATTTATATATTATTGCGTCCGCGGAACAATATATATCGAATGCGCGCGACACAATGGACATACGCTGACGTTTGTGCACTCGTAAATAATAACGCGATTTAAAGTGCACAAGAATTTAAAAATAAACCGCGAGTAACGTACGAGAATTCAGAATAATCGTAAAACGGATCACAAATAGACGCGCGTCCGCACAGTTTGACAGTTGGGCTCAGATTCTTTCACAGTTGTTGTTTATAACAACATCTTGACAACGCGCGCGGAAACGATCTTCTTCGAAAGAATTCAACGGGCGACGAATACATTCAGTGGGACGTGGGACGGAACGCGGAGACGCAACAATATAATAAATAATGAATGTGATAAATAATTTATATTAATGAGTTACATCATATCTCATTGGTCCATCCATTTCTAAAACCTCCTTTTTTCTTTTGCTTTCTTCGCTTTTTCCTCGTGGCACTTCAATCCTCGTTGCACTGATTTGAATTCCTCGTTGCACTTACCCTCATTCACGAAAAGTTTCTCGTTGCACTTGCAACTGTGTTCAGAGAAAGAATTTGATAATATATGATACGTCTCACATCACTACTTCACTACTCAAGAGCCACTGAGCGAATGATCGTAAGTCAGAAACATTACCGCGGTACTATTTATATCGCCAAGGTTGACTATGTAAAGAAAGAATTTGATAATATGTGATACATCACTACTCAAGGTCACTGTGCAAATGATAATAAAGCCATGTAACATATTAACAATAACGATACTGTTTATCAAGGTCGAATACGGTGTTATTGATAATTCTCTCATTGCCGAAATATTTTCTGTAATATAAAATATTTGCGCGAGGAATATTAAATTATAGAAGTATTTTAATTTATTGATTAAGATTAATTGATTATTTATTAAACTATTCATCATGAAGTCTTTCGTTATACTAATTATTTGCATCTATAATTCGATTGTTTTACTTCGTGTTCTCTCACAATCCCCCCCCCCCCCCAATTATATTTAGATTGTCAAGTAGAATGATAAAGTAACACGGATGGAATATATTTGTGACTCTAACAATAAGTATTAAAATAATAATTATTGTCCGTAAAGATTGCAAACATCGATGTGATTATTTAATATGTTGGCTTCCTATCACATTAAATCGATTCTCGATTAAATTGTATATTGTTTAATTAACAAGGATTGAGAATATTTAAAGCATTGGTCGAAATATATTTAATTCTAATTCTAATCTTGTTAAGGAAATATTATTATAATAAGCATCAATATGATTGAAAGGTCATAACATAATTAATTCTCTTATGCCCTTTTATCCCCTGTTTCAATTTTTATTCGCAGTAATGAATGAATGCGATTCGATAAAGATTTATCGTTACGATACAGTTTTATGTCGTTAATTAATTAATTTTTAATTGATTAATACTTATTAATATTCATAGCAAATTATGTTTCGATACTAATCGTAATCGTATTTAGTACAAAAATTACAATATACGAAGCGTTTCTCATCACTACTTTATTATTCGAGAGTCACCGTGCGAATGATGATAAAGTCGTAATGTAGCGCGCTACTGTTTATATTCTATATTGCCAAAGTCGAACACCGTGTTATCGATAATTCATTGCCGAAATATTTTATATATTATAAAATATGCATTAACGCGGAATATTAAATTATACGAGTATTTTAATTTATTGAGTAAAATTGATTATTTATTAAACAATTTATCACGGAGTCTTTCGTTATACTAATTATTTGCATCTATAATTCGATTGTTTTACTTCGTGTTCTCTCATAATTCAAATTATATTTATATTGTCAAGTAGAACGATAAAGTAACACGGATGAAATATATTTGTGACTCTAAGCATTAAAATAATAATTATTGTCCGTAAAGATTGCCACGAAATGATTATTTATTATCTTAGATTTCTATTACTTTGATTTTTGATTAAATTGTAAACATTGCTAAATATGCATTTTAAGATCTATCGTCGCGACATAATTTTGCGTATTATTTAGCATATATAAAATTAAGTAATAATCATATCAAATTATTTCTTAATATATTCTTCTCAAATCAATCGCGTTTAGAAAAGGAATTTGATAAAGCTTCTCGCACTATTTTGTTCGAATTCATTTCGCGAATGATAATATAACTAAAACATGTAAATATTAATGCGTTATATGTTGCAAAGGTCGGACGCGGTATTATTATTAATTTGTTGCAAAAATATTTTATATATAGCATACATATGCGCGCGAAATATTAAATTAATTTAGAGAAGTATTTTAAATTATTGATTAATTTACTATACGATTGATGTATCACGAATCTTTATACAGGGCGATCCTGAAAAACGTTATGTCTTTAAAATGACGTATTCCTGACACCATTCTAAGACAATTTTTCCTTTACCAAAATTTGATTTGAAGCGTAGTTTTTGAATTATGAGCAAAAATAGTTAGTAAATCACGCGTCGGGTACAGAAGGCAGGCAGGAGCGGCGCGGCGTGCCGCGAGCGCGGGCGCAGCTGACCGCCCGACGGGTGATTATCACCGCATGAGTCGCTAACTATTTTATCTTATAACATAAAATTATGCTTTAAATAAAATTTTGGTAAAGAAGAAAATGTCTTAGAATTACGTCAGAAATACGTGTTCCTTAAAATAACGTTATTTTAATAATGAAAAATTCCGGATCGCCGGCCGTCCGACGTTGCAATCAGCTGATTGCTACACGCGATGTGTGTATGGCGGAGTGTGTGCGTAAGAGAGAGAGAGAGAGAGAGAGAGAGAGAAAGAGAGAGAGAGGGAGGGTAGGAGGGACAGACATTCATACACACGCACGCACTTTTTTTCTCGCTCTCTTTCTCTCTTTTACGCAACACTCATACACTCTCTCATTCAGTCTCTCACTCACACTCTCTCGGTCGCTCACTCACTCACTCACCTGCTTACTCACTTGCTCACTCACCTTGTAGCAGCGTAGCGAATCTTCATGCTATGTATTGTTGTTATCTGCTGCACGATTATGATTGCTAGAGATGCGCGACACATCGAAATTTTTTCGATTATTAGTCTCACACTCGATTGACACAATACAGATTACACGATAACGAGTTTACTGTTTATTCACTCACTATTGATTTATCGATACTAAAAATTACTTTCACAGAAACGCGAATGCAAACAGCACACGACTCGATGCGAAGCGACGGACCGCGGAGACTGCGCGACCACAAGAGTTATGTTGCCAGAAACACGACACGCGACATCTAACGAACGACTTGCGCGTGGCGCGTGATTGACGCGAGATAAGACGAACGATCGGCTAAAACCTTCGCATTGCGAATGCGGTAGAAAACATGACACGTATAATGACATACTTCAAAAATTAATTATTTATTATAAATAATAACTATTTCTAATTATAATAAATAATTATTATTTTAAAAAGCATGTGTTGTACGTTATTACGTTTTCGAAATTATTGCATTCACGATGCGAAGATTTAAGTCAATCGCAAGAATAATGTAATTTTAATTCTTAGCCGATCGTTCGTCTTATCTCGCGTCAATCACGCGCCACGCGCAAGTCGTTTGTTAGATGTCGCGTGTCGCGTTTCTGGCAACATAACTCTTGTGGTCGCGCAGTCTCCGCGGTCCGTCGCTTCGCGTCGAGTCATGTGCTGTTTGCATTCGCGTTTCTTTGAAAGTAATTTTTGGTATCGATAAATCAATAGTGAGTGAATAAACAGTAAACTCGTTATCGTGTAATCTGTATTGTGTCAATCGAGTGTGAGACTAATAATCGAAAAAATTTCGATGTGTCGCGCATCTCTAGCAATCATAACCGTGCAGCAGATAACAACAATACATAGCATGAAGATTCGCTACGCTGCTACAAGGTGAGTGAGCAAGTGAGTAAGCAGGTGAGTGAGTGAGTGAGTGACCGAGAGAGTGTGAGTGAGAGACTGAATGAGAGAGTGTATGAGTGTTGCGTAAAAGAGAGAAAGAGAGCGAGAAAAAAAGTGCGTGCGTGTGTATGAATGTCTGTCCCTCCTACCCTCCCTCTCTCTCTCTTTCTCTCTCTCTCTCTCTCTCTCTCTCTCTTACGCACACACTCCGCCATACACACATCGCGTGTAGCAATCAGCTGATTGCAACGTCGGACGGCCGGCGATCCGGAATTTTTCATTATTAAAATAACGTTATTTTAAGGAACACGTATTTCTGACGTAATTCTAAGACATTTTCTTCTTTACCAAAATTTTATTTAAAGCATAATTTTATGTTATAAGATAAAATAGTTAGCGACTCATGCGGTGATAATCACCCGTCGGGCGGTCAGCTGCGCCCGCGCTCGCGGCACGCCGCGCCGCTCCTGCCTGCCTTCTGTACCCGACGCGTGATTTACTAACTATTTTTGCTCATAATTCAAAAACTACGCTTCAAATCAAATTTTGGTAAAGGAAAAATTGTCTTAGAATGGTGTCAGGAATACGTCATTTTAAAGACATAACGTTTTTCAGGATCGCCCTGTATTAACCTCGACTTTGCGATTTGACTGTCAGACTGAAAACAATAACGAAATAAGCATATTTAGTCAAGTTAATATTTTTTTGTATAATATCTACATATATGTTATGATTATTATATAAATGAGACATCTAAATAATTTTCTTTTTTTAAGAAAGAGAGAGAGAAAGAGGAAAATGACTCGCAGTAATATTAATTACAATTTCGAGAACTTCCTCTGATTATTTGTTATAAATATAAATGCCAAGCACAAATTAAGCATGCGAACAAACAATACTTTTACAGATCCCTTTTATATAAAGCAAAGTGTCCAAAATAAATGATTTTGAGTAACTAATTATTACGCCCTATTTATATTTTTACTTGTCCGTTGAACAGATATTTAATATCATCAATTGCACAACTATCGAAAAAATTATTCTTGAATATAACTTTTAAAAAGTGTAATGAATAAAAAATTTAATTCTTATATATAAAATATCTAAATAAATATATTATAAAAAATATTTTATAACGTATCTATTAAATGTTAATATTATTATAATTAAATATTAATATATTATAATGTATCTATTAAATGTTAATATATCCATAGTTTTCATGTATCTCGTATAAAAATATTTTTTTATTTTATAATTTTAAATATTTGAAATTAAAATGTGGAATATATATTATATATATATATATATATATATACAGGGTGTCCCATTTTAAAAGTTCCACCCTCATAACTTTTCAGGATCAACGTTTGAAGGAAAACGACTCGGATAAAAGTTGTAGGGAACAAAGGGGGCTATCTAATAGTGACCTTGGATTCGACATTAAAGGTCATTTTCAAGGTCATTTGAAGGTCAACTTCCGTTTTTTAAATGGGAACCCCTATTTTTTATTACTTATTCTTGTAGCTTATCTCGAGAGCTTTCCAAAACACTATAATAAAGTATTTCTTCATTCAGTACTTTTCGAGTTATGAGGCTTGAAATAATTTCTTAATTTTATATAAACCATAAAATATCTAGTAAAATATTCATTTTTCGATTATCTTACCTTAATACTTTTATGTACAAAATAATGAGAGGAATCAATTGGTGTAAAGAAAACATACAGTTGTTTTTAAGAAAAAATATGGAATTGTTAATTGCAAATTACATATTTTTTCTTAAAAACAACTATGTTTTTTCTTTACACCAATTGATTCCTCTCATTATTTTGTACATAAAAGTATTAAGGTAAGATAATCGAAAAATGAATATTTTACTAGATATTTTATGGTTTATATAAAATTAAGAAATTATTTCAAGCCTTATAACTCGAAAAGTACTGAATGAAGAAATACTTTATTATAGTGTTTTGGAAAGCTCTCGAGATAAGCTACAAGAATAAGTAATAAAAAATAGGGGTTCCCATTTAAAAAACGGAAGTTGACCTTCAAATGATCTTGAAAATGACCTTTACTTGTCGAATCCAAGGTCACTATTAGATAGCTCCCTTTGTTCCCTACAACTTTTATCCGAGTCGTTTTCCTTCAAACGTTGATCCTGAAAAGTGAGGGTGGAACTTTTAAAATGGGACACCCTGTATATATATTATATGTGTCTTATATATTATATATATGTTATATTGCATGATAATTTAGAATGAATCACTATCCAGACAATGAAAAAAGAACAAACAATGTTTATTATGTGTGAAAATAATATATAAATATAATAAATAATAAAATTACTTATCGCATATGTGTGTGTGTTCCGTACGTTGTCCAATGCTTTTCCAGACTTTTTTTCTCCCTTGTATATTCTTCATATTGTTTCCTGGTGACACTCATCCGCATAAATACGATTAATTACAATTAGTAGAATACGATTAATTATCATAGTCTAATACGTGGAACATTTTGCATGCTATTCTCGATCGCGGAATAATCATATGAAATTCGCACTTTGTTATATCATAAGAGCAACATTTATACGAGATTAAAATTAATAATATAGCAGTAATAAGCAGAGCGAGTAGCACTAGTACTGTTGATGTATGTATTGTATATAATACACGGGGTACCTCGCTGTGCTTCGCGTGAACTTGGCGCGAGACACTACCGTGCCTCTTGATATATGCATAAAATACAAATCTCGTAAGAGCAAAAATTAAAGTAATGAAAAATTGTGATATAACTATTGTTTAATTAATAATTAATTTATACTTGCTTTTTAGAAAAATTTAATCAAAAGATACTTGTTAACTATAATAATCATAACGAATTATGTTGCAATATTATTCACGATCGGGTTGGAAAAAGAATTTGATAATATACGAAGCGTTTCGCACACTACTACTTTATTATTCGAGTGTTACCGTGCAAATGATGACAAAGCCGTGACATATTTAGCGCGCTTGCTACAAGGCCAAACATGATATTATTGATAATTCTCTGCCGAAATATTTTACGTCCTACATATACACGCGGAATTTTAAATTATAGAGGTACATTTTATTTTAAATTAATTATTAAACGATTGATGTATCACGGAACCTTTTGTTATGCTAATGATTTGAATTTATTCGATTGTTTTACCGCGTTTTTCCGAAGTCAAATTTTATAATATTTAGTTTTGCATTTTAAAAGACTGACTTAGAGCGAACTAAATAAATAAATAAATAAATGATGTTGAGAAATAGAAAAAGAAGGCACATAAATAAATAAATAAATAAAATTATAATAAATAATAGCGTGAAAGAGAGAACATACTAATATTTTTATATAATAAATTATTATTAATTAAATTATTTATATTTTTATTTATATTATTTATATTATCAGAGGGACATATATGTTACCCTCTGAGAACATTCGTGGACATTGGTTTTGTAGTTTATGTTCACGTTTTTAATGTCCACAGAGGGAGTATCGCTTCCAGGGATCACCTAAAAACAGGTCATGACATTTCTCAGTCTTCTCTCTGTATTGGGCATTTACCAGCTAGCGACACAGAGGACACATTGTAACATTGTGTCTACTAACGACGCATTCCAACTAGTTTTACACTGTCCGACATAGTAAAATGCTAAGTACAAATGTTCCAATGTTATCAACATTGTAAAAAAATCTATAGAAACGGTAAAACTTTAGAAAAAGACACCAGGCTCGAATAGTCTTGGCCTTGTCATATGTTATCAAGGTCACTGTCCTGAGTAATATTCAAAAGATTTTAGCCGTCTTTTATTAAAAAGTTATTAACAAAAGCGTATATACAACATGCGACTATATGAATTCCCAAGCAATGTTGATTTGACTTCTAGAAGGTCAAGGTTATTTTAACTTTCTATGTAAAGCGAGGTCCACCCCACAGCACCTCTGAGTCAGCGCGAAACGAGGTCTATTATTGTATGGTTCCACATGGGTTTGCAACTTTCCATGCGAAACAAGGTCTAAGGAAAATTAAGAATTCGACAAACAGGATAGACCCTAACGTTCACAGAAGGCCGACACTTAAATAATTGACGCGAGCGTATTATAATAAAATATAACAAAAAAATATAAAAAAAAGAAATTAAAAGAACGAATTAACAAAGAAGAATTGAAAATAACATAGAATAGTAAATGAAATATTAACAAACAAAGGGAAATAATTCCCACGGAATTAACAAATAATAATTCGAAAGCGGATCGTAATCATACGATAATGTATGGAAATTCGTACAACGTAAAAGTCAGGTAGGTCGAATATTTACGTGAAACCGAAAATCTAAGAGAATGCTATCACATTCCTGGTATTTCTTATAACGTTTTTATGGCTCGACTTTGCGAGGCCGAACGGCGCATCAAAGAACGTAACGGCAATACGACAGTCAAATCTTCGCCTTAATTTACGGGACTTTTCCCGCACACACACTTTTACTCGCTATAATTTTCAGTCTCGATACTTAATTCGACAGCAATGGGTTCGAAGGAATGCCTAATAATCAAGCGAGGATAATTAATTAATTTGCGAAGAGATTAATTTGCTCGCTTGTGACGAGAACGGATAATGCGATCGATAATCGATAGCCGTTGGACACCGCTTACATCGTTCTCACTTTACTTTTTGACATAACGCTCTTAACATACGCAAATATTCCGCGAGTATTAGTTTTCGGCAGTCTCGTAATTTATCTATCACGTATCGCGACACACACGACAAATACGATAAAGTAGGCACGAATCATACAATGCAATAAGCGCGACTAAGACGAAAAGATACTCTCACTCGTAAACTCACAAAATACGTAACTCTCTCTCTCTCTCACACACACACACACACACACGCACGCACGCACGCACGCACACACACACACACACACACACGCGCACACACACACGCTCTAATTACCACACGAAAATCGCAGGAAGATTACGGGGATATCTTACGCGGTTTTGACAATTCTATACGACAGCACGGACAGCAATCGCATTCCTCGCATTTACCATGCACGTGGTTGATATACAAGAGTTGATTACTATGCGTTTCGCGACATCTCGAATCCCAGAGAGACGAACGGTCCCCTATCGATTTATGCCGCCGATCGAAGCCTCGGTTGCTTGTCTCCGGTCGCCCGAAACACACGAAATTGAAATATTAGGGCTAAGCCCTCGTATTATTTTCAATTTACTTCATTTCATATATTTCCACATATTTCATTATACGTCTCGAATGAGCTATTTGCTATTCTTATATCTGTTATTGAAAGTTATTATCATGTATTATCTCCGGCTTCGAGTCGGTTGTTATGAAACGTGGCCGCTACAGAAACGAGATGATCGTGAGCTCTCGTAAATTCTCGGAACATTCGAGATTCGGGAGATTCGCGGTATATAAGCTTCTCGGAACCGATGGACAGGGTCTTGCTAATCATATCGCCGCCATGCATAATTCGTTAAGGCAAGTAACATAGTAATTATTACAAAGATAGAAATTATTAAGAAGAAGAGAGTTTATAGAGGGAGTTCATACACCCTCAAAGGAGTCGTGGCTACATCAGAAAAGAAATTTAGAGGCTTATGCCTCGATTTGCGTCGCCTGTGGAACCACCCAGGATTTCCACGCAAGAAATCAAACATTTTGGTCCTTCGAGCCGGATCCAGGATGAGAAGTTGGGAGAATTTGGATCCACTGCATCACTTTTATCGCGAGCTTCCTTTGAATGTGAGGGAAAGAAACGAGGACGAGAACAGCTGAATCGCGAAGCACTGGAGACTAGAGAGTCAGTAGCAGCGGTCAATCGGCAGTTCCACATTTAAAGAGGCGGCGGACTGGCACCCGGGAGAGGTCAAGGAAGCATCCGTGAAGCAATTCATCGGCGGTTGCGGTAGGAATATCATTCTTTTACCAATCAAATTGCTTATTGTCTATCTTAACATTTGCACAATTTGCGAATATTATTATATAGATTGCGCGTCAATATTGCGTAAATTATGGCTCATTCGGCTCAGATCTCGGCATTAAAAGGAAAACGCACGTCAATAAAAGCGTCATGTACCCGTATAAAAACATATATAGATTCGATAACACATGTGACGCCTGAATCAATCGCGAATTTAGAGGAAAGAAAGGAAAAATTAACTACTTATTGGGCAGAATACAATAGTTTGCAGTTCGAGTTAAAGGCTCTTTGTGAAGACGAAGGAGAAGATCGTTCTTCGTTTGAGGAGATGTTCTTTGAATTGAACGCTGCACTGCGCTGCAAGATTTTGAATTTTAATCAAACACTCTCTACCAGTCCTGAGATATCACCAGTTGCATCCCCGGCCGAAATAACCGCCTCCGCATGTAATATACGATTGCCAAAATTAGATTTGCCAAAATTTACAGGAAAATATGAGGAATGGTTTCCATTTTTTGAAATGTTCAATTCCGTCATAAATACCCAGGTAGCACACGGTCGTTTTATATAAGTTTCTTACGTATCCAGTATTTTTTAACCGTAAAGCATTAATAAGAAACGTTTCTATAGAAACGCTTTTAAAACAATAGTTAGGGAAACGTATTTTTCACGTTTTTGTAGACAAAATAAAAACTAATTTTTATTAATTTCAAATTAATTTTAAACTATATATACATATGTACATACATATACGTACATATACACCGACGAGCAAAATTGGTCAAGTGATGTGAATGTTCGAAGGTTTTATTCAATAATTTGAAAAGTATGTGTTGGATTTGAACCAAATTTTTTTTATTAATAATACTCTTTCTTATTAACAAAACCAGAAAATTTCAATCAAAAATACTTGTTAGTTTAAGAGAAACAATTTTAATTCTAAAACTGGTCCATTTGACCATTTTTGCACTCCATATAAACTTGGCAAATTCACCGTTATTCTTGAGCCGTTATCGGCAGTACCGCTCTCTGATACCTTTTGATAATCACTTATGGTTTGTTCGTCACACAATGAAGCCACTAAGCAGTGTTATTAAGTCAGAAGCGAAATCCTTATTAGAAAAAGGATATTCCACTCGCGAAGTGCAAATAAAGCTAGGAATATCACATGGATCTGTTATAAATATTCACAATAAGTGCGATTCATTACCGAAATAGGAAAGCCAATAAGTGAGTGGACCGCGCGAAGGGCTTTAAAAGGCATAGGCCTCAAAGCAAAGGAAAAAAAGAAAAAGCCAGCACTTTCAAAAAATAATGTTCAGACAGAAAGGACTTTCTAGAACGTCACAAAGACTGGACAGTTGAAGATTAGAAAATGGTCAGTTATAAATAAACTTGACTAATGTTTTATATTAACGAAATAATTAATCAATAATTTTTTATTTTTAGGTTATTTGGTCAGATGAAACCAAAATTAACCGTTATCAGTCAGATGGGCGCTGCTGGTACTGGTCCCGCGATCCTTCTTCACTGAATCCTCAAGGGGTAAAACAAACTATGAAACATGTGACGTTCTAGAAAGTCCTTTCTGGCCAGAACATTATTTTTTGAAAGTGCTGGCTTTTTCTTCTTTTCCTTTGCTTTGAGGCCTATGCCTTTTAAAGCCCTTCGCGCGGTCCACTCACTTATTGGCTTTCCTATTTCGCGTGTAGCTTCCTTTGGAGTCTTGCCTGCGATCACTAATCGAGTCAAATCTCTCGCGTCCCGATCTGACAACAACTTCTTCCGGTCTCTCTTGCTTGGTGGTAATGAATCGCACTCATTGCGAATATTTATAACAGATCCATGTGATATTCCTAGCTTTATTTGCACTTCGCGAGTGGAATATCCTTTTTCTAATAAGGATTTCGCTTCTGACTTAATAACACTGCTTAGTGGCTTCATTGTGTGACGAACAAACCATAAGTGATTATCAAAAGGTATCAGAGAGCGGTACTGCCGATAATGGCTCAGGAATAACGGTGAATTTGCCAAGTTTATATGAAGTGCAAAAATGGTCAAATGGACCAGTTTTAGAATTAAAATTGTTTCTCTTAAACTAAAAAGTATTTTTGATTAAAATTTTCTGGTTTTGTTAATAAGAAAGAGTATTATTAATAAAAAAATTTTGGTTTAAATCCAACACATACTTTTCAAATTATTGAATAAAACCTTCGAACATTCACATCACTTGACCAATTTTGCTCGTCAGTATATATATATATATATATATATATATATATATATATATATATAATTATTACGAAAACTATATTAATTTTTATTTACAAATATATGAATAAGATCACTAAGAATCAGTATTTCATTGATTTCTAGTAGAAACGCTTATTTTTTGTTACTTTATCTTATATCTCATTAATTATAGTCAATAGAAGTAAAATTTCGCTGTAAAATCAGTAATCTAGCTAGTTCGTTTGTTTACCGCTACGGTGCGCTATTTTTCTTGTACTTAGGTTTTAGTTATGAGAATTATATAAAGCTTGCAAAAGGCGACAGATAAAATTAAAAGTATATTTTAATGCAGACCGGTTATGTGTGTCAGAGGCAAAAATGGGGGTACTACTGGCACCTCGAGTAACACCTTCTCGACCTTTTTCTAACTGCGGAGTCGATTATGTTGGATCTCTTGTCTTAAGAGAAGGAAAGCGATGAAATGCTCGAAATAGCAAGGCTTATGTAGGTGTATTCGTATGTTTCGCTATGAAGGCAATTCACCAGGAAGTAATTAGCGACTTAACGACTGAAGCCTTTTTAGCCGCTCTCAAGCGTTTTATTTCGCGTCGGGGATGTCCGGTCGCCATATTTTCTGATAACGGCACCAATTTTAAGGGTGCATTGCGTCAATTATCAGAATTTTATAGGTTGGCCGAGAGGCAAGACAAAATAAAACAATTTTGCTGTGGGTCGCGGATAGCGTGGCACTTTATTCCGCCTGGCGTCCCGCATTTCGGCGGGCTGTGGGAGTCGGCGGTGAAGTCCGCAAAATATCATATTGTAGGCGGTTCGCACCTGACTTTCGAAGAATTGTAAACAGTATTGTGCGAAATAGAGGCTGTGCTCAATTCGCGTCCGTTGACACCGCTGAGTTCTGATCCGAATGATTTAGTTTATTTTACGCCAGGGCATTTTTTGATTGGTGGCGCATTGAATGATTTTCCTTGTCCCGACCTCATCGATATTAAGCAAAATAGATTGATACGCTGACAGAGAGTCGAGCAACTCGTCAACATTTTTGGAGTCGCTGGAGCCGCGAGTATTTGAACCAACTGCAGCAACGGCAAAAATGGGCAATTAACAAAGGCAAACAAATCGAAATTGGACGATGCTGATCAAATAACAGGGCTTTCTACCTTTATAATGGATGCTTGGTCGCATAAGTGAGATTCATCCTGGAGCGAATGGCATCGCCCGGTCAGCAACAGTGGTCACAAGGGATCGATTGTTAGATCTCTGTCAAAATTATCGATATATACCATTAAAAGATTAGCATGATTTAAATCACTATATTAAATTGATGCACTTTGCAAAGCATAGGCAAAAAGATAAATTTTCTCTTATGTTATTTCTTTAATTTGACTGTAAGCTAAATTAGTTGATATTTATTGACGAAAATAATTATTTGACTCAATTTAAATTTATTTGAATTGTGTATTACTCTGACTTGTAATCTTTGTGATTACTTGTATATTTTATTATTTATTATTTATTTATATTATTTGTCATATTGTTTATATTCATTCAATTATTATATGTTAATATTGTAAGACACAGTCTTTCAAGGCGGACGGTGTTTTGTATTATTTTCAATTTACTTCATTTCATATATTTCTACATATTTCATTATACGTCTCAAACGAGCTATTTGCTATTCTTATATCTGTTATTGAAAGTTATTATCATGTATTATCTCCGGCTTCGAGTCGATTGTTATGAAACGTGATCGCTACAGAAACGAGATGATCGTGAGATCTCGTAAATTCTCGGAACATTCGAGATTCGGAAGATTCGCGGTATATAAGCTTCTCGGAGCCGATGGACAGGGTCTTGCTAATTATACCGCCGCCACGCATAATTCGTTAGGGCAAGTAACATAGTAATTATTACAAAGATAGAAATTATTAAGAAGAAGAGAGTTTATTTCATAATACACCCTCAAAGGAGTCGTGGCTACAACAGTAAAGAAATTTAGAGGCTTATGCCTCGACTTGCGTCGCCCGTGGAACCACCCGGGATTTCCACACAAGAAATCTAACATCTCACGAAAACGAAACACGAAAATGGCGACGACGACAGAACGGCCGTGTAACGGACGAAATCGCGTATATGGCTCACAATAATTATTTAAAGTTGGGCAACCTCACCAATATGCTTGCTCCTGTGGCCAGGGGATGATCCTTGGCTCCGTCTTCTCTGCTCTTCTGCAACGAAAACATCACGACAACGAAAAAGACAACTGTACTAAACGAGCGCCCGCGCCAGAGAGAGTTCCTGGATCTCGTGATCCAGGATCGATAACGTCAATCCTGCGCGTAGGGGTGCGTGGATGCGCGGCCAATCGCGTCGTTACACGGAAGATTTCGCGGCGCTCCGCGACAATGCCGTATCGGGAGCCATAATAGTCCTGTGAATTAAATTGTGCCAAATTCTTGGCGATTCTGTTCAAGCAGCTATTTTCCGGTGGATCTTTCACCGGCGTTCCCGGAGGGTAGCGGCGACACGAACCCTGTAATCCTGGGCCTAGAAAGCCGCTTTTTGGCAGTGTTCGTCCTCCTCTTGCCGGGTGTGCGCCTCGATATTTGGTGTGATCCTTGCTCAGACGTTGTCTCCTGACTGTCGCTGTTAGCGGGCTGCAACATCTCTTCTCGCTGCTGGGAAAGATTTCCCCTCATCCTCTTCTCCTTCCGGAAAAGCCGCTTCGACGAGGTGCCTCAATCACAAAGTTACAACAAAAAAATATAATTAAACGCGATATCGCAAATTATTGCTCGTCTCTCCGGAGATTTCGATATGATTCTCGCAATCCTGTCTGGCGCGGCCGCTCGTGCCTCATTAGGATTTCCGGAGCGGATTGACACGCGGGACGGCAACGTCACAACGTTCACAATAAATTTTAGAGAGTGAATTTAGAAAATAGATGGGTTTTATTTTAATATTAAATAAAAAAAAATGGATATAAGATATAAGAAACAAATACTATACATATACATATAAAAATTATATTATTTATTGTCATCAACATTTGTTATATATTATATATAGTTTCTTATTATTTTCAGAATTTATATGCCTATATAACAATTGTTTCTTTAAACCCTATAATATGAGGTTAAAACTGTCCTTTACTGAGATTTTCAGAAATTAAACCTACACTGATCGTACCAACAAAAATTTTATAGTGTTACACAGCGTAATTTAGCGTGTTCTAGCTGGAAAACGCCCATTGTTACGTAAACGTGATCAAAGATTGAAAAATGATCAATGATTAAAAATTTAATATTCCAATATTGGTTCAATATTGTTAAATGTTGAAAATAATAAATATACAATTGAAGCGGAAATTCTTCTCGATATTACCGAAAGATGGTAAAAAATGGAATATAAATAATTTATTACGATTTTCGTGAACTTTTCTATTAAGGAGCATAGGTTCCACATTTAAACGAATTAAAATATCTAAACGACGAAATATTCTGACCCTGATTTTGTATTAAAGTTTGTGCGATGTATTTATATATAAATTTACATATATTATATACACATATGTTTGTGAGATATATTTATATATAAATGTACATATATTATACATATATAATATGTATTTATATACACATCATACTAATCATCATGTTATGATCAATATAGTATTTTTAATAAATACTTTCGATCAGAATAAATAATAATGATATAAATTGTATCAATAATATCTTTATCAATGTATGCGCGTGTAAGATTCTAATGTGAATCAATTTTAAAAAAATACTATAATTTATGCATTTATATATATTCGCTAACTAAAACTAATCCATATATATTTACAGATTACGAGAATGGATTTTATTTCTTTGATACTATGCACCTTGTTTGTTGTTTTAATAATTCCCGTAATTATATTAACGTATCATCAATATATTCTTCGAAGAAAACTCAAGAACATTCCTCAATATGGCAGATTTCCTTTTGGTGTAGCATTTGAACTAATAAAACTGACAAACCATGGTAAAGAATTTTATGAATAAAATATTGTTTTTATGCTTTTATAGATGTCATTTATATATTTTTAGCAAAAAAATTTGAAACAAAAAATTCATCATTTATTTTAAATTAGTGTAATATACGTAAAATACATAATATATTACGTTTAATACGTAAATAATCAGCATAATAGTAAAAATTAAATACTAAATCTGATTATGTGCTTATTTACAGAAATCGTACAATGGTATTTACAACGTATGCTAATTTAAAGAAGGAATTTTCGTACATTGGCTTACCATATTTCCATTCATTAATATTTATAAACCTGAATTATTAGAAGTAAGAATGAAAAGAATCTTTCTAATATAAAATATCGGTCATTATATTTTTTGTGATTATAAGTATATAAATACATAATAATTTGGTAGTTGGAGGGCAAAGAAGAAACAACACTTCCTTTTTTCTAATTGCTCGTATATTTCAAAATAAATATTATTATATTACATGAAATAGAAACGAACGTTTCGAATTATCTTTTGATCCATCTTCAGAGCGACATTAATAATACGCATTAGAGAGTTATACGATGATGCATTAAATTACAAAATTATCTGAATTGACGCGCAGATAACGTTAAATTGCATCTCGCAAAGATCTGGTAAGCATATTGTTTCAAATAATTCTTCCAATTATTGTAATGTAATAATATTCATTTATATATAATGTAATTTATATGTAATGTAATAATATTCATTTTGAAATATACGAATAATTAAAAAGGAGGAAGTGTTGTTTCTTCGTTGCACCCCAACTACCGCACTGTGGCTCTAATTTGCAAATTTTGATTTAATTTTAAATTTTTTCGTTGTCTATATAATAATTGATCAAAATTTCAGACGTATAAAATATCATATAAATATCATATCAACGTATAAAATACATATCTGCTGACTTAGCTTTTCTTTCCACATAAGTTACAAAAGTTTATGAAGTTAGTTCTCAGATAAACAGTGCTAAGATGTGTCGAGACTATCTATATTAAATAGAAGATTTATTATTAAGAGATAATGCATGCGTCTATTATATTTTATTTGCATTATCAAAGATTTGTCTTTCGAGAAAGATAGTTCACGGTCAAATTTAATTTTTCAAGTTGATGTATACTTTGGCAATTTAGTCTGATTTCGGTTTCATCTTTAGGATATTATGATGTAAGAATGTTTATTAATTTAATGCACTTGGAAAACTATGTGTAATGAAATAACATAAAAAAATGAATTAAAAATATTGAATAAAATTTTTACATAAGACGCTATTTCCAAAAAAGTAAAAATTTGAAGAAAAGACGTCTTATATAACAAATAATAAAATATTATGGAGTTCTATTATTTCTGAATTTATTTGTGTAGATTATTATGACCAGTACTGTAAATATCGAGAAAGGACATCCATATCCACTGCTGGAATCTTGGTTAGGCAAAGGACTTCTGACTTCTACAGGTAAATCCATAACCTTTTTCAATTTATTTTTCCATAAATTATTTTTAATATCTACATAAACATGAAAAGTAATTTGTGAGTTTATATTAGATTATGCGTTTTTGACGGTTTTATGTGGTTATTCTCGGAAGTTCTCAACAAACTATATAAGAAAAGATGAAAGAGTAAAGTTTTATTCTAATACAAATATGCAAATTTGTATATATCTGTAATCTGATAAAAAAAAGATATTCTTTCACATTCTTATTCTTGTGTTCAATTACTTATGTAATTGCTTTTATGTTGATATTAATTATTTATGAAAATTGGAGTCTTTATATGTTGATATTAATTATTCATTGAATAATTATTCAATCTTTAAAATATTACTAAATTGTTTGTGCAATTTTTTTTATTCAAATTTATAAATATTCAGTGACGATATGCAAAAAGGATTAATAATAAAATAGGATAAAAAAATGTATATAATAATATTACAATAATATAAAAATATATATAATATATAATATTATAATATAATATAATATTATAATATTATAATATACAGGGAGATCCAGAACAAACGTTTGTCTTTAAAAAAATAAATTGTCGAGTCTATTCTAAGACGATTTTCCCTTTACCAAAATTGTCTACGAGGCTTAGTTTTTAAATTATTAAATAAAATAGTTTGCGAATTACGGAACGAGTACAAGAGGTAGACAGGGACGGCGCAACTCACCGTCCGATACAGGCGATCATGTGGGGCGCTCGACGCGATCAGCTGATTGCTGCACACGATGAGTGTAACAATCAGTGTGTGTGTGTGTGTGTGTGTGTGTGTGTGTGTGTGTGTGTGTGTGTGTGTGGTGTATTTATGCACGCGTATCCACACATGCACCGTACTCTCTCTCTTTCTCTCTCTCTCTCTCTCCCTCTTTCTCTCTCACTCTCTCACTCACTCACTCACTCATTCTTACCTTAATAATGAGATTCTTCATACTGCTGATAAATAGCAGTGCCCAGTGTGTTGCACGATAATAATCGTCGTCGACGAGACGTCGTTTCTTCAACACGCAGTCTAACACATCGTCAAATAAGCGAAGTTTTTTCTATCATCACTTTCGACACTTTTACAAATTTACTCGCGCACTTAATCACTCACGATTGATAAAAGGAGGAATTTACCAACGGTTACGGTACGAATTTAATAAACGGTTAACGCATTTAATTATTAATTACACACTCGATTAAAGAAACGCGTTAACAGAACGCGATACTCGATGCAAAGCGCGCGACGCGACGACCGACGACAAGCAGGTCAAGTTAGTACTAGCGCGTAATGCTACACGTTTATGTTTGGCAGCGCTAGAGGCGCTAGTACTAATCTGACCTGCTTGTCGTCGGTCGTCGCGTCGCGCGCTTTGCATCGAGTATCGTTCTGTTAACGCGTTTCTTTAATCGAGTGTGTAATTAATAATTAAATGCGTTAACCGTTTATTAAATTCGTACCGTAACCGTTGGTAAATTCCTCCTTTTATCAATCGTGAGTGATTAAGTGCGCGAGTAAATTTGTAAAAGTGTCGAAAGTGATGAAAGAAAAAACTTCGCTTATTTGACGATGTGTTAGACTGCGTGTTGAAGAAACGACGTCTCGTCGACGACGATTATTATCGTGCAACACACTGGGCACTGCTATTTATCAGCAGTATGAAGAATCTCATTATTAAGGTAAGAATAAGTGAGTGAGTGAGTGAGTGAGTGAGAGAGAAAGAGGGAGAGAGAGAGAGAGAGAAAGAGAGAGAGTACGGTGCATGTGTGGATACGCGTGCATAAATACATCACACATACACACACACACGCACGCACGCACGCACGCGCGCGCGCACACACACGCACGCATACACACGCACACACGCACACACACAAACACACACACACACACACACTGATTGTTACACTCATCGTGTGCAGTAATCAGCTGATCGCGTCGGGCGCCCCACATGATCGCCTGTATCGGACGGTGAGTTGCGCCGTCCCTGTCTACCTCTTGTACTCGTTCCGTAATGCGCAAACTATTTTATTTAATAATTTAAAAACTAAGCCTCGTAGACAATTTTGGTAAAGGGAAAATCGTCTTAGAATAGACTCGACAATTTATTTTTTTAAAGACAAACGTTTGTTCTGGATCACCCTGTATATATTAATATTTTTGTAATATACAGGGTGACCCATTTTAACTTAGGCAGCCAAATAACTCGAAAAATAAGCAAGATAGAGAAAAATGTTTTAGACAAAAGTTGTATGGTTTCGAGGGGGCCATAAGATGGTATCATTGGTTTGACCTTGAAGAGTCATTTGAAGGTCACATGAAGGTCACCTTCAATTTCTTAAATGGAACCTACTATTTGTCATTGCATATTCTTGTAGCTTATCTCGAGAACTTTTCAAAACACTATAATTAAGTACCTTTTCGTTAAGTACTTTTTGAGTTATGAGGCTTGAAATAATTTCTTAATTTTACATAAACCGTAAAATATCTTGTAAAATATTCATTTTTCGATTATCTTACCTTAATACTTTTACGTACAAAATAATGAGAGGAATCAATTGGTGTAAAGAAAACACATAGTTGTTTTTAAGAAAAAATATGGAATTGTTAATTGCAAATTATATATTTTTTCTTCAAAACAACTATGTGTTTTCTTTACACCAGTTGATTCCTCTCATTATTTTGTACGTAAAAATATTAAGGTAAGATAATCGAAAAATGAATATTTTACAAGATATTTTACGGTTTATGTAAAATTAAGAAATTATTTCAAGCCTCATAACTCAAAAAGTACTTAACGAAAATGTACTTAATTATAGTGTTTTGGAAAGCTCTCGAGATGAGCTACAAGAATGTACAAAAATATATAGGATGTTCCATTTAAAAAAATTGAAGTGACCTTCACGTGACCTTCAAATGACTCTTCAAGGTCAAACCAATGATACCATCTTATGGCCCCCTCGAAACCATACAACTTTTGTCTAAAACATTTTTCTCTATCTTGCTTATTTTTCGAGTTATTTGGCTGCCTAAGTTAAAATGGGTCACCCTGTATATATTAATATTTTTATCATTTTTTTATTTATAAATATGTAGGCGCATATTTTCTTTATCTCTTATACGATATTTTTAATAAATAAATGTACCACTATACTATTTTCATACTACTTCAGGAAAACAATGGCTTCATGATAGAAAATTGATCGGGCCAACATTTCACTTTAGTATATTGGAGCAATTTGCTGTGGTTATGTACGAAAAAGCAGAGATCTTGATAAAATGTCTGGAAAAGGAGATAGCAAAGAATCCAGGGATGCCCATCAATATTTTTCCGTTCACTAACAATGTTGCGCTTGACGTTATATGTGGTAATAAATATATATATATATACAGGGTGTTTCATTTTAATCCGACCAGTCGAATATCTCGAAAACCAAGCCCGGGAGAGAAAAATATTTCAGACAAAAGTTGTTTGGTTTCGAGGGGGCCATAAGATGGTGACAATGATTTGACCTTGAACAGTCATTTGAAGGTCACATAAAGGTCACCTTAAATTTCTTAAATGGAATACCCTATATATTTTTGCACATTCTTGTAGCTGACATCGAGAGCTTTCCAAAACACTATAATTAAGTACCTTTTCGTTAAGTACTTTTTGAGTTATGAGGCTTGAAATAATTTCTTAATTCTACATAAACCGTAAAATATCTAGTAAAATATTCATTTTTCGATTATCTTACCTTAATACTTTTACGTACAAAATAATGAGAGGAATCAATTGGTGTAAAAAAAACACATAGTTGTTTTGAAGAAAAAATATGTAATTTGCAATTAACAATTCCATATTTTTTCTTAAAAACAACTATGTGTTTTTTTTACACCAATTGATTCCTCTCATTATTTTGTACATAAAAGTATTAAGGTAAGATAATCGAAAAGTGAATATTTTACAAGATATTTTACGGTTTATGTAAAATTAAGAAATTATTTCAACCCTCATAACTCAAAAAGTACTTAACGAAAAGGTACTTAATGATAGTGTTTTGGAAAGCTCTCGAGATAAGCTACAAGAGTGTGCAAAAATATATAGGGTGTTCCATTAAAAAAATTGAAGTGACCTTCACGTGACCTTCAAATGACTCTTCAAGGTCAAACCAATGATACCATCTTATGGCCCCCTCGAAACCAAACAACTTTTGTCTGAAATATTTTTCTCTCCCGGGCTTGGTTTTCGAGATATTCGACTGGTCGGATTAAAATGAAACACCCTGTATATATATATATATATATATATATATATATATATATATATATGTATGTATCATTATAATATATATTTCTTGGACATAAAAGAATATCGTTAATATAGTATATGTAGTATATGTTATGCTACAGCAACAAACTATTATGAGCTGTAACATGAATAAAGAGACTTGTCAAATACACTAAATTTCAATTTGTTGAATCGACAAGTTTATTCATTATAATAATAAGTTAAATATATTTACTGGAAACATAGATTATTTTGCTTTAACATTAAATTTATGTTTCCAAAATCAAATTAGCATATAAAATCTTTCTGTTCTGGAAATAAATTTTACCGTCACTTCGAATAATTAACTTTTATATTAAATACCGTTTGTTTGTATGAAATGAAATTTATTGAATGTATAGCAATGGTTTTGCTGCAACAGCAAAATTATTTCTTTCCATGTTTCTATAATTACTGATTACAAGCACAATATAATTTTGATAAGGTCAATTTCAGACAGTGTATATATAAATGCAAAAAACTGAATTTTATTTTTTATATTTTATTTAATTGTGAATATAGAGAAAAAGAATCTTTAAATAAATATAAGACTTATTCACGTAAATTAAATAAAAGCAAAAACATTAAATAAATTAAATAAAAGCAAAATTTTATGTCGATATTAATTTCTGTGTAACAACATTATTCGATTCTATATTATTTTCGACAGTTATGAATATTAATTTTATTTCTTTTCTGAAATAAGCAATGTAAAATATTTTGCGAGATTTATGATGATATTGTCACTATTTTGTAGAAACGGCAATGGGTGTGAATACACATGCTCAAGAAGGTGAAATCAAGTATACCGCAATAATACATAGGTTCGAAAAGTCATGAATTATATTATTTTATTAGTAATAATTTAGTTGATAACATTAATAATTTATTAAGATTTTCTAAGACTTAAGACAGCACATTTCGTATGATTAATTAATTAATATAATAGTATAAATATGCTGTTACATCGGTTAAAGTTTTAACTTTCAGAGTTTCTAAATTAGTAATAAAGCGATTAATTCAACCGTGGCTATGGTCAGATTGGTTGTATAACTTAATGCCTGCAGGAATGGAATATAAATCAATGATTAATATAATACATAAATTTACGAGAGAGGTATGTGCAAAAAAAATGCTAATGATATATTAATAATGATAATTATAATGATAATGATAATAATGATAATGATAATGATATTAATAATGATAATGATAATAATGATATTAAAATATAGCGATAATGTATTAAAATAACGGCAGAATTTTATTAAATTAATTGTTGGCTTTATTTTTTTGTTTGAATGAATCCAACAAATTTACAACTGAGAAATAATAAATTTCAGGTAATACATAAGAAAAAGATTATTCGACAATTACAAAACGATTCTACTAAAGCGGAAAATGAAGATGATAAACCTGATATAGGTGCGGTTATACAATTATAATTATATGTATGTTTTAGTAGTTTTTGTTAATAAATTTTTTAATTATTATTGGGAAATTTGTTTCCTTAGGTAAACTGGAGAGGAAAGCTTTTCTGGATCTATTACTAGATCAAAATGAGAAGGACAAAATTCCATTAACCGATGATGAATTGAGGGCACAAGTTGATACATTCATGTTCGAGGTGAGAGAAAAAATTCTTTAAATGTAAAACTCATTTTTACCAGATTCTATAATGTAATTATAAGTGAATGTTATAAAATGGTAAGGATATATAATGATATAGGGTCACGATACAACTGCGGTTGCCATAACCTGGACACTCTTTCTTTTGGGCAATAATCTAGAGCATCAAAAAAAAGTTCATGAAGAACTCAAGGAAGTTTTCAAGGATTCAGAGACACCAGCCAACGTAAAAGAACTGTCGCAATTAAAGTATCTCGATAGGGTCATAAAAGAAGCGCTCAGATTATTCCCAAGTGTACCTATAATCACAAGAAAATTATCGGTAGATACAAAAATAGGTATGATAAAATTTATTTCTATTAATATAAAAATTAAAGGAATCATAAGATATTCACATTAATTTGTAAATTTGTAAATTAATAAAATTTGATATTAAGTGATATTTTTCCTTACATGATAAAGATATTGTGTTTCTCTTGATAGAGATACATTTTTTTATTTATTAAAGGCTAAATAAATGCGATTCAGTAAAAAAATCAATATCTAAAAATCTACTTTAGATGGTTTCTAATTTGCGACAAAATTCAAGAAATAATAAAATAATATCATAAAATTCTATTTATCATTTGCCCCGTATAAATTCTTTATACTTATATTATATACTTTTATTATACTTATATTATACTTATATTAAATACTTTTATTATACAAATAGAATTTTTTCAAATTTTTCGAATTATTATTTATCTATTGTAGGTTTAATATTATATTGTGGATTTTACACAAAGTACAACTTTTATCTTGTGGATTCTGAAAGTATAATTTTTTAGATTACAAAAACATTTACATTATATATGTATATGATTTATCAATATAAACTTTTGTGTATCTGTTTATGTGAGAAAGAAACAGAATACAGTTTATGTATATCTAGGAAGGGAACAGAATGTAATCTGTAACAATCTATTTTTCAGGCGATTATATGTTCCCAAAAGGTGTTACAGTTGCATTGGGAATTGCATTAATGCATAGAAATCCGAAGGTTTGGTCAGATCCGTTGAAGTTCGATCCAGATCGTTTTCTTCCGGAAAATTCGAAACATAGAAATCCATATGCCTACATTCCATTTAGTGCTGGACCAAGAAATTGTATTGGCCAGAAATTTGCTTTACTTGAAGAGAAAACGATGTTAACAGCTATTCTGAGAAAGTGGAGAGTGGAAAGTGTAAAAAAATTAGTTGAATTGGAGGCCACTCTTATTTTGCGACCAACCGAAGACATATTCATCCATTTCACGCCAAAGAAATAATTAATTTACCAACAAATGTTCATTTTTTCTTATCGTGCGCAATCTTTATAATCTTTTTCGATTATGGAATTTTTGAATCGTTATTCTCGTTGCAGATATAGCATACTACTATTGTATATTATGTATTAATATATAATAATTCAGAGTGATATGAAATATACGTTTGAATCACAAAATAACATCGGTGAGGAAAGAAGGTGGAAACCCCGAAGTATCTCGAAAAATATAAGTTTTATAGAAAATTGTTTCAGATAAATGTTATTAGACAAATAAATGTAAAATATGACTACATATATGTATATATATATATATGTATATATATATATATATATATATATATATATATATATATGTAAAAAAGGTATTGTTAATTGCAAATTACATATTTTTTCTCCGAAACAATTATGTGTTTTTTTTATTACACCAATCGATTTTTCACATTATTTTGTGTATAAAAGTATTAAGGTAAGATAATTGAAAAATGAATATTTTACAAGATATTTTACGATTTATGTAAAATTAAGAAATTACTTCAAGCCTCGTACACCCCTTTTCTTTCAAAAACTAAGCATTTTAGAGAAAAACGTTTTCAACAAAAATTATATGGTTTTGAGGGGAACATAAGATGGTATCATTGGTTTGATCTTGGATGGCATCGTTAAGGTGAGGTCAAGGACACCTTTAATTTCTTAAATGGAACCACCTATTTTTTATTGCATATTCTTATAGCTTATGTCGAGAGCTTTCCAAAACACTATAATAAAGTATTTTTTCATCAAGTACTTTTCGAGTTATAAGGCTTGAAATAATTTCTTAATTTTACATAAACCATAAAATATCTAGTAAAATATTCATTTTTCGATTATCTTACCTTAATACTTTTATGTACAAAATAATGAGAGGAATCGATTGGTGTAAAACACATAATTGTTTCGAAAAAGAAATGTAATTGTTAATTGCAAATTACATTTTTTTTTTTCGAAATAATTTTGTGTTTTCTTTACATCAATTGATTCCTCTCATTATTTTGTACATAAAAGTATTAAGGTAAGATAATCGAAAAATGAATATTTTACTAGATATTTTATGGTTTATGTAAAATTAAGAAATTATTTCAAGCCTTATAACTCGAAAAGTACTTGATGAAAAAATACTTTATTATAGTGTTTTGGGAAGTTCTCGACATAAGCTATAAGAATATGCAATAAAAAATAGGTGGTTCCATTTAAGAAATTAAAGGTGTCCTTGACCTCACCTTAACGATGCCATCCAAGGTCAAACCAATGACACCATCTTATGTTCCCCTCAAAACCATACAATTTTTGTCGAAAACGTTTTTCTCTAAAATGCTTAGTTTTTGAAAGAAAAGGGGTGTACGGGTGGTCTAGAACACCCTGTATATATATATTGTGACGTTGCCGTCCCGACGCGCGTCATCCGCCGCAAAAATCTTGACGGAACGCGAGCCGAGCGGCCGTGCCAGAAAAAGATTGCGAAAGCAGTATCGAGATCTCCGGAGAGACGAGCGATAATTGTTATTTAGCGTCCTTATTTATTTTTTTTATATATTATTTTGTACATGGGGCAACCCGCCGGAGAACATCGAGAAGAGAACGAAGAGGAATCTTTCGCGACCATCGACACGGCGCTTCCATTCCAGCCTCCGATTCGAGTGCGGAGATAGCGCCCGAGGATCAGGACAGCGCAGAGTCGCGGATGGAATTCGCCCCAACAAAGGGAAGAAGAACCACCCCTAAAAACGGCTGTCTAGGCCCGGAATGACGAGGCCCGATCGTCGCCATCCTCCGAACACGCAGATCAAAGACCGGCCGGAAAATGACCGTCAATAACGGATCGTCACAAATTTAGAAGATCTAAATTATCGGGGCCGTTACGATTCCCGATACGGTGTTGTCGCGAGGCGCAATGATATCTCGCGTGTCGCGGCGCTATTAGCTGCGGAGCCGCTCACCCCTGCGCGTAGGATTGACGCCGTTATCGACCCTGGATCGCGAGATTCAGGCAAACACTCTGGCGCGGGCGCTTATCGAGAAGAGTTGTTCTTTTGATCGTTGTCGTTTTCGTGCGTGTCGAGTTTGTCTTGTGCTGAGAACAGAGAGGACGGAACCGAGGATCATCCCCTTCGAGGAAGGAGCGAGTATCGGTGAGGTTGCCCATCTCTAATTTGTGAGCCACGTACGCGATCTTGTCCGTTACTCGGCCGTTCTGTCGCCGTCACCATTTTCGTGTCTCGTTGTCGCTCGGGCTTTGCCCTGAGCTTTCGATTTTCGTGCATTTCGGGCGACTGGAGACAAGCGACTGAGGCGTCGAAGACGATCGTAACGTCGGCCTTAATTGATAGGGAACCGTTCGTCTCTTTCCGGGATTCGGGGTGTCGCGAAACACGTAGCGATCGGCTCTCGTACATCGACCACGTGCACGGTAAATCGCGGGGAATACGTTCGCTATACGTGCTGTCGTAAAGAGTTGTCGAAGCCGCGTAAGACATCCCCGCAATCGATTTTCGTGCGATTTTCGTGTGGTAATTAGCGTGTGTGTGTGAGTGTTGCGTGTCGTGACTTTGCGAATATCGTTCTGTCTTTGTCACGCTTATCACGTTGTATGATCTGTGCTTATTTCGTGTTATTTGTCGTAGGTGTGAGTGTGTCGCGGTGCGTAATAAATTACGACAAATTGCGAGATTGCCGAAATTCGAGAGATTCGCGTGAGTAAAGAGCCGAAAAGTAAAGTACGAGCTGCGTAATCGGCGCCCGACGGCTATCGATAATCGATCATAGGAACCGTACTCGTCGCAAGCGAGGTCTATCGTCTTCGCAAATTAATTAATTATTCTTGCTGGATCATTAGGCATTCTTTCGAACCGATTGCTGTCGATGAGAGTATCAAGATTAAAAATTAGAGCGAGTAAAAGTGCGTTTGCGGGAAAAGCCCTGTAAAGTAAGACGACGATTTAATTGTCGAATTATTATTAGGTTTTTCGAAGCGCCGTTCGGCCGCGCGAAGTCTGGCCATAAAAACGGTCTAGAAGAAATACCAGGAATGTGTTATCGCTTTCTTAGATTCTCGATTTCGCGTGAATATTCGATCCGTCTGATTTACGTTTGGCGAATTTCGATTATTATCACCGCTGTCGAATGATTATTTGTTATATCTCGTTGATTTTTCTAATTTATGTTATTATTATTTCTCTCTTTAATTTGTTATTTTTTTTATTTTATTTTCTTAATAAATGTGTTATATTTTTCTATATTAAGTCCGCGTAATTTATTTGAGTGTTGACCTTTCATAAATGTGGATTCTGTCGTGTTTGTCGAATTTCTGAATTTCCAAAGCCTCGTATAAAACAATTAAATTTTCCATAGACCCTACCCCTCTACCGTTAGGCGAGCTAGTCGGGCCGTGGCGAATAAGGCAAGTGTTTTTCGCGTTATTTTGACGTTAAACGAACTGATACGTAAAAGACCGTATCTGACGCCCAACTTCGATATTTCGATACGGCCTTCGCTTCGCCGCGGCTCGCGCAGAACATCCTCCATCTCTGTTCCTTCGAGCGCGAGTATTCTCTATTCGCCTTGTGTTTTTGACGTTTTTGCTCCCTCTCATCCTCCTTAACACCCGAGGATAATAAAATATAACGTCGCAATATATATATATGTATATATATATATATATATATATATATATATATATATATATAATATAGGGTGTTCCATTTTAACTCTCGGGACAAAATGTTATGCGACGTGGGTTAAAAAATAATAATTCCAGTCACTTGTCAATATATATATAGTGGCTTTTTATTAAAAGAAGCGAATAGAAAATAATATACTTCCGAACAAAGAATAGCAAGTACGATAAAGAATAATCGAGAACGATGACGAGAGTATATAAGGAAGTTCCATCAATCGTAAAAACCATAAAGTAACTGCACGATAATTATTCTTTAGTTGGTATGATTTTTAGGGCTAGGTATCGCGCATATTACAAACTGATGTTCAACACGCCCTCTCCATGCTAGCCGAAAGATATTTTAATCCTAGCATCTTGATGCAAGCTTCATGTTTGGGTCGGGTCAGCTTTTTTGTTAGAATGTCCGCAGTCATGTCATCAGCAGAGATGTGATTTACTTCGATGTCGCCGTTTTTCAGGATTTCTCGTATAAACGTGTGTACTCTTATGTCGATGTGCTTGCTTCTCGCATGAAATACCGGATTTTTAGCGAGCTTAAGTGCTCCCATGTTGTCGCTGTACAACTTTACATTGGCTAGATCTTTGAGGTTTAAAGATGCGAGGAATCTGCTAAGAAATATGGCTTTTTTGGTGGCATCGGAAAGTGTCATATATTCGGCTTCGGCTGAAGAAAATGCTACAGTCTTTTGTTTTCTAGAATCCCAAGATATTGGTCCGCCTTCTAATAAGAACGTGTACCCGGTGTGAGATCGTTGATCTATGGTGCAACTCTCCCAGTCGAAGTCAACGAAGCCGATTAGAGGTTTTAGTCCTAGTTCGTAGATTAGTTCTAGATCCTTGGTTCCTTTTAGATATCGTAGTACTTTCTTCGCTGCAGTCCAATGGGAATTGTTGTAGCAGTTGTTAAACTGTCCTAGTTGATTTACTGCGAAGCTTATATCTAGTCTGGTGGTGACGGATAGATACGTGAATGCTCCGACTAACTCTCGATAAGGTATCTCGATATCGAGCTTAGATTGTTCTTCGTCATTCTTCTCTAGCTTTGTATGAAGGTCACATGGGGTGGATACGCATCGGTCATTTTAAATCGCTGTAATATGTCATCTATGTATCCTTTCTGCTTCAATGTTATTTTATTTCCGTTACGTGAAAACTCTATTCCTAAGCATTGTTTATTAATATATATATATATATATATATATATATATATATATATATATATATATATAAATATAGAAATATAAAAAATAAAAGATTATTAGGTTATTAAATAATTGTTAAAACAGCAACTATTAAAAAAAAGAAAGTAAAATCAATGCAGCTAGTCAAGTCATTAATAATTTAATGCCATCAATTTAATCGACCTAAAAGGAGTTCTATATAATATAGAGTTTTATAAATGTATGATAGTATTTTAAGGAATAAACATGCATATACTAAAATAAAGAAAATATATAGACGTACATATACATACAGTACCGGCCAATAGTATATCACCTTTATGTTTTTTGAGGATAACTTAATTCAAGTGCCATATATTTCTATCTAGTCATGTTTAAATAATGTTTCAATGATAGGTATATAAATATGTTTTAATAATAGGTATATAAGTTACTGAACAAAGAGACTTTTCATTCAATAATGAAAACAATTTAAAAAAAATTAATTAAATATACCCAGTAAGCAAAATGCGCGCAATTTGCCAGCAGATTGGCGACAGATTTCCACAAAAGTTGCTAGCAGATTGGCATCCGTTATGTCTGCAATAGGCTCACGATTTGCTAGCAAAACCTGCTCACAGAATCTGACAGCAGATTGTCAGCAAAAACCGAGCAGGATCTGCTAACATCACTTGACGTCAAATTGTCAGCAGAAACCGAGCAGGATCTGCGCGCGCGTAATCTGACGGCAGATTGGCAGCAGATCCCGAGCAGAATCTGCAGCTTCTGGTCATTCATATAAATAAGTAATATAAATACAATAAAATTAATTATTACAGATGCTAAATAAAACTATTATCGGTGAGTTATCGGTTAATTACAATTTTCTTTTAATACAACATATAATATGTAATATCGTTATATAATAATATGTTATATCGTAGTTATATCTCACATAGTAAAAGACTCAATTTAATTAAATTAATAATAAAGTAAATGGTGAAAATAATTAAATTTAACTTATAAAACTTGAGATATAATTTATTTAGAATTAAATTCTTCCTTTATGCTTCAAATAAGCAGTAAATGAATAATTTTCCATTTATCCTATTGCTTCCAACCAGTTTAATATTCTGAATCTTATTTGCTTGTATCACATATCAGAAATTAAAGTGATAGAAATAGTTACTATATTTTTGATCTTTTATTAATAATCGCGACTTTATATATATTTCTGACAGAAATTTGATTGCGATAAAATACATCACATAGCGGTAAGCGAAGGAACTATCGAATCAAATGCAGTTTGTTGCCAATTTGCCATCAGATCACGCATGCAAACTTTGTTCCACTTCTGCTGTCAATCTGCAGTCAAATTGCGCGTACGCAGATTCTGCTTGATTTTTGTCGACAATCTGATATCAAGTCATGTTAGCAGATTCTGCTTGGTTTCTGCCACCAATCTGCGTCAGATTCTGTGAACAGGCTCTGCTCGATTTTTGACATCAATTTGTCAACTTAATTGGTAATAACAGCTTCAGTATCAAATTTGTAGCCTTTTTGCTAACATTAATTGATAGCAAACACTTGGTATGATATGTTTTCTACAGACTTTGCTATCTGGATATGCACGTTGAATTAAGTTATCCTTAAAAAACATAAAGGTGATATACTTTTGGCCGGTACTGTATATACATATTGTTTCATCAATTTGAGAATATTATTAAATTGAAATATAAAATCAATCAAACTTTCTAGTATTTATTTGGATGTACATATTAGATTAAAATATACTTATATTGTATATTGAAATACTTCAAGTACATTTCCTTTAATTTATCATAAATTTTCTTGCATAATATTAAAATTTTACCATACAGCTATCTATAATATTTATATTTATATAGATGTCAATTTGTTCCAAAATAAAATATAAGAAAATTTTTATTAAAATTTAACGAAAAATTTCCTTTATGCAACACTTTTCAAGCTAAATTAAGTAAATAATTGTATTTTAATTAACGACTATATTATTAATGTATAAATAAAAAGTGCTCACAAAGACTTCATATACATATGTCACCATTCAGAAATACAGGATGTTTCTAAATCCATAGAATAAACTTCGTAAATTGGTACAGTAATTGTCACAGTCACGCGTGTACGAATGATTACCTACCTCACAGATGGTTAGTGGATTTCAGTCAAAATAGGCATGTAAAATAGGACGCATCGAAAGACACGGGTTATTTGGCAAATATTGATTTTCTTGACAAAATCTACTACCTGACTTTTTAAACTTGTTCGGTTAGATTCCCATATCTTTGGCGCCATAATATAAAAGTAAATTCCAATAGTATTTTTAGCGGAGAAATATGGGAAAAATAGTTAAAAAGTTCTACGATCAATAAATATTATTAATAAACAATATTAATACTAATATACAGGGTGTCCTAGACCACCCGTACACCCCTTTTCTTTCAAAAACTAAGCATTTTAGAGAAAAACGTTTTCGACAAAAATTGTATGGTTTTGAGGGGAATATAAGATGGTGTCATTGGTTTGACCTTGGATGGCATCGTTAAGGTGAGGTCAAAGACACCTTTAATTTCTTAAATGGAACCACCTATTTTTTATTGCATATTCTTATAGCTTATGTCGAGAGCTTTCCAAAACACTATAATAAAGTATTTTTTCATCAAGTACTTTTCGAGTTATAAGGCTTGAAATAATTTCTTAATTTTACATAAACCATAAAATATCTAGTAAAATATTCATTTTTCGATTATCTTACCTTAATACTTTTATGTACAAAATAATGAGAGGAATCGATTGGTGTAAAGAAAACACATAATTGTTTCGAAAAAAGAAATGTAATTGTTAATTGCAAATTACATTTTTTTTTTCGAAACAATTTTGTGTTTTCTTTACACCAATCGATTCCTCTCATTATTTTGTACATAAAAGTATTAAGGTAAGATAATCGAAAAATGAATATTTTACTAGATATTTTATGGTTTATGTAAAATTAAGAAATTATTTCAAGCCTTATAACTCGAAAAGTACTTGATGAAAAAATACTTTATTATAGTGTTTTGGAAAGCTCTCGACATAAGCTATAAGAATATGCAATAAAAAATAGGTGGTTCCATTTAAGAAATTAAAGGTGTCCTTGACCTCATCTTAACGATGCCATCCAAGGTCAAACCAATGACACCATCTTATGTTCCCCTCAAAACCATACAATTTTTGTCGAAAACGTTTTTCTCTAAAATGCTTAGTTTTTGAAAGAAAAGGGGTGTACGGGTGGTCTAGGACACCCTGTATAATAAATATGTAATTTCATGACACTGTATATAGATTATACGTTTTCGTTTGACATTGTTTACCTTTCTTATATTGAAATTAGATGGGACAATGATTGACTTCTATGTTGTTGATATTTTTTATGACTTTGAAAATTATTATATTTTTTACGACTTGAAGAAAGATGTTGTTCAGGCATGTACTTTTCAAGACGAGCCAAATTTTAGTTATAAATCAGAATAGATTTGGGTTAGGTTATATCTTCCGGATGTGGAGACAGCTCCTCCGTAGGGGACGAACCCACTGTATCCATACATGTATTTTGCAAGACGAAACGAAGTTCACTTTCAACAAGGATTAAGATTAGATATAATAGATAGAATGAATGAATAGATGATAGAATTAATTTCGCTTATTAATGATATCTATTAATGATATTTATTAGTCGTAGAATTTTTTAAATATTTTTCTAATTTTCTCCGCTAAAAATACTATCGGAATTAACTTTTATGTACATTATGGCATCAAAGTTATGAAAACCGTGCCATTGTTCTACGTGTAAATAACCTAAAGCACCTTATGTAACTTTTTATTTATTTTTTAAATAGAAACAAATGCGCACTAATTTTTCATATTTGCAGGAATGTATTTAATTTATCAAGGAATCATATAATGAATATAATTATAAAATAAATATCAAATTTAGCAAAAGAATAACACATAGTTATAAGTTGAAAGCTTTATTAGTAATTCGATTTTATTTCTATTATAAAATGATAATATATTACAATAAATAGTAAGTGACACATACAGAAAATATAATTATACTAACTTTCACAAAATAGCTTTTTACTTTTACAAGATATTGCTCGGAATGTTTATATATATATACTCTTATATAAACTTTTTGTGAAATTAAAAAATTATCTGTTTTACAATATCTAAATATAATATTTTTTAAAGATAGTTATATTTTATTTTAGTTCTATTATATTTTACTATATTCATTACTGTAGTCAATATACTTCTCTAAACATGCTTATAAAAAAAAACTTTTTTAAAATATTTTTTATTGTCGTTTATTAATTTATGTATATTATAGGCAGACAATAGTGAAAATTAAAAGAAGAATGTATTGGTTTATAGTTAAAAATAATTAAGTGAGTAAAATTTCTTAATCTCTGTAGATTCTTTATTTCTGTAAATATTTCGAAACTTTTTTTCAAAGTTTAATTTTGAAATCATAAAAAGTATAAGAAAACTAAATTGATTTTTTTCAAAGTTTTACATTAAAATATATTGCCTTTAATATACAATTTGTAATTTATGATGATTTATTTATATGTATATGACACATAAACTTATCATATAACGTATTAAGAAATAAGTAAGTTTTTTATATAAATAATGTCCAGACAGTTAACATATATCATTTCAATGCTTATGTGCGTAAATATATAATACATCATATACATCGTGATAGCCGGAATCCTTAAAATTTGGATTATTAAGACGAATATGATCAATCTTTTTTTCCATTTTATTAAACGAATTTGTAAGTTCACTCTTGAGATCCTTTTGCTGCTCAGGTGACAACTCATTTATAAAGGAAAGACCGTAAAATATATACGCTGTCAAAATAAATAATAATTTTCAATATTACTATGTATTATATAAAAAAATAAATAGTATAATAATAAGTTAAATTATTGATATAATTTATATATTGTTTAAATCATTTTATAAAAAAAATTTGATCCTTTTCTGCAGGATTTCAACATTCATGATCGATATACGTAAGAGTAGTAATTTAAGAGTAATAATTACTTACGTATAAGATAGTCTGATTTATATTTCATATCTGGCACAAATTGATAGTGTTGTATTACAAATCCGAGACGTGTAAGTAATTGCATTACTTGTCTTTCAGGATGACGAAATGGTAAAATGTATTTCTTCATATGAATAAAAGAATAATAATTAGAAATATGTAATAAAAACCATATAAAATAACATATTTAAAATATTGATATACATCTATACCTCAAAATATGAGCCAAAAATTGGGTGATTCACCATATGTCCATACAGTGTAAACGCATCATGAGATGTAATCATAGATAAACGGAAGTTATCACCAGGTTTGAGTATCTTATAAATATTTTTAAATTCTTGTCTGTTATATAAAGAAAAGATACTTAATTGTTCTATTTTTACACATTTCTTCTCAATATTTTTACTATCTTTTCTGCTATTTTTTAATCTTAACACATTTATATATAAAATTATAATTTTAAAAGCAAAAATATATTTTATTTTATTCTGATACTTTATTAAAATAAGATTAAATTTAAACAAGTTTTGTAATATACAGGGTGTTTCATTTTAATCGCTCCAGACAAATATTTCGAAAAATATGAAAGATACGGAAAAACGTTTCAGACAAAAGTTGTTTAATTTGAAGGGAGACATAAGATGGTGTCATTGGTTTGATCTTAAGTGAATGTGCCAAGGTCATATGGAGTTCAATTTTGTTTTTTTTAATGAAATCACCTATTTTCCATTGCATATTCTTGTAGCTTACTTCGAGAGCTTTTTAAAACACTATAATAAAGTATTTTTCCATTGAGTACTTTTCGAGTAATGAGGCTTGAAATAATTTTTTAATTTTACATAAATCATAAAATATCTAGTAAAATATTCATTTTTCGATTATCTTACCTTAATACTTTTATGTACAAAATAATGAGAGGAATCAATTGGTATAAAGAAAACACATAATTGTTTCTAAGAAAAAATATGTAATTTGCTATTAACAATTACATATTTTTTGTTAAAAATAAATTATTATAGTATTTTAAAAAGCTCTTGAGATAAGCTATAAGAATAAACAATAAAAAATAGAAGATGCCGCTTAAAAAATTAAAAGTGACCTTCAAAATGACTGTCCAAGGTTAAATATTCGTAATTGCCACTATCTTATGCCCCCTTAAAACTATACAACTTTTGTCTGAAACATTTTTTTTAAAAACTTCTTCTTTTCGAGATATTCGCGTGGATTGATTAAAATGGTCCACCTTGTGTGTGTGTGTGTATACATATATACATATATATGTTTGTTTCTTTGTGTTCTTTCTCTCTCTTTTCCAATAAAAATTTAATTTGTACTTACTGAATATCATTATGAGAATGCACAGTGGGAAATGAAAATATGTGATCAAATTTGACTATATAATTGTCAGGCAAATTTTTCGTTTAAATATCAAAAACCTCAAATCGATTCTTTCATCATTTTTATACTTTTTTCTTGCATGATCGATCATTTTTTCCGAACTATCAATACCTGCAAATCATACTCGATATTAATTGAATTGAGAAATTAAAAAATGTCATTATATATTATTACACATTTTTTTATAATTTATTATATTCTTACCTAATATTGTCGAGTTCATATGAAGTTCCGGTAAGAGAAAGTATCTTGTTGTATATCCGAAAGCACAATTAATATCCATGCATTTTTTAGGTGGCCCTAAATCTTCATATCTTAAATCCCAAATGTCGGTAAGCCAACTAACATTTACTTCTTTCAAAGTCTGTTCTGAGTTGAATTCCATAATTTTTAGAGAATAAAGATAACATACACTAAAATATTATTATTATTTTCTCCTTGAATTTCTGTCAACAACTTCTCTGGATTTCATTGATCAAAGTATCACGTTGAGAGATATAAGAGAAATTAAAATATGATATACCAAAATAATACAGTTATGTACAGAATGACTGACTGATCTAAACTGACTAGCCTGAATGTTAGCAACGTAAAAAAGAATGCAGAGCCTCAAAAATTATAGCTGACATCCCCTCTCAGCTTAACGAATAGAAACTGAAATCAGCTATTATATATGTGGACCCAAGACTTCTGGGAAATATACTCAAATTCTCCTAAAATATCCTTTTAAAAGAAAAGAATCAACAAAAGATCTACTGTTAAAAATTTTCAAATATTAATGATTTTAAGATTCTGTATAATATTACAATGTGTAAATTTCTCTTAAGAATATATAAATATGAATATATTATAGATAAATTTAAAACGTTCTTTAATTTTTACTATACAAATATACATATACATGTAGACAATAAATAAGAAAGAAAGAAAGCTATTAAAAATTTAATTTTTCATATTTTTATTATTAATTTTTTATAAACAAATGTGAATGAATAAATAAAAGAAATATATATTGCGCGTTCTCTCAAAATTACAATAGATATATTAGTGCTGTAATATATACAAATAATTTATTCATTAATATACTATCAATTCTTTAAAATTAATTTAAAGAAATAACGTATATTCTCTATATTTCTCCTACCTAATACACAACTGGCCAATCAGCCACTGTCACGCTGCCGGCTGATTGGCCACTTCTACGCCTTGCACTGCCTACGCACTTCTTCCCTTTGCCCACCTAGGACCAAGGCTACCAGATTGCATACGCTGCGTCCAGCGGCGGCACGATTTGTATCCCCACCACTTTCGCGCACTAAGGCATAAGCTCTCATCCGTGTACGCTCGACGTTCGGTCATCTTCGGTTTACAGAGGAAGACGGATAGATTAGCTTCTGTCCCCTTCTCTCCTGAGAGGTCTATTGTATCTTACCTATCTCTCTGAATACAATAGCTATGTGATCCTCGAAATCTCGAGCTGGCGAGTTGGCGATGCAAGTTGCATCGTTGCAAGTATCGCAGCGATACTTATTATCACACATAATATTTTCCTATTGATTTTTTTTTTATAAAAGTTTATATGTTGTTTAAAAAAGAGAATATAACATATACAAAAACAAATTTTACATATTTTTATCTAAATTTTTATCTAACATTTTTATCTCAAGTTTTATCTAAATTTTTCCACTCTTGGCCAATATGTAGGCTTTTTTATTAAAAAAAATTTCTTTAAAAAAATAATTGTAATAAAATAATATTTAAATTTATTTTAATAGAATTGTATTTTGTTATTATTATTTTGTATTAATGTATGACGTACATCTTGTTCTTCTGCTCAACGGAAACCGCGAGAAGGTGGTGGTCTCTTCCGTTAAAAAGGAAATGTAAAAAATTTAATAAATGAATAATAATAAAAATTAAATTAAATTAAAATAATAAAATAATGATAAATAATAAATAAAAATAAAAAATAAAATTATAATAAAATAATAAAATATAATCAATTTTCTAATTGATAAAAGGTCAAAATATTATTTCACATTTCCTTACATACATATATATATATTAAAAAATAAGTGTGTAAAGATATATATATATATATATATATATACATATATATATATATATATATATATATATATATATATATATCTTTACACACTTATTTTTTAAGTGATGTATATAAAAATTTATTTTAAAATTATTTATCGCAGGAAGGGCCTGCTACGTCAGCATCCGCATGGACTTTTAAATTGTTTTTATTAGCGGCATATAATTTATCCGCCGACATAAGAGATAAATGCTCTTCATTAATGAGCATATTTAAAGCGTTTTCTCCTCTAGTTTTTAATGCGGACTTAAACACACAAATAGCATTAACGGAAACCGTTGAAAAACTATTACGTGTTTTCGTTTTTAAATTGTTCAAAAGAGAAAACATTCTCTCAGGATCGGCATTAGAATTCGGAAGCGTTCGAATAGTATTTATAATATTCGTTAAATTGGAATATTTAGGAACATTATTCGTGTGTGCCGACGTTGTAAAATTGCTTTCCACATATTGTCAAAATTTAATTTAGAAAAATTTTGTTTTTCTTCCCCTGTAAGGTCTGATGCTAATGCAATCCATTCTTTTTTTAAAACATCTTCATCAAAACCGCCGAGAGTTTTAGCTACGAGAGAAACATCATCAAATGATGTTTGTCTATTATTATCGAATAAACTTACAGATGGTTGAAAAACTTGTAACTTTAATAAAAATTCATTATTTATAGGTAACCTTTTACAAATTTCTTCTGCAGCAGTCACCTAAAACGTTAAACAGTTCTCTCGAACAATTTTAACTATGTTTATGTGATCTTTCAACGTTAATTCATTCAGATATTCCTCACATTCTGATCCCAAAATAATTTCATTAATAGGTTTTTGATTTTCTTTTAATGAGAAGAAATTTGAAGAAAATGGTTTTAAATATTCTTCTTTTATAAAATTTCGACAGATTTGGAAAAGAAAGTTTTTAGATTTTGGCTGCAATAAATGGATTCTCGTTTCTGACGCTTGAAAGAATGCATTAAATGCGTTAAAAAAATTTAAAACATATTTTAAAAAAAGAAAATAAGCTTTTATCTCTATGTTGTTCATCATAGATAATAAATATTTTCCAGAATTTGTTTTTTCACTCGCAACCATTTCAGTAAGAAAATATTTAATTGTATCCCAAGATTCAAGAAGTCGTTCGATGCATAGATAATGAGAAAGCCAGCGTGTGTCACATAATTTTAATATTTTGTGATTTTTTTCTTGGAAACACTCACAAAATTCGCGAAAAATAGCCGTACGTTTTGGACTGCTATTTAAATATTTAGCAATTTTTTTAAGAAATTCATCGCAATATGCAGGCATTTTAGAACAAGCAGCATACGCTGCTAATGCGGAGGAATGGCACGCGCATGAAAATGTTAATACATGTGGGCATATTTCTTCCAATTTTTTTTTAAACGATAAATGTTTCCCTGTCATGACGGAAGCATTGTCGCATGACAGGGCAACAATATTTAAAAATGGTATCTGTAATTTCCACATTTCACTTTTAAATGCATTGAACAACTTTTCTGCGCTTGAATCTTTGGCATCAATATTTATTAATTTAACTAATTGCGAGCGAACATCTAATGTCTCCGGATCAACGTATCGGACAAAAAAAGTCATCCATTTATTATTAGTGAGATCAGATGTTTCATCGATAAATATAAAAAATTTTGTGTTTTGAATAATATTGACAACACGATTAGTCTCAACCGGGCATACAACGTTTGTAATATATGTACATTTTTTTATTTGTAAATATTTGTATTTTGTTCGGCCCATACTCATACTATTCAACACATTAGGATCTTTTCTTATATGTTGGAAAAAATTAAGAATTTCTTTTGCCGTTTGATAAGGAATATTTTTCTCAGCAATTAATGCGGCATATCTGATTTCCGCTGATTTCTTACGCTCATCAAAAGATAAAAGTGATTCATTAATTTGTATATTTGAATCCTCATTCGAAACTCTTGTTTCAATATAATTTTTTTCTTTATTTATATGAACATTAGATTCTGCGTGACGATAGATTTGCGATAAACCGGCAGCGATAGATTTATCACAAATCGAACAAAAAAATAAGCTTATATCATGCACTTCACGTAACCAACATTTAAATTGCTGAATTTCTAACCATTTTTGTTGAAATTTTGATTTACGCAATTTTTTTATTGGCGAATCAACATTATTATTATTATCAGTTAGCGTATTTACCTTAATATTATTTTTGTGACACGCAGAATCCGCATGTCTTGATAGTGTTGAATTGCACGAATAATTATTATTGCATATACTACAATAATAAAGACTATCGTCGGATGGTACTTTGCGTATCCAAGATTTATATCGATCATCACTAAGCCAAGCTTCTAAAAAATTTCGCTTACGTTTTTTGGTTAATTGATCACACATTTTGATTATCTATTCTTAACTTAATTTATTTTCTCGTCGGCACAATATCACCAATCTTTTGTCGATTGCTTTGAACTATCTTTTGACTGGATCACGAACGTATTCGCAAGACGAGCACAGTCAACAGTCAACAATCAACAATTAGTCGATAACAGTCGACATGAGTCAAGAAACAATGTCAAACACATATAATATTTTGAATATATATTTGGATATACAGGGTGTCCCAGACCACCCGTACATCCCTTTTAAAATGAAAATAAATGGCTTTTATCAAAAATCGCGAACAATTTTTAAATAAATCGGGTACGCTCTATCAAATGGTGATATTTTTAACTTCTGATTCCGACCGAAAATACGCCATCTGGATCGGAAGTTGAATTTTTTTAGAGGAACATGGTACTTTTTATTACAGATTCGAATTGTACATGAAAAAATAAGAAACTTTTGTATCAAACGTTTTTTCTGAAACGAATTTTCTTTCTTTAAAATATGTTTTAAATTTTTTTAACGCATTTAATGCATTCTTTCAAGCGTCAGAAACGAGAATCCATTTATTGCAGCCAAAATCTAAAAACTTTCTTTTCCAAATCTGTCGAAATTTTATAAAAGAAGAATATTTAAAACCATTTTCTTCAAATTTCTTCTCATTAAAAGAAAATCAAAAACCTATTAATGAAATTATTTTGGGATCAGAATGTGAGGAATATCTGAACGAATTAACGTTGAAAGATCACATAAACATAGTTAAAATTGTTCGAGAGAACTGTTTAACATTTTATGTGACTGCTGCAGAAGAAATTTGTAAAAGGTTACCTATAAATAATGAATTTTTATTAAAGTTACAAGTTCTTCAACCATCTGTAAGTTTATTCGATAATAATAGACAAATATCATTTGATGATGTTTCTCTCGTAGCTAAAACTCTCGGCGGTTTTGATGAAGATGCTTTAAAAAAGGAATGGATTGCATTAGCATCAGACCTTACAGTGGAAAAAAAAACAAAATTTTTCTAAATTAAATTTTGACAATATGTGGAAAGCAATTTTACAACGTCGGCACACGAATAATGTTCCTAAATATTCCAATTTAACGAATATTATAAATATTCGAACGCTTCCGAATTCTAATGCTGATCCTGAGAGAATGTTTTCTCTTTTGAACAATTTAAAAACGAAAACACGTAATAGTTTTTGAACGGTTTCCGTTAATGCTATTTGTGTGTTTAAGTCCGCATTAAAAACTAGAGGAGAAAAAGCTTTAAATATGCTCATTAATGAAGAGCATTTATCTTTTATGTCGGCGGATAAATTATATGCCGCTAATAAAAACAATTTAAAAGTCCATGCGGATGCTGACGTAGCAGGCCCTTCCTGCGATAAATAATTTTAAAATAAATTTTTATATACATCACTTAAAAAATAAGTGTGTAAAGATATATATATATATATACATGAATATATATATATATATATATATATATATATTTATATTTATATATATATATATCTTTACACACTTATTTTTTAATATTGTGGTATAATATATATTCGGGAAAGAATATTTTCCAAAGAATACCTGAATTTATTCTCAGTTCGTCATTACAACGTGTGTCAATACCACTGATGAGTACGTCTATAACGTGTTGTGTCTCGAAAACTGGTTCCTTGTCTTTGCTATGTTTCCGAGAATGGAAATGACGGTCCTCTCGCTTTTCTTTCTCTCTTCGCGCTCGACATGGAAATCACCGGTATTTATATCCGTCCTCCTGGCATTCGCATCCCTGCTCCAAGAAGTGGAGCTGATCAGCTGATGACAGGCAGACAGACTCAATTCGGCCTAACGCAGATTACACGCGTGTTTACAGATCATAAGAACATAATATCACGTACATACATAATAATATCACGCGTTTCAACGGCTCGCTCCTTTTCGAGACAATATGTAGGAGCAACGATAATCCTAATAGTAACCTTATACTACAGTTCGGCCATTCTGACATTTTGGCCGTCCCGGTCAAACGCCTAAAATAAATAAACTATATCCATGAATACGTTCCCGACAAATTATAAGATTGAGCCTCAACGTCTTGCTAGCGGTTACACAACTCTCTAGATTTTTTCTTTTTTTTTTTAACATATATATGGACGCATCTGATCCGGCGCAAACACGCCGGTATATGGTCGTTGTGTCAACTGAAATCTTTCGATATCACTAATTACATAACGGTCGTGATCTAACACTTTAGTTATTACATACGGGCCTTTAAATTTCGGAATTAATTTCTTATTTATCCCGACCGTTGTGTCAATATTACGAATTTCTACGTAATCTCCGACCTGATACTCGCGTGCAGGTCTTCGTCTTAAATTATGTCCTTTAGCGTTTCTACGCTGTGTTTCCTCAATGTTTGCTCGAGCTTTATTTCGCAGAGAATCCAAATCACGCTCGACACTATCATCTTGGCTAATTAAATCACGCAACGGAGAACCCCCTCGCTGCTCGACAAACAATAGTCGGGCAGGGGCCTCGCCAGTCGCACGACAAACAGTGTTATTCAAGGAGTATTCGACCTGCTCTAAGACACAGTCCCATCTACAGGGTGTCTCGATTAACTTCCCTAACATTGGGGTTATAATTTTATTAAACCTCTCCACTTGTCCGTTTGCTCTAGGCATGTTCACTGCAACTAATACATGTTCTATTGTTTCAGATCTTAAATATTCTTTAAACGCATCAGATGTAAAACACGTTCCTCTGTCTGAAATTAAGCGCTTCGGTTTACTGTACGCACGAAAATACTCACGGAGATGCTTCACCGATTCCTCCGTCGTTGTCGATTTGCAAGGGTATAGCCGAATAAACTTGGTAAACGCGTCAATTATTACTAGCACATGACGATAGCCCTTTCCCGTCTTTTCTAAAGGTCCTAAGTGATCCACGTGTATCGTAGCAAACGGCAAGTTTCCCTTTGGTATCCCATGCAAATACCCCTCCGCTCTACCGCTCGGCGGAGAAAATTCTATACACTTCAAGCAATTGCCAATATAATCTCGCACTTTGTCGCGCATTCGCGGGAACCAATAAACTTTCGTTATATTATCGACCGTTTTATTGACCCCTAGATGACCTAAGTCGTCATGACAAGTCCGAATCACGTTAGCCTCCATGGAACACGGAACATAGAATAGTAACTTTTTATATCTATCTTTCCTGTACACCAATCCATCGCGCAACTCGTAATATTTCATTTCATTTTTTTCTAAGTTGTCACGAATCTTGCGGATCTCTTCATCGCGGTCCTGACAGACCGATAAAGTCCGTTCGAGCGTACTACTTTCTATAACTAATACGCTATGACAGCGGCTAAGCGCATCAACGTGAGCCATCCGTTTACCTGGACGATATACAATTTCATAATCGTAATTTTGGAGGAAAAGGGCCCAACGCGAAATCCGTGGATTTATATCTTTTTTACTCAAAGTAAGACGGAAGCTATCGCAATCGGTGATGATCTTAAACTTGCACCCCGCGAGATATATGTGGAATCGCCTCAATGCGTACACGACCGCAAGGCACTCCAGCTCAAAGCTGTGATACTTCGATTCCGCTGGCGTTGTTCGCTGGCTCCAAAACGCTATCGGGTGCCATTTATTATTATCTTGTTTCTGAAGGAGAATCCCGCCGAAACCGCTAGCACTCGCGTCGCAGTGTAATTCTGTTTCTGCTCGTGGTGAATATATCGATAATATTGGCTTACTTGATAAACATGTCTTAAGGGCCTCGAACGCAGAATTCTCCTTCGTTTGAAATCTGAAAGCGACATTCTTCTTGATTAAATTGTACAATGGTTTTGCTAACAATGAAAACCCAGGAATGAATCGACGAAAATAGCTCGCGAGCCCGACAAACCTATGCACGTCCTTGACATTACGAGGTAGCGGGTAATTTACAATAGATTCAATGTTTTCGTCGCTCGGTCGGACACCATGCTTATTGATACAATATCCTAGGTATTTAATTTCGGTTTGCATGAAATAATACTTATCCAACCGGAACTGCAAATGATGTTTACCAGCTATTTCGAAAATAGAACCTCGGATAGAACCACAATATGTTCGCTTATATCTTCTGTCGCAATTAATAAGTCATCCAAGTACAATATAATCTTGTTTCTCCGAATCAATGATTCAAACACAGTATGAATATAACGCTGAAATACGCGCGGCGCATTCGTCAAACCAAACGGCATACACAAATACTCGAACTGACCTAGAGGAGTCACAAACGATGTGAATTTCACAGATGATTCGTGCATTTTTATATGATGGAAACCATCTTTCAAATCTAAGCTTGTGAAATACCGTTTACCGCGCAACCGATCGATATTATCATCAATTAATTCAGTTGGGAAATTATCTCGTATAGTAATTTTATTCAATTCTCGATAATCGACGCACAACCGAGAACTGCCATCCTTTTTCTTTGCCAAAACAATCGGACTAGCATAGGGTGAGTCACTCGATCGAATGAACACCCTCGCCAAAAGTTCGTCTAAGATTCCGCGTAAGATCTCCCTGTCGGCAAATGACAATCTCCGCGGACGTGAATTAATCGGTTGGTCATGCTTAAGCGCGATAGTCATTTCAAAGTCCGGCATGCGTTTTTCTCTCCGGAGGTTACTTAAATAATGCGATTCGAAAATCTCGCGAACATTCATCATCGTTTTTTCGCCAATGGCTAAATTAATTTGCAACTCCTCACTCGTGCGAGCAACACGGTCACCGCATTCGATATGCATCATCTGACGAACAGCATACGCCTCCTCAGCGTTTTCGATTTTAAGATCTTTTCCCATCGTCACAGATAATAATGGGCAACTTAGGAAATCTCTACCCAGCAAAACATTATGAACCATGGTATCGCTCGGCACGATATAGAATCTTATTCCGACACGTACACCTTTTACCTCAACCTCGGTACGAACAATACCATCGATTCTCAAACGCGAACCGTTAATTCCGCAAAACCGATCAACGTCCTCGGAGGCAAGCAAGCGCGACTCGCCTGGGATTATCTCACTCCTAATAAGACTGATCGGAGAGCCAGAATCAACCATCGCATCAACAATATAATTATTCAATCCGCCGTTCTCACTGCGAGTTATAATTTTTACACTGGTCATATATGGCTTTAGCAATGCGATCGGTTGTACAACATTTGTCGACGCGGCTCGCGCAAGGTCTTTTGACACTTCTGACTCTACGGGTCGATTTCGCCTTGGACATTCTCTCGATAGATGCCTCGGTAACTGGCACGAATAACACACTCCCACCCGCGTATTCGACGGACGCCGAGATGAAGTCGCACCATGCCCGGCCTCGTTACCTCGGGAATACCCCGTTGGTCCTCTCACCGACGTCTCCGCTCTTCCTCCGCCCGCCGTCCTTGCTCCATCCTTCGATGATTTCGCGTCCGACCTTCGGCAGTTCATCTGGATCTTCTCGAACGCCTTCAGCAGCGCAGCCCCCGATTGGAAATTCATAAGGAGCGCCTGACTCTGCAACCGCGGATCCGTTATGCACTCAATGATGTAATCCAAGAGTTCGTCCCCTGCGATAGGTACACGATTTGCGAAAATCACCTTCTCGTGATAATAATCACAAAATGATTCATCCGTTCTCCAAATTCGGGACTCGAACTCTCTTCTTAACGATAACCTCCCCGGTCGCAGATCGAACATAGATTCCATCTCACGTAACAAGTCTTCCGATCTTATTGTTATATACTCAGGCTTTGAGTAGAACCACGACAAGGCTCGTCCCCTCAGGCGGGAACTAATCAACACCCTTACAGAATTCTCGTCTAACTGATAGGTGCGCGTCAATAATTCCAACTGCTGCTTCCATTTCCAAAAAGTGCCATCCGTGGCATCAAATTCAGGCAGCAATTCCTTGATACCTCTGACGCCACCAAATGCAGAAATAACGCTGCCATTTGTCGTTAACACAGGCGAACCTCTCATCAACTCCAATTCCCGCTGAAGTAACTGCCGCTCTCGTACCATGATTTCGCATTCCCTACGCAACAACGAAAGTTCCTCCTCCAACGGGTTACGCTCCTCCGACTCGGACATCGCGCGGTTCCATTCGCCTAGCGAATCGCCACCAGCCTCCGTTTCCTCGACATCATCGCCTTCCTCACCGGGCGGATGCATGCCAGCCGTGACACCACTCGAACCTGCCGCTCGCCATCGTCCTCGAGTTCTGCCCATATGCTTGGATCATTCCCGTTGATCCTTTGGATAAGCTCGGCCTTCGCTCCTCCCGTAGTTAATCCTTTTTCGCGAAGAGCCAGCCTCATTTCCGCAGTGGTAAAGCTATTCGGGGGGCGCGATTCCATGGTCGCCATCTCGTAACTCAGAATTCACAAGCCCGCACGCAGTAGAATCCCACTTCTGATGAAACTGTGGTATAATATATATTCGGGAAAGAATATTTTCCAAAGAATACCTGAATTTATTCTCAGTTCGTCATTACAACGTGTGTCAATACCACTGATGAGTATGTCTATAACGTGTTGTGTCTCGAAAACTGGTTCCTTGTCTTTGCTATGTTTCCGAGAATGGAAATGACGGTCCCCTCGCTTTTCTTTCTCTCTTCGCGCTCGACATGGAAATCACCGGTATTTATATCCGTCCTTCTGGCATCCGCATCCCTGCTCCAAGAAGTGGAGCCAATCAGCTGATGACAGGCAGACAGACTCAATTCGGCCTAACGCAGATTACACGCGTGTTTACAGATCATAAGAACATAATATCACGTACATACATAATAATATCACGCGTTTCAACGGCTCGCTCCTTTTCGAGACAATATGTAGGAGCAACGATAATCCTAATAGTAACCTTATACTATAATATATATATATATGTATGTAAGGAAATGTGAAATAATATTTTGACCTTTTATCAATTAGAAAATTGATTATATTTTATTATTTTATTATAATTTTATTTTTTATTTTTATTTATTATTTATCATTATTTTATTATTTTAATTTAATTTAATTTTTATTATTATTCATTTATTAAATTTTTTACATTTCCTTTTTAACGGAAGAGACCACCACCTTCTCGCGGTTTCCGTTGAGCAACAAGATGTACGTCATACATTAATACAAAATAATAATAACAAAATACAATTCTATTAAAATAAATTTAAATATTATTTTATTACAATTATTTTTTTAAAGAAATTTTTTTTAATAAAAAAGCCTACATATTGGCCAAGAGTGGAAAAATTGAGATAAAAATTGAGATAAAAATGTTAGATAAAAATTTAGATAAAAATATGTAAAATTTGTTTTTGTATATGTTATATTCTCTTTTTTAAACAACATATAAACTTTTATAAAAAAAAAATCAATAGGAAAATATTATGTGTGATAATAAGTATCGCTGCGATACTTGCAACGATGCAACTTGCATCGCCAACTCGCCAGCTCGAGATTTCGAGGATCACATAGGTAGCTATTGTATTCAGAGAGATAGGTAAGATACAATAGACCTCTCAGGAGAGAAGGGGACAGAAGCTAATCTATCCGTCTTCCTCTGTAAACCGAAGATGACCGAACGTCGAGCGTACACGGATGAGAGCTTATGCCTTAGTGCGCGAAAGTTGTGGGGATACAAATCGTGCCGCCGCTGGACGCAGCGTATGCAATCTGATAGTCTTGCCTAGGACATGATCATTGCGCACTGTACATAACGTTAACTTATTCTACTCTTTATTTTAATTTATTAGAAAAAAATAAATATAAAATCAATGCAGTTAATCAAGTAGTTGATTATATTAATTCATAATCAATTTGAAATAAAATAGAATTTATTTAATTTTTGTAAAACACATTTTTTACACAATATATTTTTATGGAAATTTTCAGTAATCAGAAAACGATCTCTGAAACGAAGCAAGGTGTGAAATATTTAATAATAATTCAAGAATACACATTTTGATGTAAGAAACTTTTCATTACTTTGAACAAATCATCAAATTTTAGAAATGTAAAAATAAATATTTAATCGTATAAAATCTAATAAGAAGCCAATACATGATCGTCTTTCTTTACATATATATGTTACACATGTGTATAAAACTTCATAAAATTTTGTATAAATGTGTGTAAAATTTTATATTAATTTTATATTTTATAAATTTTTTGTGACGAAACTACGTGACTTTGCCTTTCTTGTTTTTTCTTTTTTTTCTCCTTTAAATTAAGAATGACATAGTATACAATGTTTGACGTCGAGCAACTATTGTCACAATGAATTACAGGTAGCATGTGCAAGACATTCTTTTCCTAGACATGCTGTGCAAAAGTCGTTTACAATACCGTAGAAAGAAGAAACAAAGAAGAAGCGAAAAAGAGAAAGTCACGTTTATTGCTTGCATGCATTGCAACCCACAATCTTATCGCTAATATACAGGATATTCCAAAAAGATTGGAACTTCGGAATATACATATATAAGAAAATAATACAGAAGTTGTAGAGTTTAAACAAGTTTATTTATTAGCTTTATCAGTTTAAAATAGTAGATTTATATATAGTATGCAACATTCGAGCTACATTAAATGTTCTGTCATAAATTTCGTACGTGTACTGTAACATGTTATTTTCAAAATATTATAATATATATGTATTAATTATTTAATCGATGTAATTTTTAATTTGAGGAATGGATATGAAAATATTATAATATTTTAATATGTGTGCGACTTTCATTTCTTAAAAATTACGCAATTTAATCCAGATCTAACTTTGAAAAAAGAACTGTTAATCTGCATACTTAGACATGGAATTTAGAATAAGAAAGTTTAAAATCACTTGGATATAATTCATGAAAATTAATTGTGCTTTCAAATATGCAACAAGACATTTTCTTTTGTCAAAACTTTATTGAAAATCGACAATAATAAGGAGACTATAATGGAGATTATAATTGATTTTGTAAAAGAATATATAATTATATATTGAGATAAAAGTATTCCCTAATCCAATTATTACATATGATTTAAAGCTATCGATAATTAAAAAATCATGATCAAATAATGAATAAATCGATCTTGAAATTCTTGACTTCCAAACGAAAAACTTGCCTGAAAAATATATCGTCGAATTTAGAGATCTATGAAGAAACAATTAGTACGGTTTTAATAGAAGAAGTTTATACAAAAGATGATTTGGACAAACGTAGAAGTAAAATAGGGATGCGCTTTGAGCCCAACATTGTTTGCAATATATATAGCTTATTTGGAGGATGTTCTGCAAAAAGGGCAAGCGGGAAGCTTAATAGTAGGTGGGGAAAAAATTTGGAATTTGGCGTATGCAGATGATAAAGTATTGGTCGCGAAAGAAGCAAACGAGTTGAAAGAAATGTTAAAAAACTTTTCAAAATTTTTAAAGAAAAGAGAACTATTTTTTAGTGTAGAAAAATCGAAGATAATAACCTTAAAAAAGGAGGGAGTAGGAGCAAAAGAGAACAATGGCTGTGGGATAGAGATAGAGGAAGTTGATCATTTTAAATATTTAGGTTACACGATGCAAAGAAATAATGGAACAGAAAGACATATTAAAGAAACGGTTAAAGAAGTTATGTGTGCCATGAAGCAGGTATGAGGAATAGGACAAAGAAAATTCGCAGGAGATTTTAAGAGAAGGATCTGGATGTTTGATCATTTAGAAAAGAGTATTTTAATGTATGGAACAGAGATTTGGGGATGGAAGGAATGTGAGACTGTAGAAAGGTGCCAGAATAAATGTATAAGATGGACGCTAGGATTAGACTGGACCACCCCAAGTTATATTGTTAGGGAAGAAACAAAAAGATAACTTTTAAGAATAGAGACAGATAAAAGAGCTGTTAGTTTTGAAGAAAAAATTAGGGAGAAGTTGAACAATAAGATATTGAATGTTTTAAGGAAGTAGAGAAGAATAGAGGAACTCAATACAGATGGGAAATAGACGGAGAAATGTATTTTCAAAGAAATGGAATGTCCGGGATAGAAATTAAAAGATTAAGAGAGGAAGGTTTCGAAGTAGTATATACAGAAAAGATGTAGAGAAAGAGATGTAGAAAATGAAAAACAGGCCAAACAGTATAAAATTCAGAATTCTAGATAAGATATAGAGAGTTATACACGATAGGAATACCAGAATATTTAAGAAAATAAAGTCAGAAAGATTTTCGAAAGATTATAGCGAGATTTAGATGTGGAAACGAAGAACTCCGGAATAAATTTTGGCGTGAACAGGAGAAGAAACTGTGTAGAATATGTCAGAAGGAAGTAGAAACATTAGAGCATTTAGCAACAAGTTGTACAGAAGATACGAGGAATAATAAAAGAATGAATCAAATTTTAGGAGAAAAGAGAGAGAGAATTAGTTGGATGAAGAAAATTCTAAGGCTAAGAAAAGAGAATAAAACCAAAGAAATTATTAAAGACAATCTAGAAGTAATTGAAATTATTTAGAATAAGAAACAACATTGTATAAGTTAACCATATTATAAAGTTTGCAATGTATATTTTATGTAAAACCTCTTTCAATGCCGAAAGGGAAGAAATAAATAAATAAATCTATTTATCTATCTATATCGCCGAATTTGATCATATATTTTCATTTGTTTCCTTGTAATGATATTCTGTAAGTATAAATTTAATTTTTATTGTGAAAAGAGAGAAAAAGAAGATAGAAATATAATCAATCCTGAAACATGTGTTGCATAAGAGTAAATGGTATTGTTATATAAATTCGTAGTTTCTTTTAAATATTACTTCGTAATTTTTTCTTCCTTTTTCTGTTTTTCTTCCTTTCTGTTTTCGACATTTTGTCGATAAAAAATTATGTAATAAAAATTATGATAAAATAATTCCAAAATATTCAGAAAAATTCCTATTGTAAATTAATGTTGGTTATATTAAAATATTAACTTATAAAAATAAATGCTCAAATTAACACAACTTTTAGAAATTAATTATATCTTTTTTTTCTTTATTTAATAAACAAGAGTTTCAGAGCGTTTATTATGTTACATTAACATGTTGAATTCTGATGAAAGGTTCATGCAAATATGAAATCTCTAAAAAACTTACTTTAAAAAGAAAAGATAAAAAGAGGCACCAAATATACGCGCCATGTATAGTGTTATTTTAAGACTAAAAAAGCTATTGTAAAAAATTATATAAAAACTACTGTAAAAAACTAACTTGTACAAAATATTATCTTAAAAAGTTGTGAAAATTACTGTAATGTAAAAAGTTACATATACAAAACAATGTTATATTAAACTGTAAAAGAACTTGTATATTAAATTAAGCTGTGCAAAATAGATGTCTTAATTTTCCATAAGAGTGATGTAAAAAATTGCGTCAATTAAGAATAAAAACTTGCAAGTTTAAATAGAAATATTTTAATTAAAAATACTGTTTTGTAAAATAGTTATTTTAGTTTCCAAAAATAATAATATTAAATTACAAAAATAATATTTAAAATTAATTTAATAATACTAAAAGTTGAAAACTGAAAATTAATATAAAATTTTATTAGCATATTCTTTAGTTTAGCAGTGCCAAGTTTTTTAAATTAAAATATTTTTTATTTTATTTTATATTAATTTTCAGTTTTCAACTTTTAGTATTATTAAATTAATTCAAATATTATTATTTTTGTAATTTAATATTATTATTTTTGGAAACTAGAATAACTATTTTGCAAAACAGTATTTTTAATTAAAATATTTCTATTTAAACTGGCAAGTTTTTAAATAATACAATTTTATACATTTTTTAAAAAAGTAAGTTTTTAGAGAGTATACTATAATAACATTTACATTTGAACTTTACATAACTTTTTAGAAAATACAATTTTAACTTAATATATATTTTAATTACAATTTTATTACAATTTTAACTTAAATTAAATAATTACAAGGATAAAATATTAAATGTATGTTAAATGTAAAACAAAATGCAACTTAAATTTTATATATTTTATGTATTTTATATATTTAAGTTACATTTTTTACATTTTTCACGAGTTAAATTTTCTTTTATTTATAATTTCTTTTTATAATTAATTTCAATTATTTATATGTAATTACATTTATTTTAATTATTTATATGTAGGGTCTTAATAATTACATTTATTATATACAGGGTGATTCAAAATAACCCTATTGTCCTTGAAATGACACATTCTTGAATCAATTCTAAGATGATTTTTCCTTTGGCAAAATTTCATCCGAAGCTTAGTTTTTGAATTATTAAAGGAAGTAGTTAACTTATGACGGGTCGAATACAAGAGACAGGCAAGGGTGGAGCGATTCACCGTCAGACGCGGGTGCTTACGCGGGGCGCCTGCTGCGATCAGCTGGTCGCTACACATGATATACACACTTGCGAATACATACATTCTCACTGTTTCCCTCTCTTTCTCTCTTTCTCTCTGTTTCTCTCTCTCGCTCTCTCACTCTCTCTTTCTCTCTCTCATTTGCTCACTTACTTGTAGTCATTATTACTGTTACTTTAATTATTATTTACTTTTTATTATTATTTACAATTTTGCTTTAATTATTATTATTTTTTTAAATTGCAGTTTTCTTTTAATAATTAAAACAAAAGAGTAAATAATAATAAAAAATAAATAATAATTAAAGTAACAGTAATAATGACTACAAGTGAAATGAGAGAGAGAGAGTGAAGGAGGGGAGGGAGGGAGAGAGAGGGAGAGAGAGAGGGAGAGGGAGAGAGAGAGAGAGAGAGAGAGAGAGAGAGAGAGAGAGAGAGAATGTATGTATTCGCAAGTGTGTATATCATGTGTAGCGACCAGCTGATCGTAGCAGGCGCCCCGTGTAAGGACCCGCATCTGACGGTGAATCGCTTCACTCTTGCCTGCCTCTTGTATCCGACCCGTCATAAGTTAACTACTTCCTTTAATAATTCAAAAACTATGCTTCGGACGAAATTTTGCCAAAGGAAAAATCATCTTAGAATTGATTCAAGAATGTGTCATTTCAAGGACAATAGGGTTATTTTGAATCACCCTGTATGTTACGTCCAGGCCCGGAGAAGGATGGGTCGAAGGAAGGATGTAACATAGATGTTTTTTTTTCCGAAGTCGCAGTAGGAGCAACTCGTGTCGAGCGAACTTTGAGGCTCGAAAACAGGTAAACGACTCTCGTTGAGTCGCTATTACTCCGCTTCGAGTGGTCCCCTTTTCGGTAAGGGAATCTAATCCCTTTTACACGGGGCGGGACCAATGCGCGACCTTTAATGATTAGAAATGAGTGCAGGGTAATTAATTAAGAGAGAAAGTTAATCACAAAATTTTACATTTATTCGTAAAAATGACTGATTGAATTTAACATAAAAGGTAATGATATAATTAAAATTTTATAATCAATAGCGCATTATCTAGTGTGATGTGTGTTTTCTCGCGGGTGTTACATAAGTACGGAGGTCGTCAGTCGAATAGATCAAGGGGATGCTATTTTTATCTCTATGCTCGACTGGAGATTACAATGATTTTTAGGCTTTCCTTGCAAATAAAAATTAATTGTAAATGTTTGTAGAAAATGGAGAGGACGAAAGAGGATTCCATTAAGAGTCAACGTCAGATTTTAAAATATAAAAATATAAAAATTATAAGCAAAGAAAAGAGAAAAGAAATAAATGTAAAGATCAAATTGACTTACAGTTTTGCAATAAAAGACGTTAGTGGTGATTGAGTTGCGACTCTCAATGGACTCCTGGTCTTTAGCATCGAGGGTGACGGGGTGCTTGTGGCGTTTGTTCGATGACCGAAAGTGTGTATCCGCATCACGCAAACTAAGGATGGACTGTTGAAGATCGATTAAACTGACAGATGATGCCAACTGACTAATCTCGGATTACTGATCTCTGATCACTGATCTCTGATCATTGATGACTGATCTGAAGTGACTAACTGATCTGATGTGTCCCATTGAACTGACTGATTGAAGTGACTGACTGAAGTGACCTATGCTCCTTGAGAACTTCTCTTTTTATACCCGATTCGGTTTATTTTTCCGATACGTATCTTATCTTTCGATTAGATTTTAGATTCACAAAATTTGTTCAGGTGCCAGTTAAGGTTTCGAATTTTTGTAAGATTTATCTAGCTATTGTTGATTAGATTTGTCAGTTTAAGTCAGCTAAATTCGTCATCAATTTCTTATTTTCCTCTCTGATAAGTTTCGAAATGTTACTATTTCTATTTACAGAGGGAGATCTATGTTGTTCTATCATCAATATATTTCTCTATTTCCCTGCCTGTTTTTTTATCTTCAGATAATTATTTGTTAAAGGGATCGGTGTTGCTTCATTGTTAGCATTTCCTGCGTGTTTTTTCGTGATTACTCATAGATATTAGATGACAAATATAAATTATTATGAGCCACGAGAGGCTCTATTTGATCAATGATTTTGCTTATCATTAATCGAACGATCGTTGCCGCAACTTTGTGAAAGGAAGGAATCGGCTGGACGTAACATATAGAAATTATATAATTACATAAATTATAAAATGTATGTAAAAATAATCCTGAAAATAAAATATTCTTTTTTTTCTACTAGTCCTAATAGCCCTAACAACTCTAACAGCCTAACAAATCTAGCAGAACTAGTTGCCCTAAGAGCCCTAGCGATCCTACTTTACTGGCTTACGCCAGTAGAAATATTCGCAATAAGGCAAAATGGAAAATCCTAATTGAGAATTCACGATAACGAGACATTTGAGGAAATTGGATGACAAATTCGCGATTTAAGATGCCCTAATCACGCGACACATTTTTTGGTTAATATTGACCATGTATTTTTCAAGCTAGTTAAACTTATTTTTATTTCTGGCCTCTTCTATTGCCGAATAATTATTATCCGATAATAAAACAACTAATTTCGTACGATATTACCATCGTTTTTTAAACGTCTACGTCATTTAGTCGTCAAAAAATCATGCATTAATCACCATACATATACAGTATATAAATGGCATGCATTTTAACTTTTGATCGGTGGATTATTAAAAATATATATTTTTAAAACTGTTTTATAAATTACATATACATATATGAAGAAAATAAATATTTTAAGTGTGTCTTGCATAAAATATCATGTATAGGGGAGACCGGGGACAAAAGTAACAGCGTCATGAAAGTAACAATATTACCTTGGCGAAAATAAATATCGGAGCGTAAGTCGAATGTAAGGAAAGAGTAACAGAAGTGTAAACGAAGCTTCTAGGAGACGTAAATTGAAACAACGAAACGTAAATGAAGCGTTAACACTTCGTTTACGTTTCGTTGTTTCAATTTACGTCTCCTAGAAGCTTCGTTTACACTTCTGTTACTCTTTCCTTACATTCGACTTACGCTCCGATATTTATTTTCGCCAAGGTAACCTACACAATATGTTGAATAATTTGTACTATACAGTCAAACGTGTGCGCCTCAATTCTTTTCTTTTTCAGCTAATTGTTGTAGAACGATCGCGCCGGTTGCAGAAGTGAAATTAGTGTATTTGCATTATTCACGTATTTCTTGTTTTAGTTTTTTTGTATCTATGCCTAATTAAAGAGTATATATTGACGTAATTATTTGCCGGTGCATTCTTCTAAAATGTATTCATAAGTTTTTATAGTTAATTTGGATAAGCCTTGTATTATATTCGGGTTATAATGCTTTTATTCTAAAAAATGTGTCTGAGGACAAAAGTAACACGACACTCTGTGGACGAAAGTAACATGTTACTTTCATCCACATGAAAATTTGATGCCTTGAAATCGAAAAAGAATAACATCTAGAGGGACCATTGATACAGTTGTTTATAAAAAAGCAGCTGAGGAGCATTTGAATGACGAAACAAGTGTCAGAGCAGCTGTAAAAAAATATTGTCTCTACCATATCACCCTTTTTAGATTTATCAAGAAACTGAAATCTGGTGATACATCAGCAAGAGTTGGATATCGCAGTGTCAAACGTGTTTTTTCTGATGAGGAAGAAAATATTCTTCAAAATTATATAGTAACATGTTTAAATTTATATTATAGACTCTTGTCAAAAGAAGTAAGGAAATTGGTTTACCAGTTAGCAACAATGAGCAAATATATGACAAACAATTTCCAGCGATATGGCATAACACTCAACTATCGGTACGGAATAGTTTGCAGGATTTTTTAATCGGCATCCCCATCTCTATCGTTTAGATGTCCCCAAGCAACCAGCTTAGCTCGTGCAACGAGTTTTAATGAAAATAACATCAACAAATTTTTTAATAATTTAACAAAAATCATGGATAAATACAAATTTGAGCCTAAAGATATGTGAAACATGAATGAAACCGGTGTTACCACCGTTCATAGGCCAAATAAGATTGTAGCGAAGCGCGGAATGAAACAAGTAGGAGCGCTGATGTCTGCTGAATGGGGGAGGTTAGTCACTATGGCCGTAGCTATTAATGCTCAAGGAGGTCATACGCCGCCATTTTTCGTTTTTTTTCTGAAGCGGTATCAAGATCATATTATTCGAGATGGTCCTGTTGGATCTGCTGGTGCAGCAATGCTGGAAGTGGCTGGAAGCAAGAAAATGAATTTTTACTGTTTTTTGGAGCATTTCAAGAAACAAGCAAAACCAACACTTGAAGAGAAATGTCTGCTTTTGCTTGACAACCACGAGTCGCACTTGTCAATCAAGCCTCTTGATTTTTGCAAAAACAATGGGATTGTCTTATTAACATTTCCTCCACACTGTACACACAAATTACAGCCGCTAGACCGTGCGATATACGGACCATTTAAAAAAATGACTAACACTGCCGCCTATAACTGGATGCGAAATAATCCTGGTAAGACAATGACAATCCATCATATTCCTGGCATTGTAAAAGAGGCTTTTCCTTTTGCTTTCACCGATGCAAATGCTATAGCAGGATTCAAATGTATTGGAATAAATCCATTTAATAGAAACATTATTCATATCTGTTGACTTTGCGCTTTTTGCTGTGACGGATCGATCACCGATAGCTTCTGTCCAAAGTAATTCTAACAATGTTCAAAATCTGGCCATTGAAGAAGAAAATGCTTTTTACAATAATCAAATGGATCACAAGTTATGAATCCCGAACCAAGTCCAAGCGAATTACAAATGCAGGATAATTCACAGTTTGACTTTGCATGCAACAATAATGTTGCTCATTTTTCATTTGAAGATATTCGACCCTTTCCTTGTCCTGGTCCAAGACTACAAACAATCAGAGGATGTAAGAAGTGAAAGACTGCGATTCTAACCGATACTCCAGAAAAAATGGCTATTGAAAAAGAATATGAGAATAGAAAAAAGGCAAAGCAAACAATCTTAACATCTACTCATCTTAATATCTACTAAAAACAAGGTAAAAACAAGAAAGCGGTAAAGAAACAAAATAAAGGGAATAGAAAGCAGATTGATGAATCTTCCTCAAACGAAGATGACTGCTTGTGCTTGGTTTGTTTGGAGTCTTTAAAAGCTGTCCTGGAGAGAAATGGATTCAATGCTTAGAATGTAAGGGCTGGTTTCATAATAAATGTACCAAAGGCAATTCTCATTACGTATGCCATAATTGCGATTCGGAATAAATACGAATCTCTTTTGTATAAGTAGTTATCACACAATTATTACACTGTTATTTAAAATTAAACTATTATTTAGTCTTAAAAAAGTACAAAACTAATGTGATATTAAGATATACAATTATTTTATGATATAACTTATAATTAATTTGCTTAACGAAGATTATTTCTTTTAAGTTATTCAAAGATGAAAAATAAATATTTATTTTATTTTTCATTTTAATATAATATAATACAAGTTTATAATAAAAATTATAATAAAAGTTATCTTGCATAATAAAAGATTATAATGAAAGTTACCTTAAATTGAAAAAAGTCATATTTATTTTATTTTCCCGAAGATAAGAACTGGTACTTTTATCCCTAGACTATGTTACTTTCGTCCCAAGCCCCCAGGATAAGAGTAACAGTCAACGTATATTACGTTATTGCGAAAAGCTATAGTAGCTCTTTAAATATCTATCATTTGAGATTGAAACATAGGTATAATAATAAAACAATAAATGGAATTTTTTAACATAAAATCTTTTTTGTTATATTTCTAACGATAATTAATAGCTAACCTGTAATACAAAAAATGTTACTTTTGTCCCCGGTCTCCCATATTTATTTTAAAAATATTTTTTTTTTAAATTTTTGTAAACAATCAGTATTTTTTTAAACAAAAATTTTAAAAATATAAAAAATTTAATATAAAATATTATTTTAGGACATAAATAAATATAAAAGAAATTTTTTTATAATATAAAACTAATTAAAATTCGTAACACGATTGTCTCGTCGTCCGAGAGTTAGAAGCAACCGATTTATCTACACTACATGCATTTATAATTCTATTGCTTCAAAATAAAAGTTTGTCACTCACTGGCACATAGTGGGGCGAATGCATCATTTTTCGGTCATTTGCTTATAACTTCCACATTTTTTGATGAAATGACTTGAAATTTAATATAAATAATCTACAAATAGTATATTTTCAGTGTATAAAATGTAAATCTGTAACTTCTGCTTTTAACATTACTCAACAATATAGATGTGGCAGATATTTAATTCCTCGTGGTGCTTAATTTTTCTATGTCTTGTTTCTCACATATATTTTTTTGATAATAATAAAAAAGGAAGGGTTGTTTAAGACCAAGGAAGGCGCAGGTGGTATTGCGTGTTTTATAAATCTATATTTTTTCAAAAAGAAGAAATCCAATTCTAAAAGTACAAACGTTTCAATCCCTTTCGGGCCTTCCTCAGTGTGACAATAATAATTTAAAAGAACATATAAAAGAAATACTAGAATAAATAGATAAATAAATAAATAAAATAGATAAATAGATAAATGAATAGATAAATCAATAGATAGATAAATAAATAAATATAAATATAGCACTGTACAAGTCGAATAATAAAATTGTAAAAATAAACATCAATATATTTTTTTGGATTTAATCATCATAATCTGCATCATCATCGCTGAAATATAATAAACGATTTGCATCTTCAGTTAATTCTCTCTTCTTACGTTCCATCAATTTTCGCGAATGAGATATTACTGGATCTGAAACAATCAAGTTATTAAAAATATCTTCATTATTTTGTATCCGTGACATTTTTCGCGAATGATTTTCTCTATATTTTCTAAAATATTTATGGTTTGCTTCTTGAGCATCTTCAGATAATTGTCCTATTGGTACAATAGCATTTTTTTTACAATATCGCTACCATGAATCAATAATTTGTGAATTGATACTGGCATGTAGTACCATGGGTATAATGATACAAATATTTCGGCAGTTCTAAAAGCGTAGGATTCGAATTCCGATACATTAATTTTTTTGCCACTAGCGATTACTTGCAATAAGACTCCAAATCGAGTTATCAAATTCTCATCTAAATCTGTAATGGCAGCTAATAATTGCAGATTAGCAAAAAATTTTCTGGCAGTGTTGCCATCATTGAATGTACCTTTTCCTTGTTTCACAATATCTACCGAAAGGCCTGCTTTTGTTCTAAAGGCAGTTTGTATCTTGCTTTTTCTTTGCTCAATTTCTTGTTTGTGATTCTCGTTTCTCACTGCCCAACATTTGATATTAATTCTATACGAAATATGTAATAAACATTCGAAACAACGAATCCAGCAATGTAACGAAGAAAGTCCGAACGAAAAGTATTCATCTTTCACAATTTTCTTTTTTACTGCATTTAAATCGTTCATTTCCTTCGGAGAAGCGCCACAAAGATAACATTTCATCGACGATTTAGTATTTGTCATTATGTTACAGATCTTGTTATCAATAATTGTAAATAAAAGCATACGCTTCATCAAAATTCCTTCTTCGGAAATAGATGTTAAAGAAGATATTTCTTCATTGATTCTCTGAACGATAGTTTTGACTTTAGTTTCCTCTTCCTTTACGAATTTGAATTCGATTGGTCTGCAGAAACGAGTTGAGGAAGGAGAACTGTTTTCCCACAGTACTTCGCCATTTTCGATAGAATAAATTTTTATTGGTACGAAACTGCATATAAAAATACTAGAATCATCATGCAAAGGATTATTAAAATTTAATTTATAACGTGATTGATCGGAAGCACCATCGCATCCCCATTTAGATACCATCATTAAATTCGCAGATGCACTTAAACGAGGATGTAACAATTTAATGAATCTAAATGCAGCATGATTCAAAAGACTTTGTAAAGAGACTTTAACACCTATCTCAGAAATTTCTATCGCTCCTTGTGGAAGACAATCTTTTTTTGATAATTGAATTTGATAATAGCTAGGTAGTGCTCTCAATTTAAATTTCGTAACGTCACGAATAATATTGTATTGATAGCGTGTTAATTTTGCAGAAATAAAAGTACTTAATGCAGTTTCTTTATCTATCAAATCTGTCCCACTTTCGATTTCTTCGCAGAATTGTTTAATCCTTTTTACATGTTTGGGATGTCTCTGGATAAAATCATATATAAATAGCGCATCATGGGATTTTAACTTTTTCTGAACAATAAAATCAAGCATTTCCGGATTATTTCATATTTCTTCAGTTCTCTTCCTTTTATATTGTTCAGAGAAATCTGCGAAATTCTTTGATCTATTAGAAGGCATACATGAAGAAGTGGAAATTAAATTTAGCATTTCGATCGGAAAAGAAAATTCGCAATCTAACCAATTTTTATTATTTACAATAAATTTGTTATAATCGTAACGGCTAAATAACCATTTTGGTTTTAAAGTTTTTGTGAAATTCATAATTTTTTGCCTCAATGCCTCCGATGCGCATTTGGGCAATTTAATATTAAAAGATGATGTTATGAAATTGCCTTAAGAAGTATCAAACTTAAAAAGAAAACATTATTTAGAGCAAGTTTATTTGTTCATACATACTATAGAATTATACAGTGAGATTTCGATCTCTCATTCCTCCTTTAATTTTATATTATTTAAGTCGCGCGACTTACTATATTGAGATAAATTTTATTTATAAAATATTATATTGAGTTTAAATTTTATATTATTAAAGCTTAAATTTTATATTATTAAAGCTTAAATTTTATATTATTAAAGCTTAAATTTTATATTATTAAAGCTTAAATTTTATATTATTTAAGTCGCGCGACTTACTATATTGAGATAAATTTTATTTATAAAATTTAAAAATTGTATTATTTATTATTGATTTTTGTAGGTCTCTCCATAAGAATGTCGTTAACTAAAATGGAAAATCTCCGTACGAATCGTCAACTTTTTAATTATTTGCGTGAAAATAATCTCGATTTATCAGATTTCGAGGCTTTAATAAGGTACATAACATCATCTTTTAATATTAAGTTACTCCAATGTGCATCGGAAGCAATGAGATAAAAAGTTTTAAATACAAGAGACATGGACAAGAGAGAACATAGAATTTATTTTATTTGAAATTAATTCTTCATAAAAAATTTGAAATGGATTGTTATTTTCTCGTTCCGAAATATTGCTACAAGAAAGGTTGAGGACATATGGAGTAAATATTCTATGGAGTAAATTTCATTATATCTTTTTAAAGGGGATGAAGGGGGATACTAATCTGACGTGTCAAAAAAATACTTCTATCTAAATACTTTGCCCTATAAAATGATGAAAGTTTCATTTCATTCTATCCCATTTCAAAAACTTTCTTTATCTTTAAATATTGAAGTGAGAATTTTTTCTGTCTATCGAATATGTCATCTATTTATTAATATATAACAGTGCTCAAATGATATAAAATTAAAATAAATATGTTTTTTGAAAACCTAATAACAAATTTTAATAAGCATTTAACTTATACTCATAGTTATGCTTTCCGCAGAAAATTTAAAAAGTAATCTATCGAATTACTAGAATTCAAACTTTTACGAAAATGTCATACTTTATCGGATTATTTTAATAAAGGAAAGAAGAATAAATCAATTATAAACACATTCATTTATAGTTCTTGATATATATTAAAAGAAAAAATTGTCAAAATTCAAATTACACATCTTTAATTTTTTTTTCCAATATCCGGTTTTTGATGCATTCGCCCCACTGTGCGCCGTCCGTGGTACGTTGACGGCACCGACGACGGAAAGTGCAATGTGCATCCAACGCATTAAAATGCGCGTGCCACATATGAGCCATCGTGGGTGCGACTCGTGGCAATGCTGTGCAAATGGGTACTTAGCTTCCCTTTCAGGCTCCTTAAAATTTATCCTTAAATAAAAAAATTCAAGATAAACCTCAAGGCATCATGCAAGCACTAAACCCTCCTATCACGTCAAGGTGTACCCATGGGAGTGTTATATTATATAATTTTATAATATATAATAATTTCAAATTATATATATTTAATATATATAATATGTATATATTTAATATATATATTTAACTAAATATATATATATATATATATATATATACAGGGTGATTCAAAATAACCCCTGTGTCCCTGAAATTACATATTCCTGAATCAATTCTAAGACGATTTTTCCTTCGGCAAAATTTCGTCCGAAGCTTAGTTTTTGAATTATTAAAGGAAGTAGTTAACGTATGATGGGTCGAATACAAGAGGCAGGCAAGGTAAACATAATAATAATATTAACATGTTAAATGTTTATTATGTTTACCGCATTCTTCAATCGAACACATGATCGCGTTCGATAGCGCCAGTAGTACCTTAACCTACCGCAACCTACCATGACAAAAAATTGCTTGCAGTCGCCGAGTCGTAATTATCGTCGCATTGTCGCGTCGTCGCGTCGTGTAGTAACGTGTCCGCGCGTGTTTCTTTCATCGAGTGATTTTTAATCGCCAACAATTATTATTCGACAGTGATTAATAGTGATTAGTGATAGAGTCATTAGTAAATTTCTCGTCTCATCGAGTGAGTAAATAAATGTGATTACGTTAAAGTTTAATAAAAGAATACAGTTCATGAAAGAAGAAAAACTTTCAGTTAATAATTTAGTGTGGATTTCTTGTCTTTTGCAACGTGATATCTACGTTAAATTTGAGAACGTACGATCTATCGGAAAATTCATTTCTCCTTCAAGCAATTACAGCAATACATCAAAAGTCATCGAACAAGGTAATAATAACTATTTTTTGACGTTATGTGAAAACAGATCTCGGGAAGTCAGAGGGACAGTGTGTTAAAGGAAATTCGTGAAAAGAGAGGGGTTTTTAGTGGGTAGGGAGTACCGAGTTGGTAATTCGACTTGGTACTCGAGTCCCACATAACTCACTGGATCGACCGGTGGGTATGCATAAAATGCATTTTCCCCTCTCGTAAAAAAAAAAAAAAACAAATTACAGGTGAGTGAGCGAATGAGAGAGAGAGAGAGAGAGAGAGAGAGAGAGAGAGAGAGAGAGAGAGAGACAGACAGACAGACAGACAGACAGACAGACAGAGAGAATGTATGTGTTCGCATGTGTGTCTGTATGTGTATAGCGATCAGCTGATCGCAGCAGGCGCCCCGCGTAAGCTCCCGCGTCTGACGGTGAATCGCGCCACCCTTGCCTGCCTCTTGTATTCGACTCGTCATACGTTAACTACTTCCTTTAATAATTCAAAAACTAAGCTTCGGACGAAATTTTGCCGAAGGAAAAATCGTCTTAGAATTGATTCAAGAATATGTCATTTCAGGGACACAGGGGTTATTTTGAATCACCCTGTATATATATATATATATATATATATATATATATATATGTATATATATATATATATATATATATATATATATATGTATATGTATATATTCACAAATATTATGTTTCGCTTCGATTACTCGCAAATATAAATTAGCGTATCAGTATCACGTTATTTACAATCTTAAAAATGGATATGATATTCTTTAATAATCAAAATTTTTCAGAAGGTAAGATTAAAAATTTCTCTTATCTTCAATAATAAATCTAACATAATAAGATCAAATACGTAAATAATAAAATCACTTATCTGGAAATATTTTCCTACATTAAGATTTATTAGGTCGTTTGGAAAATAAGATAATATTAATATTATATTAACATTAAATCGACTAAATAACATCGACTGAATTCAGTAAGGAATCTTCTATGTTCTTTCTTAATGCTATAATATTTTTCAGACAAAGTTTGAAATTTGGTCTTGCATTCGCTGTACTCCAGCAACGCAGCATCAACTGGTACAACATTGACGGACAGTTAAAAGTCATCGGCAATCTGCCTCCAGCACGTACATAAGTTATCACTTCTTCATTAGTTTTGGCAATATGAGGTTGTTCACCCAACGATGTAATTTCCCACATTAATTCGATATAATTGCGAAGCCACGAGATTGCGTAAATTGTAGTATTCGATGTATTTTTGTTACACGAAGACTGTAACGCGTACATTGCTGCAGGTTGCGGTAGTGTATCACGTAATGCTTCTTATCGTTATAACGTTGCAAGAAGCTTGTCTTGCCGCTTGCCGGGCGGCTTGTCGCGTGTCAGACAAAACGGAAGGTCAGTGTGTGTATCGTGAAGATGTTGCGGATACTCTAAATCTACCTCCAGAGGATATAGCCTGTAGGCGAATCTAGCGCGATAGATGATGCGTCAAAATTCGACACGTCATCGACCCATCGAAAATCAGCGTAAGGCAACGGTTGACACATTGCCCATCCGTATAAATTATTGACGTCAAAATACATCAAGTACGACGATGGTTTCGATGAATCGTACGACTCCATGTACTTGTTATTAACATGAGCGTATCTGCTTGAACATTGACTTAGACCGCCGCGTATACCACGTTCGGTAAACATAACCATGTCGATATCTGTAAGCAACTCGAACGTAATTTTCGTATATTTTAGCATCGTGTTCCACGTATACCCGGGAAGAGTATAGTAATACGCGGGGTCGAGTCCGTAACTTTCGATACATTTATCGCGAAAGTTTTCAAAAATATCGACTAATAACAAGACATCGATTTTAAGATATAAATCGCTATATTCGCCTAGCGCTCGAGTGGAGAATCGCGTCCAGATGTTCTCGACGTGCGCGTAATCGCTCTCGGATATAGTTTCATCGGACAAGAAACTGTAAAACGATTCGCGCGGTTGTAAACACGTATCTTGCAACTTGTTTACAGAGTCGATGTATTCGTACGGAAAGACACCTTTCCGTGTTAATAAATTGAAATTTTCACTCGATAAATTTTGAAATTCCGATTTTAAAATATTGAGTTTATCTTTATTTAAAAATGATGCTAATTTATCGAGACTCGATGCAAGAAATTTAAAGGAATCGATAAAACGTAATTTTACATAATTTTTTGATTTTTCTTCCTTAAGGTCAACATTTTTCGTAAACGATATATATTTCTCTTTCGTTATCGGAAGTAAATCGATTCTCCCTTCGAACACCCTTCGTAGCTATTTCCTTGATTATAAAATGCGAATCGTAACCGAATAAATTGTAAAAAACTATGGGAATGCAGAAAGATTCTTTATAATTTAGGTTACAATTTGAATGCGCGGGACCTCTGTACCGCCTGGTCAGATGGCAATGATCGCGTACACATGTATCGTCTTGCGCGAACGGTTTTTCACATATATAACATTGAGTAGCGTTATTAAATTTTTCCCACTTTTCGGATGTTAAATCTATTATGGGGACATTAGTGGTTAAAATATTTTTGACAAATTGCTAAATTTTTAAGGTCTTCGACGAACCATGCTATGCAATCGGCATTGCGACAAGAGTGCTACACGGATAATGATTCGTCGTACGAGCAATGTATAATAAGCTATACTGAATACCTGATGGTGCTGGTACACGTTCTTTTCTTCCTCCATCTTGATCAAAACGCATTCCAAATCGGCGTATACGATGAATGGAAGCCGCTCCTTCCGATTAAAGTTTTTGAACTCGAGCCACTTGTCGTTGTTGCTCGGTAATCGGATAACAGTCATTCATCTTTCCGCAGCCGACAGTATGCGACTGCAACTTGTCATTCGAACTAAAGTAATGCAGGTATCTGTAAAAGAAAATTTTTTAATTAAAGATTTATATATACAGGGTGATTCATTTTAATCTTAACAAATAGCAAATATTTTGAAAAATATACGAGATACGAAAAAATGTTTCAGATAAAAGTTATATGGTTTTAAAGGAGACAAAAGATGGTGTCATTAATTTGACCTTAAATAGTTACTTGAAGGTCACGTGAAGGTCACCCTCAATTTTTTAAATAGAACTGCCTACTTTTTATTACATATTTTTATAGCTTATCTCGAGAGCTTTCCAAAACACTATAATTAAGTTAGTTTTCATTAAGTACTTTCCGAGTTATGAGGCTTGAAATCGTTTCTTAATTTTACATAAACCGTAAAATATTCATTTCTCGATTACCTCACCTTAATACTTTTATGTACAAAATAATGAGAGGAATCAATTGGTCTAAAGAAAACACATAGTTATTTTTAAGAAAAAACATATAATTGTTAATTGCAAATTACATATTTTTTTTCGAAACATGGCGGCTCTTCGGGGAAGAGCCCTACATAGAAATTATTGAAGAAGATTGGCACCAAGAAGATTGCAACCAAGAAGAAGAGGAAGAGGAGTGGGAGGACTTGGTAGCTCCAGGAGGCTAATGTATATATTTCTTTTTACAATTTTTTATTATTAATTATTAAGATAAAGTAAGTCTTTTTTCTCTGTTTTAGAAGCGGTCTCCTCTATATTTGATATTTTTTATACTTTTATATTTTATATTAATTTTTATAAATTTTAAATTTTTAAAATTTTAATTATATTAAACACACACACACACACACACACACACACACATGTATATACATTTTAATAAACTTATATTTAAAAAAGAAAATTGTAATTATTTACGCGCCTCTCCTTGCGCTATCCTTTTTCCCATCTTTTGCGCTCTTTCTCTCGCGATAATTATAAGCCTCGCTATCATTCTCTCTCGCACGCGTTGTCTTGCGCTATCGTTTTCTCTCTTTCGTACGCGTTCTCTTCGCGTTATCATTCTCTCTTTCGCACGCGTTGTCTTGCGCTCTCACTCACTTTGCGTCCTTCTAGCACCTATTATATTGGGGGAGAGGGGTATACCGCGAGAGCACAGAGCTATTTTGTTTGCGAAAATATGTCCCGACGCGATAGTCATCCCCAAGATCCAATCCTCTTCAAAGGAATACCGCTGTTTATATTGTTTATCAACCGGACATCGGCATATGTAATACAATATTGTTTATACTTGCGATAAAACATCCAACACGTGCGCCAAAACAAGCGTCCCTCGCCCCGCAGCCCCCGCGCCTTCGAAATCCCCTCCGTTCCGCGTGACGTCATTCCCCCGCGTCTCGAAATCCCCATCGCGCCTCACTCCCCTTGAGAGGACCTGAGTTAGAACTCGCCTTATACACCTACTATCTATTAATAGCACATAATTTATTTTGTAATTGGCTAATTAAATTGATACATATCATTTTTAAAATTTTTCATTTTTGTCACTCTTTTAGATTTTTTAAAACATTTTTCATGTACTTGACGTTTTTCTTTTTACTTTTGTGAGATTTCCTCAGTGGAATAACTTTAACTTTACTTTTTCATTGTTTTCATGAAATTTGAGTTTTGTTGAACGATAAAATCAATCGAAAATCAATCACAACATCAATCAAATATAAACTAAACATAAAAAATTTAATCCAAAAAAAACTTACCGTTAATACAAACATGCTGCTGATAAAGTTTCCTTATCCAAAATTTCTCGCTGAATGTTATTTGATGTAATCTCTTACACGTGGATTGAAGACTCACGATATCCTGTATGCTGATGTTCTTGTTTTTCAAAATTGTAGTAATTATTTCATCGAGCAAATCTGTTATCCGTAGTCATCGTAAAATTCAACGGTTTACAAAAAGCTCCCAATCGATGTTATTTACATTCGCACTACTAATTTATATACTTATATGTATAACTAATTAGCGAATAAGAGCACAAATTTTCGTGTATTCAGTATGATCGTAATGCGGCTGTAACATGCATTTCGTTCGATATGTTTCTGCAGACTAAAGATGTATTTTTCTTAGAAATGTCAAAGAATTTGGTTTACCAACCAGGACAAAAGGGATACAGATTCCTCAGTCCTGATCGGTCAAAAAAATCAGACAATAGAAGCAGGTACGTAACAAATTCTTGGAAAAAACACCTTTTTTCGCTTCTTGGAACCTATAGTTTTATGGTCTTATTTCAATGTCATTTTAATAGAATTTTTTTTGCTTTTTTGAACGTTATTTATATATGTGTGCTGCGATCATATTTTCTATCTTAGGATAATCTTATAAAAATTTCTTCCTTCTCAATTTTATTATATTTACGTTATAATTACTTCTTCAAGGAAAATTAAAACAATTAATAAATGAATCATGATCGCGAAATTGCGAAGAATCATCGAAGTGTACACTGGTATACACGCCACTGTAATGCTCCTCTCTTCGTATTATTAAATAAAATCATTATTAATCATAAAATTATTACTGTTTATATTCGACAATTTAACAGTAATCTGTATTTATCAATCTGCATTTAACAATCTGTATTTAACAATATCTGTATTTCTTATTTCTTAAAATAATTCTCTCATTGTTTAAACTTAAAATAAATCTTAGATTTGAATTTTCAAATCATCTTAACATCAATTATATAAAAGTTGAGATTATTATAATTTAAATGCATATTTATATTACAAATTGTATATTTAAGACAATAAACTGTAGTGATTAGAAAATATTTTAAGAATTGCAATAGTAATCGTTGGCTAAACTTTGGCTAAACTCAAGCTTTCATATAATACAATATGAATACCTTTGAATTAGAAAAAATATCGAAAAAATATATATATTCAATCTTTAAATTATTGAACCATTATTTTGGTGGACATATCAATATATAGCTCATCAATATATTTAATCAATATATTTAAAACAAAACGATAAATTTTATATTGTAAAGTTGAATGATAATAAAAGATATATAATTTATAAGGATTCTGTTAATATTTATACCTGTTACACATAACAGTTGATCATGTTTGGTGAGAATTATTAAATTTTGTAATTATTTGATACTATTTGAAAATTCCCTACATCTACAGATGCGATATAGTATCTTACAACAAACTAGTATATCTCACAACAAAAATGATTATCCTACAACGTCTGTTGACGATCTCCGTAATATAACCTTGAAATAAACAAACACACATTTGCACTAAGAAGTTAAATATGTATCGAGCAAGAAGTATTTGTTAAACTATATTTTTGAACAAATTTATATAGATATTTAAGAAATTATTATTAACTGATTAACCTGCCCTCATTGTCCAGTCTAAAAATTACATGTGATTTCGTGTAAAAAAGATTAGATTTTCTCGCAAAGAGACCAAACGCAGATTCAAATAAAATAGGATAATACCGACCCTAAACGTCCGTTTACTTGTTTTTTGGGCCTTACAGTTTGTTCGATCCGAATGATTCACCACTGACTGGATGACTTCGGGAATACAATTGTTACGCCCTCTTTTCGACTCATGTTTCTTTCGGTTTGGACGTAATATATTTATAGAAGCAAATAATATTTTGTTATTTATATTTGAGAAAAATATTCTTTAGTGTAAAAGATCTCTACTAACGACACTTTGCGTCGAGCTTATTAACTTTACTAACGGTACTTTGCATCTCATTTGACTTGATTGATACATTTCAGTAGATATATCAATATAAAGTCTAACAAAAGATGTACATAATGAAAATGAAAGATCATACTCGTAAAATAATGTTATTTATAAAAATATTATAAATTTTCAAATCATACCTTGTTGTAACAGATTCTATTTTTAGAGAGAATTATGTAATGCGATTGATGGAAATGTACGTTGAATTAAGTTATTCTCAAAAAACATAAAAGTGATATATTTTTGGCCGGTACTGTATATACATATTGTTTCATCAATTTGAGAATATTATTAAATTGAAATATAAAATCAATCAAACTTTCTAGTATTTATTTGGATGTACATATTAGATTAAAATATACTTATATTGTATGAAATACTTCAAGTACATTTCCTTTAATTTATCATAAATTTTCTTTCATAATATTAAAATTTTACCATACAGCTATCTATAATATTTATATTTATATAGATATCAATTTGTTCCAAAATAAAATATAAGAAAATTTTTATTAAAATTTAACGAAAAATTTCCTTTATGCAACACTTTTCAAGTTAAATTAAGTAAATAATTGTATTTTAATTAACGACTATATTATTAATGTATAAATAAAAAGTGCTCACAAAGACTTAATATACATATGTCACCATTCAGAAATACAGGATGTTTCTAAATCTATAGAATAAACTTCGTAAATTGGTATTGTCACAGTCACGCGTGTACGAATGATTACCTACCTCACAGATGGTTAGTGGATTTCAGTCAAAATAGGCATGTAAAATAGGACGCATCGAAAGACACGGGTTATTTGGCAAATATCGATTTTCTTGACAAAATCTACTACCTGACTTTTTAAACTTGTTCGGTTAGATTCCCATATTTTTGGCGCCATAATATAAAAGTAAATTCCAATAGTATTTTTAGCGGAGAAATATGGGAAAAATAGTTAAAAAATTCTACGATCAATAAATATTATTAATAAACAATATTAATACTAATATATAATAAATATGTAATTTCATGACACTGTATATAGATTATACGTTTTCGTTTGACATTGTTTACCTTTCTTATATTGAAATTAGATGGGACAATGATTGACTTCTATGTTGTTGATATTTTTTATGACTTTGAAAATTATTATATTTTTTACGACTTGAAGAAAGATGTTGTTCAGGCATGTACTTTTCAAGACGAGCCAAATTTTAGTTATAAATCAGAATAGATTTGGGTTAGGTTATATCTTCCGGACGTGGAGACAGCTCTTCCGTGGGGGACGAACCCACTGTATCCATGCATGTATTTTGCAAGACGAAACGGAGTTCACTTTCAACAAGGATTAAGATTAGATATAATAGATATAATAGAATATATTAGATATAATAGAATAAATGAATAGATAGATAGATAGAATGAATTTTGCTTATTAATGATATCTATTAATGATATTTATTAGTCGTAGAATTTTTTAAATATTTTTATAATATTCTCCGCTAAAAATACTATCGGAATTTACTTTTATGTACATTATGGCATCAAAGTTATGGAAACCGTGCCTTTGTTCTACGTGTAAATAACCTAAAGCACCTTATGTAACTTTTTATTTATTTTTTAAATAGAAACATAAATGCGCACTAATTTTTCATATTTGCAGGAATGTATTTAATTTATCAAGGTATCATATGTATAATGAAAATAATTATAAAATAAATATCAAATTTATATAGCAAAAGAATAACACATAGTTATAAGTTGAAAGCTTTATTAGTAATTCGATTTTATTTCTATTATAAAATGATAATATATTACAATAAATAGTAAGTGACACATACAGAAAATATAATTATACTAACTTTCACAAAATAGCTTTTTACTTTTACAAGATATTGCTCGGAATGTTTTTATATATTCTTTTATATAAACTTTTTGTGAAATTAAAAAATTATCTGTTTTACAATATCTAAATATAATATTTTTTAAAGATAGTTATATTTTATTTTAGTTCTATTCTATTTTACTATATTCATTACTGTAGTCAATATACTTCTCTAAACATGCTTATAAAAAAAAAACTTTTTTAAAATATTTTTTATTGTCGTTTATTAATTTATGTATATTATAGGCAGACAATAGTGAAAATTAAAAAAAGAATGTATTGGTTTATAGTTAAAAATAATTAAGTGAGTAAAATTTCTTAATCTCTGTAGATTCTTTATTTCTGTAAATATTTCGAAACTTTTTTTCAAAGTTTAATTTTGAAATCATAAAAAGAGTATAAGAAAACTAAATTGATTTTTTTCAAAATTTTACATTAAAATATATTGCCTTTAATATACAATTTGTAATTTATGATGATTTATTTATATGTATATGACACATAAACTTATCATATAACGTATTAAGAAATAAGTAAGTTTTTTATATAAATAATGTCCAGATAGTTAACATATATCATTTCAAGGCTTATGTGCGTAAATATATAATACATCATATACATCGTGATAGCCGGAATCCTTAAAATTTGGATTATTAAGACGAATATGATCAATCTTTTTTTCCATTTTATTAAACGAATTTGTAAGTTCACTCTTGAGATCCTTTTGCTGCTCAGGTGACAACTCATTTATAAAGGAAAGACCGTAAAATATATACGCTGTCAAAATAAATAATAATTTTCAATATTACTATGTATTATATAAAAAAATAAATAGTATAATAATAAGTTAAATTATTGATATAATTTATATATTGTTTAAATCATTTTATAAAAAAAATTTGATCCTTTTCTGCAGGATTTCAACATTCATGATCGATATACGTAAAAGTAGTAATTTAAGAGTAATAATTACTTACGTATAAGATAGTCTGATTTATATTTCATATCTGGCACAAATTGATAGTGTTGTATTACAAATCCGAGACGTGTAAGTAATTGCGTTACTTGTCTTTCAGGATGACGAAATGGTAAAATGTATTTCTTCATATGAATAAAAGAATAATAATTAGAAATATATAATAAAAACCATATAAAATAACATATTTAAATTATTGATATACATCTATACCTCAAAATATGAGCCAAAAATTGGGTGATTCACCATATGTCCATACAGTGTAAACGCATCATGAGATGTAATCATAGATAAACGGAAGTTACCACCAGGTTTGAGTATCTTATAAATATTTTTAAATTCTTGTCTGTTATATAAAGAAAAGATATTTAATTGTTCTATTTTTACACATTTCTTCTCAATATTTTTACTATCTTTTCTGTTATTTCTTAATCTTAACACATTTATATATAAAATTATAATTTTAAAAGCAAAAATATGTTTTATTTTATTCTGATACTTTATTAGAATAAGATTAAATTTAAACAAGTTTTGTAATATATAGGGTGTTTCATTTTAATCGCTCCAGACAAATATTTCGAAAAATATGAAAGATACGGAAAAACGTTTCACAGACAAAAGTTGTTTAATTTGAAGGGAGACATAAGATGGTGTCATTGGTTTGATCTTAAGTGAATGTGCCAAGGTCATATGGAGTTCAATTTTGTTTTTTTTAATGAAATCACCTATTTTCCATTGCATATTCTTGTAGCTTACTTCGAGAGCTTTTCAAGACACTGTAATAAAGTATTTTTCCATTGAGTACTTTTCGAGTAATGAGGCTTGAAATAATTTTTTAATTTTACATAAATCATAAAATATCTAGTAAAATATTCATTTTTCGATTATCTTACCTTAATACTTTTATGTACAAAATAATGAGAGGAATCAATTGGTATAAAGAAAACATAATTGTTTCTAAGAAAAAATATGTAATTTGCAATTAACAATTACTTATTTTTTGTTAAAAATAAATTATTATAGTATTTTAAAAAGCTCTTGAGATAAGCTATAAGAATAAACAATAAAAAATAGAAGATTCCGCTTAAAAAATTAAAAGTGACCTTCATGTGACCTTCAAAATGACTGTCCAAGGTTAAATATTCGTAATTGCCACTATCTTATGCCCCCTTAAAACTATACAACTTTTGTCTGAAACATTTTTTTAAAAACTTCTTTTCGAGATATTCGCGTGGATTGATTAAAATGGTCCACCTTGTGTGTGTGTGTGTGTGTATACATATATACATATATATGTTTGTTTCTTTGTGTCCTTTCTCTCTCTTTTCCAATAAAAATTTAATTTGTACTTACTGAATATCATTATGAGAATGCACAGTGGGAAATGAAAATATGTGATCAAATTTGGCTATATAATTGTCAGGCAAATTTTTCGTTTGAATATCAAAAACCTCAAAATCGATTCTTTCATCATTTTTATACTTTTTTCTTGCATGATCGATCATTTTTTCCGAACTATCAATACCTGCAAATCATACTCGATATTAATTGAATTGAGAAATTAAAAAATGTCATTATATATTATTACACATTTTTTTATAATTTATTATATTCTTACCTAATATTGTCGAGTTCATATGAAGTTCCGGTAAGAGAAAGTATCTTGTTGTATATCCGAAAGCACAATTAATATCCATGCATTTTTTAGGTGGCCCTAAATCTTCATATCTTAAATCCCAAATGTCGGTAAGCCAACTAACATTTACTTCTTTCAAAGTCTGTTCTGAGTTGAATTCCATAATTTTTAGAGAATAAAGATAACATACACTAAAATATTATTATTATTTTCTCCTTGAATTTCTGTCAACAACTTCTCTGGATTTCGTTGATCAAAGTATCACGTTGAGAGATATAAGAGAAATTAAAATATGATATACCAAAATAATACAGTTATGTACAGAATGACTGACTGACCTAAACTGACTAGTCTGAATGTTAGCAACGTAAAAAAGAATGCAGAGCCTCAAAAATTATAGCTGACATCCCCTCTCAGCTTAACGAATAGAAACTGAAATCAGCTATTGTATATGTGGACCCAAGACTTCTGGGAAATATACTCAAATTCTCCTAAAATGTCCTTTCAAAAGAAAAAAATCAACAAAAGATCTACTGTTAAAAATTTTCAAATATTAATGATTTTAAGATTCTGTATAATATTACAATGTGTAAATTTCTCTTAAGAATATATAAATATGAATATATTATAGATAAATTTAAAACGTTCTTTAATTTTTACTATAGAAATATACATATACATATAGACAATAAATAAGAAAGAAAGAAAGCTATTAAAAATTTAATTTTTCATATTTTTATTATTAATTTTTTATAAACAAATGTGAATGAATAAATAAAAGAAATATATATTGCGCGTTCTCTCAAAATTACAATAAATATATTAGTGCTGTAATATATACAAATAATTTATTCATTAATATACTATCAATTCTTTAAAATTAATTTAAAGAAATAACGTATATTCTCTATATTTCTCCTACCTAATACACAACTGGCCAATCAGCCACTGCCACGCTGCCGGCTGATTGGCCACTTCTACGCCTTGCCGCACTTCTTCCCTTTGCCCACCTAGGACTCCTAGTAGGAGAGTTCTAACGCAGGGATCTCAGGGGGGGTGAGGGGCGAGGGGATCTCAGCGGCATGGGGGAATGACGTCACGCAGGATGGAGGGGGGATGACGTCACACGGGTTCTAACTCAGGTTCTATCAGGGATGACGTCACGCGGGTTCTAACTCAGGTCCTATCAGGGATGACGTCACGCGGGATTTCGGTGGCGCGGGGGATGACGTCACGCGGGATTTCGGTGGCGCGGGGGCTGCGGGGCGGGGGACGCTTGGGGACGTGTTGGATGTTTTATGACAAGTATAAACAATAAAACAATATAAACAGCGATATTCCTTTGAAGGATTGGATCTTGGAACCTTCTTTTTCTTTTTTCTTTCTTCTTTATTTATTTATTTTTTATTTATTTATTTTTTATTGCTGATGTTCGGCTGCTTTGTACCCTTGCCGCGCGTGTGAGAGAGAACGATAAGAGTGCGAAAAGAACGCGTACGAGAGAGAACGATAGCGAGACTTATAATTAGTGCGAGAGAGAGCGCAAGAGAAAGGCGTATAAATAATTGCAATTTTATGTTACAATTAAAAATATATATAATTTATTTAAATGTGTGAGTTTAATAAAAAGTATACAATATAAAAGAAAAATAATAATATATAAAATAGACCGCCGGGCTATGTTGGGGAAGCCGTTTCTGAAAACAGAAGAAAACATATGCATTTCATTAGTTTAAATTATTTTAATAATTTATTTTAAAATACTTTTGATTATAAATTGTAAGTTACTTACAATGTTATTCATGATCCATTTATTTAATTTGTGCAAATAGGGCACATGTTGCAGGCCAATATTTGATTCAAAGATTTTCTGCATCCTTTGCATGACATATTTTCCAAATGAACATAAGCTATGGTTCTATGTTCTCGAACAGAACTAGTTTTTTCAAACTGATGCGGATCTTCTAGAAAGCATTCGGTACAAAATTTTGATCCATTTTCCATGTAGTAATAGGAAATGCAACATATCTTTGTTGCTTCGTTGTATGTTATTATTTCAGGTATGCTTAAATCTCGCTGTTTCTTTTGTAACCGTTCATCAAGAATATCGACACTATTGTCACTATCATAATCACTGTCCTTCGCCAAGGGTTCTATATCAGAACCATCATCTTCCATCTCTCTCCTCTCTCTCTCTCCTCTCTCTCTATCTCCATCCTCTCCGCCACAACTGGATCCATCCAATAATCGTAATCATCATCCGTATCTTCGTCGATGATAATTACGTTTTCTTCAGCCACCGTATCATCGTCGATGACAATTACGTTTTCTTCAGCCATTGCACAAGACTACCGAAACACAGAAGAGCAACGAAAGAAATGATACTCTAGTGCAGCAGACCACCGAAACACAGAAGAGCAACGAAAGAAATGATACTCTAGTGCAGCAGAGTCCTCTTCATTATATTTTTTTAACATACACAATATAAATAGAAGTATTCTTTGAAGGATTGGGCGGATGGAAATACGTAGATAACAACACATTTTTGAGATATTTCGGGGTCCGACGTTTTCGAGCAATCTGTGAATCAAAGCGAGATAACAACACATTTTTGAGATATTTCGGGGTCCGACGTTTTCGAGCAATCTGTGAATCATAGCGAGATAACAACACATTTTCAACCCTAGGTTCAGTTACAAAAATTTTTTCTTTTGTGCCTCCAACAATCTCTGAAAGTTTGTTGGTTGAATATAAGAAGGATCGAAGCGCATCAGATCATAGTACGTGATTTGAAAGCGCATCGACACGACGGTATAGCAAAAGTATAGTCAAAAATTATAGTGTTCTGTCAGAAAGTGTAATAATATATATATATATATATATATATATATATATATATATATATATACAGGGTGATTCTAAATAACTTTATGTTTTTGCAAAAACATAATCTTGACCGAATTCTAAGACGATTTTTACTTTGGCAAAATTTCGTCCGAAGCTTAGTCTTTGAATTATTAAAGAAAGTAGTTAACGTATGACGGGTCGAATACAAGAGGTAGGCAAGGGTGGCGCGATTCACCGTCAGACGCGGGTGCTTACGCGGGGCGCCTGCTGCGATCAGTTGGTCGCTATACACATACAGACACACATGCGAACACATACATTCTCTCTCTGTCTGTCTGTCTGTCTCTCTCTCTCTCTCATTCGCTCACTCACCTGTAATTTTTTTTTTTTTTTTTTACGAGAGGGGAAAATGCATTTTATGCATACCCACCGGTCGATCCAGTGAGTTATGTGGGACTCGAATACCAAGTCGAATTACCAACTCGGTACTCCCTACCCACTAAAAACCCCTCTCTTTTCACGAATTTCCTTTGACACACTGTCCCTCTGACTTCCCGAGATCTGTTTTCACATAACGTCAAAAAATAGTTATTATTACCTTGTTCGATGACTTTTGATGTATTGCTGTAATTGCTTGAAGGAGAAATGAATTTTCCGATAGATCGTACGTTCTCAAATTTAACGTAGATATCACGTTGCAAAAGACAAGAAAACATATAAAATATTAATATTAAATATTTATTTAAGATAATAGTAAAAGTAATAAATATTTTAAAAACACTTATTTAATCTGATTAATTTTTAAGTAGATATCATACGATGTATGGATATCACACACATTCATGATAATAATAATATTAATATGTTAAATGTTTATTATGTTTACCGCATTCTTCAATCGAACACATAATCGCGTTCGATAGCGCCAGTAGTACCTTAACCTACCGCAACCTACCATGACAAAAAACTACTTGCAGTCGCTGAGTAATTATCGTCGCATTATCGCGTCGTCGCGTCGTGTAGTAACGTGTCCGCGCGTGTTTCTTTCATCGAGTGATTTTTAATCGCCAACAGTTATTATTCGACAGTGATTAATAGTGATTAGTGATAGAGTCATTAGTAAATTTCTCGTCTCATCGAGTGAGTAAATAAATGTGATTACGTTAAAGTTTATAAAAGAATACAGTTCATGAAAGAAGAAAAACTTTCAGTTAATAATTTAATGTGGATTTCTTGTCTTTTGCAACGTGATATCTACGTTAAATTTGAGAACGTACGATCTATCGGAAAATTCATTTCTCCTTCAAGCAATTACAGCAATACATCAAAAGTCATCGAACAAGGTAATAATAACTATTTTTTGACGTTATGTGAAAACAGATCTCGGGAAGTCAGAGGGACAGTGTGTCAAAGGAAATTCGTGAAAAGAGAGGGGTTTTTAGTGGGTAGGGAGTACCGAGTTGGTAATTCGACTTGGTACTCGAGTCCCACATAACTCACTGGATCGACCGGTGGGTATGCATAAAATGCATTTTCCCCTCTCGTAAAAAAAAAAAAAACAAATTACAGGTGAGTGAGCGAATGAGAGAGAGAGAGAGAGAGAGAGAGAGAGAGAGAGAGAGAGAGAGAGAGAGAGAGAGACAGACAGACAGACAGACAGACAGACAGACAGAGAGAATGTATGTGTTCGCATGTGTGTCTGTATGTGTATAGCGACCAGCTGATCGCAGCAGGCGCCCCGCGTAAGCACCCGCGTCTGACGGTGAATCGCGCCACCCTTGCCTGCCTCTTGTATTCGACCCGTCATACGTTAACTACTTCCTTTAATAATTCAAAAACTAAGCTTCGGACGAAATTTTGCCAAAAGAAAAATCGTCTTAGAATTCGGTCAAGATTATGTTTTTGCAAAAACATAAAGTTATTTAGAATCACCCTGTATATATATATATATTGTGTGATTATATATAAAATGGAAAACATCGAACAGACTGAACGCGACCTGGTGGAGCAATCCAACCAAATTGCCACCTTGGGCGAATATTTTGCATGGCTACAACGATGCAACGAGTACATCGAGTCGCTGGAAGAACAAAGTCGGATCAAACGACCGCGATTATCGATCGGGAATGGACAATCGCTGATTGCTCGAATCGCGCGACTCGAAAGTGCAAAGACTCGATTGCAGAGACAGTTTATGCCCAGTGGTGGTAATTACAGTGGCGACAATAACGCGGGTGCCGGATGTAGCGCGCATCAAAATGAACTTGTGTGGCGCGAGATTGATACCGCCTTCGATAACCGTATTCTAACCGGTGCTGTGATTAACGCAAACCATATCGAACCTCGTCAATTTCTCGAGGACGCCAAAGACATCGTGCTCCAGCAAGTGCAAGACGTTATAAGAAGATACAACAGTGTAAAATTGAACACTATATTCAACGGTGAATTTGTGTCAGGTGATAAGCGTGTGAATAAAAGTATCAATACGAGAAACTGTGAACTCTTTCGCACGTCTGATTTACACGGGTGGTACGAGCGCAGCGTTATCGAGCCCACCCTAGCATTGCTAGAAGAATTTCAGGAACGTGATAGTGGCTGGGCATTGTCGCGAATACAGAATTTAACTGTAAATATAAATAAGTATAATCCTATGCGCGCGGGATGTTATATTAAATTGCCGCGAGAAATTATGATGAAGAGAGCTGTAATTAATGTACAATCTAGAGACAATGCGTATTTCGCGTGGGCAGTGGTGGCCGCTCTATACCCCGCTGAAAGAGACACGAATCGGGAATCTTCATATCCCCACTATACGACGGTGTTAAATGTACAAAATATTGAGTTTCCGATGACGTTGAACCAACTAAAAAAGTTTGAACATATAAACAATATCTCCATCAACGTGTACAGCATCGAGAAAGAAAACAGCATTGTCCCGATACGTCTTTCGGAGCAGAAACGGGATAAACACGTCAACCTGTTGTATGTGGAAGATGGTAACAGCGTCGGACATTTCGCATGGATCAAGAACTTATCCCGGCTCGTGAGCTCGCAACTGAGCAAACACAACGGTCAAAGATATATCTGTGATCGGTATGTATAATTTGAATAATTTATGTAATTATAAAATATAATGCATTGCATAAATCTTTAATTTAAATATTCTTTTACAGATGCTTGCACTATTTCGGATCGGAGGACAAGTTGCAGTCACATACGGTAGACTGCGGAAAAATAAACGACTGCGCTATCCGATTGCCGAGCGATAAGGACAAGTGGCTCGAGTTCAACAACTACACGAGGAAAGAGCGGCTTCCATTTGTGATCTATGCCGATTTGGAATGTGCGTTGACAAAGACTGACGAAGAAAAAAATTATCAGCATCATAAGGTATTTAGTATAGCGTATTATATGCATTGTTCGTTCGACGACTCGTTATCCGCGTACCATTCTCGCCGCAGTATTGATTGTATCGCGTGGTTCGCCGAAGAACTTAAAAATTTAGCGTTACGTGTAAAGATTATTTTAATGACTACAAATGTCTCCATGGTAAATTTAACATCGGACGAGTGGGAAAAATTTCACAGCGCAACGCATTGCCATATTTGCGAAAAACCGTTTACGCAAGAAGACGATACACGCGTACGCGATCATTGTCATTTGACCGGACGATATAGGGGTCCCGCGCACTCAAATTGCAATCTAAATTACAAAGAATCATTATATATTCCGATAGTCTTCCACAATTTATCAGGTTACGACGCGCATTTCATTATCGAGGATATAGCCACAGCGTTCGAAGGGGAAATCGAATTACTTCCAATAACCAAGGAAAAATATATATCGTTTACAAAAACTGTTAAAGTTGCACAAGACAATTGGAAAAATTATATAAAATTAAGTTTTATCGATTCGTACAAATTTCTTACGGCAAGTCTCGACAAATTGGCATCTTATCTAGACAAAGACAAATTCAAAATTTTAAAATCAGAATTTCAAAATTTATCTGCAGAAAATTTCAGTTTATTAACACGGAAAGGCGTCTTTCCGTACGAATACGTCGACTCTGTAGATAGGTTGCAAGATACGTGTTTACCACCGCGCGAATCGTTTTACAGTTCTTTGACCGGTGAAACTATATCCGAGAGCGATTACGCGCACGCCGAGAACATCTGGACGCGATTCTCTATTCGAACGCTAGACGAGTATAGCGATTTGTACCTGAAAATCGACGTCTTGTTATTAGCCGATATTTTTGAAAACTTTCGCGATAGTTGCATCAAAAGTTACGGACTCGACCCCGCGTATTATTATACTCTTCCCGGATACACGTGGGATGCCATGTTAAAGCATACAAAGATTACATTCGAATTGCTTACCGACATCGACATGGTCATGTTTATCGAACGCGGTATACGCGGTGGTCTGAGTCAGTGTTCCAACAGATACGCGCGCGCTAATAACAAGTACATGCAACAATCGTACGATCCATCGAAACCATCGTCGTACTTGATGTATTTCGATGTAAATAATTTGTACGGATGGGCAATGTGTCAACCGTTGCCCTATGCCGATTTTCGATGGGTCGACGACGTGTCGAATTTTGACGTAGCATCGATCGCGTTAGATTCGCCTACGGGTTATATCCTCGAAGTCGATCTCGAGTATCCGCAACATCTTCACGATACGCACATTGACCTACCGTTTTGCCCGACACGCGACAAGCCGCCCGGCAAGCGGCAAGACAAACTCCTCGCAACGCTATACGATAAGAAGCGTTACGTGATACACTACCGTAACCTACAGCAATGTACGCGACACGACCTTCGCGTTACAAAAATACATCGCATATTACAATTTACACAATCTCCGTGGCTTCGCAGTTATATCGAATTAAATACACAGTTTAGAACACTCGCGAAAAATGATTTTGAAAAAAATTTATATAAACTGATGAATAACGCGGTATTTGGTAAGACGATGGAAAATGTGCGTAATCGTGTCGATGTAAAATTATTAACAAAGTGGGACGGACGATACGGAGCAGAAGCAATGATAGCGAAACCAAATTTTCATAGTAGAAGCGTCTTTTCGGAAAATTTGGTTGCCATAGAATTACGCAAACTTGAAGTGAAATTTTATAAACCAATCTATGTCGGCATGTGCATACTCGACATTTCTAAAACGTGCTTGTACGAATTTCATCATGAGTACATGTCACCGCTATATCGTGATAAATGCCGGGTAATGTACACCGACACAGACAGTCTTATATACCACATTGAGTGCGAAGATGTCTATGAAAATATGAAACATGATATCGCTAGTTTCGATACGAGCGATTATCCAATTGATAACGCGTACGGTATACCGCTCGTGAATAAAAAAGTACCGGGTTTAATGAAAGATGAAAATAACGGCGCGATAATGACCGAATTCGTCGGGCTTAGAGCAAAAATGTATGCGATGAGAGTGGACGGGAAAAAGGATACGAAGAAGGTTAAAGGTGTCAAAAGTAACGTTGTTGCGAGAACGATAACATTCGACGATTACACGCGGTGTCTGAATGACGAAATAGAAATGACACGACAGCAATCTTGCATAAGATCGAAATTGCACAAAGTGTATACCGTCCGCGAGACGAAAATTGCTCTGAGTCCGTACGATGACAAGCGGTATATCGTACCTGATTCGACCGACACATTACCATGGGGACATTATAGGATACCCTTATAATATAATATATATAATGTAATGTAATATAGTATGTGATATAATGTCAGATATTATTTTTGTATATGTATCTCATATGTATATGTATTTCATATATTGTATTATATACGATTATTGGAAAGGATGTATTAATAAAGATTTTTGTATTTTTATATATTTCATGTATATTTTTTATATGTTGTACATATTTTTTCTTAAATTTAAAAATAAATACAATTTGTATGAATTAAATCACATTGTCCTTATGTATCCAAGAATTGTGCGAATTGTCAAATCCCAACCATTTCACGTAAACCTCGTTACCCCTCCTACGCAGTATTTTCTCCACGAGATACACGTCCGGATAATTCGCGCGATGCAACTCGTACTCGTAGAACGCTCCAGCGATAGATTTTTTGCGATAATCCTCCAGTAGATAGCTTACGGGATTAATATGTTGTACTTTTGCAATTTTAAACACTTCGGTTGTCCAATTTGGCGTGTAACCTTTCTCGAAAACTGTCTTGTACTTGATAACGCGTACCGAGTCACCTACTTTGAATTTCGCCGGACCCGCGATATTTACATGGTTGTACACAGTAGCCAAGAGTCTTTCAGCGATCGCGGGAGTAACGTCGACGGGTCGCATACCGATCGTTCGATGCTTGCGCGCGTTGTAATCCGATACGAGTCGCGGCAACGCGCTGATCCACTTGTAAGATCCGTTCAGCGTAAACATCTTCCACATGTCGTTTTTCAGCGTGCGATTGAATCGCTCAACGATCGATGCCTTCAATACCGAATATGTAGAATAGTGATTGATGTCATGTTTCCGCATGAGCCGTTGCACGTCAGCGTTATAAAATTCCTTCCCCATATCAGTCTGTAAGTTTTTCGGACATCTTTTGCTATCTCGAATTATCTCGGCGATAGCGTCAGCTGTCTCGCTTCCACCTTTACTCTTGAGTGGTATGGCCCACGCGTGCTTGCTCAACGCATCTATGACTGTGAGTATGTAGTGGTAACCTCTGTTGAAACGAGAGTACGGACGCATCTCGACAATGTCAGCTTGCCACAGGTCATCGTATCCCCGCACTATGACGTGTCTTCGGGGAAAATTTTTTCTCGCCGGCGCGTGCAATTCGTTCACCAACTGCCGTTTCTCTAAACTATGTTGTTTCTTCGCTTCCTCGGTTATTCCCGATCGCCGATCCATCGTTGTTTCGATTCGTCGATCAAACGATGTGTGCCTCGAGTATCACTGTGCGTTTTATCATTCGTTGCTAGACATTCCTGGCCCGTTCGATAGCCGTTCATAGCTGTTCGATAGCCGTTCGATAGCCGTTCATAGCTGTTCGATAGCCGTTCGATAGCCGTTCGATAGCCGTTCGTAGCTGTTCGATAACCGTTCGATAGCCGATCGATAGCCGTTTATAGCTGTTCGATAGCCGTTCCCAACCCGTTCGATAAACCTTTGCAGATGTTTAATAATTGTACAATAGCCGCTCCTAAACCGTTCACTACAACCACTCATTACAGGTTGATAGCCGTTTCTGAATTAGTGTTAATCGCACGCCGAAGCTCGTTTATCGCAGTCTGCAAAGCTCGCACGTCCCTCTCGAACGCAGTCAGCTTCTCGTCTGATTCTTTCTGCTGATTCTTTAACGTTTTAACGCATTGTTCCACGTACAGTTTGTTGACTGCATCGGTATCAGCCTCAGGATGCGCTACACGGCGAATCTTGCGCGACCTCGCGTCATAGTACGTAGCGACGCGACACAGAGTGTTTTGACGCAAGTAACTTGTCACCGATTTACCCCAATGATCGCTTGTTCTAATTGCTTCATTTCTCCGTTCGAATAATCCAAATTTGTTGATGGGCATTTTTTTCCTCGATGCGAGTGACGTCGATCGACTGATCAGTTTTGTCGAGACACCGATTAATTTATAATAAGACCAACTTCGCGAAGTTCATCGATGATCGACAGGATCTCGTTGTCGTGAGCGTTGTGGCCAGCTCGGCGCGAAGCGTCGAGCAATCGTAGACGATCCACTAGCTCGTTGGGATCGTCCCAGTGCACGTAATCGATCTTATTGTCGGTTAGCGTCATCGCGCGAGGCATGAATACTCCCGTACCGCATTTTTTCTTTTTCGATTCGATCGACATCAACGGTGCAATTATGTGTTTATACTTGTATCCCCTGTTGCTCTTTAATTGACCTTGCGCATCATATTGACGTTTATGCGCACTCATCGCCATTAATATGCTCTTATATTTTTGCATATCGTCCTCAGTGTATATGTCATCATCGGGAATTCTCTTGAAGATCAACTCGTATAATCCAGGTGTACCAATGTACCTCACTTTGTCTATGATTATAGAGTCATCTGCGCCGATGTCGAATCGTTTGTTACCGAGCCACATTTCATTCTCGTCGAAATAGACACCGTACACGTGATCGATCTGGTTTTTTTTATCGCCACTAAGGAGAGCGCCCATGTACTTTTGTGCCAGTGGCCCGAAGTGCTCTCGTAACATTTTTTGACCTTCCAACGTTTGTAACATGTTTCGAACAGATGGTGATTCGAGCGGGTTGCCCGTGGTTTCGAAAACATTTTCGATTGCGAGTGATTCGGGTATCGTGGGTTGTACGATTCTCGTTGTCGCGGACGGTGTGGAGGTTATCAGCGGTTCATCCGATGTATGCGGTGTCGATAAACGATTTGCCTTCAATCGTTGTCTCTTTTTCGGTGTCGTATCCTCCTCCTCCTCCTCTTTCTCTTCCTCCTTGTACCGCTTGATGGGTAACGTTTTAATTATAGGGTCAGCGTTACTCTCCGGCTCGTTTTTCACCGCGATTAAGCTAGAGTTGTCGACGATTTTTTGTAGTGGCTCGATAATAGGCCTAAAATGGGTCTTGACCGCGATATCGTCGTCGATCTTACCGGTCTTCAAAGCGCGATGTTTCTTGCGGATCGATTCGCTCGTTTTCTCAATCTCCCTCGCAATCTTTTCACGCTCGCGAATATTATCGTTTTCAGCCATGTCGACAGAGTGTGTCGGCAGCGACTAATCGTTTTGCGGTATCGCGAACACGTTAAATCCTTTTCTGTATCGCCCGTTCGTAAATGAGCTGTCCTTATCTATCACTAGGAATCCATACTTTTGTTGCCAACAAGTACGACATAATTCACTGAAATCCCCGTACGACATGTCGGTATTCACGTGATCGTTGTACACGTGTTTCAAGTTGGTACCGTCCTGTTTAAACAAGATCAGCAGGTTCGCGTTGTCGCGTATAAGATGTTTTGGTATTCTCGCGTACGTCTGACAGAGATAGAAGCAGTCGACGTTCGAGTGACGACCCATTGAGAAGTACTCTCTTATCGTATTTTGCTTGTCGCACGCCACGTCATCGAAGACGAAAATCGAGTTTGGACGTGCCTCGCTCGGTGGAATGACGTCACTGTTATTGGAGAACGTAAAATAACCGATTTCGTCAATCGGCGTCAATAAATTCTCCAGATATCGATATTTCGGCTGTTGCAGCGACTTCGAGTACACGTACACGTTCTCGAAACGTACACCATGCGGACTTTCCAGTAGACTTATCAGAACGTTGGTTTTACCACAATTCGAGGGGCCGCAAACGATCGCGCGTATAGTAGTCGGTAGCATCGTACCATGCCTGCGCATCTCCGCGTTGTCCTCCATTGATCGTAATCTGTCGTCGCAATTTGTCACGCATATCGTCAAAGGTTGTCGTACGAATCTCATTTTTTCAACACTGCTGATTGGATCGAACGCCTGCCTATTTATAGGTGCGCGAAATCACGAGTCGCTCAGTAGAGAAAAAATGTTCATCCTGCTAACAAATCCTTCCGATATTCGCGATTTGAGCGTCGAACAGCTACAATTTGTGTCGAAAGCAGTTCTATTGAGAACGTGCGGTGATTACGTCCACTACGTGTGGGACAAACTTCCGGAACACATAAAAGCGGATCCGGAGGTTCAGACGTATCGTCGCTGTTACGAACACTACAATCAGCCGTGTCAGGAAACGCACATCGACGTATCGTCGCTGTTACGAACACTACAATCAGCCGTGTCAGGAAACGCACATCGACGGTCCGGCGCCGTTGATAAAGAATTGCGGCGAATGTCAACGAAAATAGGTAGAGGCTTATTAAATCACGCGATAAACGCACTTCCGATCGAATTCCATATTCCCGGCTATCAGTTTTGCGGACCAGGCACGCGGTTGCAAAAGCGATTAGTCAGAGGCGATCGAGGTGTCAACCCATTGGACGCGGCGTATCGCGAACACGATATAGCATACTCTCGGAGCAACGATCTCACCGAGAGACACGCGGCGGATAGGATACTCGCTGAGAAAGCGCGGAATCGCATCGTTGCGAAAGATTCGACTCTCGGTGAGAGAGCCGCCGCCACAACTGTCTGGGCAGCGATGAAAGCCAAGACGAAGCTCGGTATGGGTCTGAAGACGAAGACGAAGAAAAAAACGGTGAAGAAACGGATACTTCCGGTAGCGAAATGCGGCGGTGTATTGCCGATTCTACCAATGTTGGGTGCGCTCGGATCCCTGATCGGTGGAGCGGCTGGTGTAGCGAAAGTGGTGAACGACGGAAAAGCCGCGCAACATCAGTTGCAAGAGATGCTACGTCACAATCGCGCCATGGAAGGTCACGGATTATATCTCGCTCCTTACAAATACGGACGAGGAGCCTCAACAAGGAGAAAAAAAAACGTCAAAGAGACGCTAAAAATGCCGCAGGGCGCAACTACCAATGTACAATTGCTACAACTGGCAAAACGTATGCGCATTCCATATTTTAGAGGTGTTTTCATGCGCGACTCTTTACCGATCGGTGGTATATATCGAAACGAGAGCGGCATCGTAAATTTGGATAGCGTCGAAGGACCAGGTACTCATTGGGTATGCAAAGAGGGGGAATCGCGCTATATATTTCGACAGTTTCGGCAATCTTCGACCGCCGAATGAATTGGTGCGATATCTCGGACGAAACGTAACGAAGATACAGTACAATTACACACCTGTTCAAACTTACGATCAGAGCATCTGCGGACAATTGTGCTTGCAGTTTCTTCGAACGGTCGATGCATGTGAATTTAAAGACAGATATTGCGCTATTTAACTCAGTATTCGTTAAACAGTTTCGTCGACATGTCTATGACATTCACGTTGACTGGGAAGAGTAGCGTTCTCACGGCAAACTTCTTTCCCACCGTAGATTTGAGCGACGGCGAATACGAGCTCGGTCTAACGGATTTTGACACTTATCACACGATACCGAATGTGAATTCCTCGAATAATAAATTTTACTTTGACAAAGACGACGAAGAAATTACGATTCCCGAGGGATCGTATGAGTTGCAAAATATACATGAATTTTTGAAACATACAATTTCACGGAAACATCGCGATGAGAAATACATTGACGGCGATGACTATGAAGATGATGATGAATATCCGATAGTGCTCCGCGCTAATTACAATACAATGAGGAGCGAGATCAAATGTGCCTACAGAATAAACTTTACCAAACCCGTCAACATTGGATCGCTGCTAGAATTCTCGAATCGTATTCTCGAGCCGCGAAAATGGTACGAATCAAACATGCCGATTAACATTCTCAACGTGAATATTATCCGTATAGAGTGTAACGTGACCGCGGGTGCGTACAACAACGGCATATTCGTTCATACGATACATGAATTTTCACCGAGGGTACCACCGGGATATAAGATATCGGAAACGCCTGCACAGATCATTTACCTGCCGATCATCGCGCGGAGCATTACGGATTTAACGTTACGCGTTGTCGACCAGAACGGACGATTGCTCGATTTTCGAGGAGAAGAGATCACCGTAAGATTGCATGTACGTATGCGACGTATGAGATGCTCGTATTGAACGGATCGAAAGACGTGAGAGATAACGCAATCTTTACGAGACCAGCAACACCACCACCAACAACAACAACAACAACGTCGACGTTTGCTAATATCAAATCATCCAAGAAAAAGAAACTCAGCGCATCGAACGTTGCGTTTTTACAATCTTTGGGATTTGCGGTGCGAAACAGCTGAACGATGACCGACATTCTCAACATCGGTGATGAACCGATCTTTGACAATCGTATCGTCAAGATCGAGACTCACACGTATAACCCGTTCGCCAATACAACGTTCGGACACAGTGACGAGATAAGAATACCCATACAACAACAGGATCTGTATACGCTGCCGTACGAGAGTTTCCTATACATCGAGGGACAACTAACGGGGAAAAAAACAGCAACAGTTGAAGGAGAAAGTGATGTGGTACTGGGACATAATTGCGTCGCATTCATGTTCGATGAGATTCGATACGAACTCGATGGCGTTGAGATTGATCGCAATAGAAACGTAGGAATAACTACTACGCTCAAAAATTATGTAACGGTATCATCCGATAGAATTGTGATTATGAAAAACGCCGGCTGGGAGCCGCCGACCTATTCGCATGGACATTTCAATTTTTGCGTACCGCTCCACATGTTATTGGGATTTTGCGAGGATTATAAACGAGTGGTGATTAACGCTCGTCACGAATTGATCTTAATACGATCGCGCAACGATAATAATTGTCTGGTTGGAAGTTCAACGCTGGAGCCTGTGATGACCATATTCAAGATACAATGGCGAATGCCTCACGTGCTGTTGAGCGAGATCGAAAAACTGTCGATGCTGCGTGCTCTAGAAAGCGGACGATATCTCAGCATGGGTTTTCGCTCGTGGGATCTGTACGAGTATCCGCTATTGCAGCTTACAACCAAGCATTCGTGGGCCATTAAGACCGCGACTTAGCTGGAGAAACCACGCTACGTTCTTCGCCCTGCAAACAGGCCGGAAGAATGCCTTGTCTAAGAATGTATCTCAATTCGACGACTGCAAATTGATCAATGTGAAACTCTATCTGAACTCGGAATGTTATCCGTACGACGATATGAACCTGGATTTCCATAAAAGCAGATGGTCCATTCTGTACGACACGTACGCGCGCTTCTGCAAGAACTATTACGGATATGAGTATCTCGAGCCGAGTCTCTCCGTCTATACGTTTCAACAACTCGGTCCGTTCGTGATTATCGATTGTTCTCGACAAAACGAATCGGTCAAGAGCGCAACGGTGGATGTGAGATTGGAATTCGAATGTAAGGAGAACGTGCCGGCGAATACCACTGCGTACTGTCTCATCATACACGATCGTGTGATCCAGTACAATCCGTTGACCAACGTTGTACGCAAAATCACCTAAGCGATAACATCGACACAAGAGAGGGGAGGAGGAGGAGGAGGATATAAATCAAAGTGCTGCGAGATGATTTTAGAGTTTGCCCTCCTCTCGACTGACGTATCGAAGAGAGAAAGAGAGAGAGAGAGAGATCTCGTCATGTCTATACCAACGTTTGTGGATCTGCAAGGATTTATTGTCGGGAGAAATTTTGTCGTGAAGGAAGCTGCGGTTCTGAGGAAGGGATATGTTCTCTCGCATTATTTTTTCGCAAGTCCTGTACCGTGGAGCGTGCTAACAAAATCTGAGCGATGTCAAGTCTCATGGGTGATTAGAAATCATCACGGATTACAATGGGAAGACGGAAACGTTCCGTATGGCTTGGCTCAGCGTGTAATTACAACAGCTATCGTTGGTACGATACACGAAGAAGAAGAAGAAGAATCGTCTGTCGTGTACGTTAAAGGACTTGAAAAGCGAAAATGGTTGACCGATATACTAGGCGATGTGGGAAACGGCTATATTATTGAAACTTTGGATGCTGACTATGAAGATATTGATTCTCTAAATAAATTAGATATTACCAATAGTATGCGATGTGGAAAACATGTTAAGAATTGTGCATTACAAAATGTATTTAAAATATTTAACTGGTGGTCGCAACGCCAGAAAGAATTGCAAGAAAATAAAATATGTAAACATTAATATGTTTTATCTCTTATTTCCCCTCCCTAAACCTTTCCATGCGTTTCTAAGAATTTTTTTGTCTGAGCGTTATCTCCCCTTCTCCTAAAACTCAAAACGTTAGAAGCATTGATCCCCCCCCCCCCACCACATTATACTTTTGGAAGATGAGCGTCACGTATACTCGGTTATTTCTTATACGATCAGTGTCGCGTTAACACCGCTCTCGTGGTTCACTTTTCATAACTCCCAGAGAAATGTACTACGTCGAAAGAAGCAGCAGCGGCAGCGGCGTCGGAAGACGCGTGAATAATTACGTATCGAGTCGTGATAAAACTCCATCGTTTGAGAACAAATGTGACGAGTAAGTTTTTCGTTTAACTTCTTTCTATTTTTATATTTTTACAAATTGTATTATTACTATTATTTTAATTTTTCTGTAGCATTTCGTTGGAACGTCGTGCGGTTCGTATACTAGGTAGACGATACGCATTGACAGCTACGGGATTCAAATTCCTCGAAATTGGTATCAACGTGGGTCCACCGAGTTACGTGGAGATTGCCATAGGAGATCATCGAGGAAAGGAACTGATATTGTCTCTCGAAACGTGGAAGGGACTCTACGAGCAACGTCGCAATATTCAAAATTTCCTTCGGAACGACTCTAAAGATGACTACAATTTCATAAGCGTTGGACCGCTAACAGTGAGAGTTCGTACGATTAACGACGTCAAACTCATAAGTCTCGAATCTTCAAACGTATGCTTGATGATGGTCGAATCGACGTTACATCGTATGTTCGATCTCGATCACTGCATAGATGTAACTTTTGATCGATTGGATAAAATTATCCAAACAGTTGATGTCAAGTTTACGCAATTCTCCAATATCGCGTCCACTGTAATAAATCCGAAAGAAATATCAAATGTAATACGCGCGAGTGCTGTATTCAACAAGCATCAACTCGTCGATTGCGAACTGGCAGCTTTAGTTTTTAGTCCATAGTACGTAAGAAAAATATATAAAACATAAATAAAGAGTTTTAAGTCAAAATCATGACGTAATTTATTCGCACGCATTTCCATCCAAACACACACATTTAAATAAATTATATATTTTTTTAATTGTAACAAAATCATGACGTAATTTCTTCGCACGCATTTCCATCCACCCAATCCTTCAAAGAATACTTCTATTTATATTGTTTGTTAACTGGTAATATTGTATAATATCTCAAAAATGTGTTGTTATCTCGCTATGATTCACAGATTGCTCGAAAACGTCGGACCCCGAAATATCTCAAAATATAAGTTTATGACTAATATTGTATACTTGCGATAATACAGAGAGAAAGAGAGATAAAAGGGATAAAGAGATAGATAGAGGAATAGAGGGATAGAGAGGGAGAGAGAGAGAGGGATAGAAATATAAAGGGATAAAGAGAGAGAGCGAGAGAGGGAGGAATAGAGAGAGACCCAAAATCTTCTTCATAGGAATACCGCCATTTTTTGTTTATACGTGCGTCCCCCGCCCCGCAGCCCCCGCGCCACCGAAATTCCCTCCGTCCCGCGTGACGTCATCCCTGATAGGACCTGAGTTAGAACCCGTGTGACGTCATCCCCCCTCCATCCTGCGTGACGTCATTCCCCCGGGCCGCTGAGATCCCCTCGCCCCTCACCCCCCCTGAGATCCCTGGGTTAGAACTCTCCTAGTGCTAACTACTTAGTTGATGTTTCATAGCTAATGAATATGCAGGATTTTTTCTAGATGTAATAGCATTTGCAGTCTGTTTAAGTTCTTTATGTTTTGCTTCAAATCGTATGGACGACATATATTTGAGAGGACCTATCTGTTGCATAACTCGTGGGTAATGAAGTAAAAGATGATGCTTCGGTTTTAATACATCATCAAATAAATTTATATATAATTTATGATGTTCACTTGTTAGCTTTTTCAATAAGCTACAATTTTCATCGGTTACTTCTTCTGCCATTATAATAGACATCATTTTTCTAAGAAGTATGTATAATTTCCAAGTTTTATTTTTTTTTGGTATAAGATCGCCAATTATCAAACCTAAATATTGCCAAAGACATGCCATTTCAGCTGCAGAATAAATAATATATTTATTTTTTAAAGCATTTATGTTAATTGAAGGCGGTATGTTTGTAGAATGATTATCCCCGTAATCAAAAGAGTAAATTCTATTATTTAATCTTTGAAGAGAAAATAATTTGTCCTTATTTATTAACCTATTTAACAATTGACCTAAATCGTAGCGACAAATTCCCTCATATAAATCATGCATGACATCGACACAGAGATTTTTTGTGATGTGAAAATTGGTTATCGAATGTAAAGTACATTCCTCGGTAATACCATGATTTCTATCATTGACATCTATTGCATAATTTTCAACATTTCGAAGTAACTCAACATCTTCAAGAATCTGTTTTTGACGAGTTAATGTATCTACAAAGCATATTCTACAGGAATAATTAGAATTGAAACTCGCGTATTTAATCCGAAAATAGCATGAAGCCCTAAATTATCTCTAAGAATATTCATTAGTGCAAAATTTACCTTTTTTTCTGAGTTTCCGATATTTATTGTTATACCGTTAATCTGAAGTTTATTAATCTCGTTAATGAGAGGTGCAAAAATCTGCTTATTACCAACTTGTACGTAATCAGTAACATTATGTAGTTGTATCAAAAAAATATTTTCAAGCATACTCGCGTATTGTTCCTCGATACCACCGATAGTGCAATATACTACTCTAAGCTTATGTAAACCTCGATGAGTACCTAAAGGATTATTTATTTCCAATTCATCGTAATAAAGAATTAAAGGTAATAAATCGTTGTTATGCTGTTGTTTAATAGAATGCCATATTTCATTTTGCAATATACTTGTTGTTATTTTGTTCTGTTCACTTTTTAATGTTTGACATTATTTTGTTATATACATCTGGCAACTCTAAAAAGGTCTTTAACATTTTTCCAAGAGGTACAATGCATATTTTTCGATTTTTTACGAGCATTTGTTTAGCAGTATTCATAAGTTTAGAATCAATAAATGCGCCGATGCATATCTCTTGCGGTACTATTAAAGAATTTAATGATTTAAAATAAAGCATTGTTTGATATTCTGAGGAATGATCTGTAAATGCATTACTTAAAATATCAAACATAGTACTTAAATCTTCATTAGGATTCTGCTCAATTGACTTGTATTTTTCCTCTATAATTTTTATGCAATTAAGAAAATTTTTTATTGATTCTATTATTTCCTGACAAAGTTTACGCGGTAATGATGGTCGAGAGTATAAATTTGCAATAAATAAAGATGAAATTTGTGCGATCTTTTCTGTAAATTCTACAACAGTTATGTCTTTAAAATTGTTATCGCTATTATTAATAGCACAAGAAGTAGAAGGCATTGATTGTGAGGGTAAATTACTAAATGTGATCTCTTCTATAAAACTTTTATCAATATCTAAAACATTATTGTCATTGCAAAATGTCTTATTATTGATTTTAATATTGTCTTTAATATTAGTTTCTAAATGAGTTTTGGATAAATGTTTAAGAAAACTATAAATATCACTAAAAGTGCGACAACACAACATTTTTGTTGACAATTCTGTTGACACTTTTGTTGACAATTCTTGTCGACATCGAAAAAATGAATGCAGTTTTGTAGAATGTTTTAATTTACAATGTGCTTTCAAACATCTAATAGAGCCATACGATTCAAAGCAAAATGGGCAAGAATATATTATAAAAAATTTTTGTTATTAATTATTAATAGAATTTTAATTTTAATATAATTCTATTTAAATTAATATTATTAACTTAAATAGAATGTAAAAGAATTAAATTATAAAATAAACTATATTTTTATAAACAAAATGTTTTTTTTATACTTAATATCGCAGAAATGAAATAAACTTTATAAATTATTAAATGTCAAATAAAAGGAACTATGTGTTTCTAAATATCAAATAAAAGGAACTATATATGAGACCATGGTTATATCAATAATAATATTTGTAACTTTGTAATATTTTAAACTGTATCATAAATTTTAAGAAATATTTTTTAACGTACTGCGACGCTTTTTATTTTTAATTTTTCAATCCTCCTCGGGTGTTGGAGGGGAGGATGTGAAAGGGGGAGCGAAAACGCCGTCAAAAACACAAGGCGGATAGAGATATTCGCGCTCAGAGGAACTAAGATGGAGGGTGTTCTCGCGCGAGCCGCGGCGAAGCGAATGCCGTCTCGAAATCTCGAAGATGGGCGCCAGATACGGTCTTTCACGTATCAATTCGCAAAATCGTCAGAATAACGCGAAAAACATTAGCCTGTTTCGCCACGGGCCGACTAGCTCACCTAACGGTAGAGGGGCAGGGTCCGTTGAAAAGGATATTGAATTATTTTATGCGAGGCGGTCGGTGATTACGAAAATTGACGAACACAACGGGATTTAGCGCTCACGACAAACGAACACTCAAATAAATTACGCGAATTTAATAGAAAAGATAATATAACAAATTTATTTAAATAAATGAAATATAATAGAAAAGAATATAAAGTAAAAAAAATAACGAGTTCCAGAAAGAAATAATAATAATGACATAAATTAGCGAGACTGAATTATCGAAATATAACTGCGGTTAACATAATTTCGAAGATTTGAAATAGCGGAACGTACCACAGAAAATTCTTCGACAACGGTGATAACAATAACAATACGAAGTCGAGACCATAGGAAAGCTGTGATATTTATCGTCCTCTGGGCCCGTTCTTATGGCCGGACTTTGCGAAACCGAACGGCGTTTCGAGATCGTAACGGAAATTTCGACAATCCCACATTAACGACTCAATTTTACCGATCTTTATGCATTATTCTTTCGCTCGCTCATTTAGTCGACAATAGGTTCGAAAAGAGGCTTAACATTTGAGCGAGAACAATCCAGCAATCTGCGAAGACGAGAAATTGTCGCTCGCGACGAGCGCGTTCGATTCGATCAATATTCGATAGCCGTCGGACGCCGCTTCACTTCTCTTCGGCGTAACGCTTTTTATCTATGCGAAACCTTCGAATTTCGACACTTTCTTAATTCGCTGAAATTTATTATACACCGCGACATACTCACACGTACGACAAATACCTCACGATAAACGCAATTCATACAAGTACCGAGTGCGACAAAGACAGCACTACATTTGTCACGTCGCGATACGCTCACATACACGCTAATTACTAACGAAAATTGCCCGAAGATCGATTGCGGGGACGTCTTACGCGGCTTCGACAACTCTTTTCGACAGCACGGATAGCGAACGCATTCCCTGTGATTTACCGCGCACGTGGTCGATATACGAGAGCCGGTCACTACGCGTTTTACGACACCCCGAATCCCGGAGAGAGACGAACGGTTCCTTATCAGCTACGGCCGACGTTACGATCGTCCTTGATGCCTCGGTCGCTTGTCTCCGGTCGCCCGAAATACACGAAAATCGCGAGCTCGGTACAATGCCCGAGCGACAACGAGACACGAAAATGGCGACGGCGACAGAACGGCCGGTCCGCGGACGAAATCGCGTACGTGGCTTACAATTTAGCGATGGGCAACCTCACCGATACTTTCTCCCGTGGCCAGGGGATGATCCTCGGCTCGTCCTCTCGACTGGATCTCGACAACGAAGCACAAAACGACAACGACAATTTTTGGCGACTATCTGCGGAGAGCGCCCGCACCAGAATGATTCCCTGGATCTTGCGATCCAGGGTCGATAGCGGCGTCAATCCTGCGCGCAGGGGTGCGCGGATTCGTGGCCAATAGCGCCGCGACACGCGAGGTATTACTGCGCCCCGCGACAACGCCGTATCGGGGGCCGTAACGGCCCCGATAATTTAAAATTCCGAATCTCGGCGACCCTGCTATCCGTGGTCTTCCGGAGGCAGGTCTATTGTCCTCCGTCCTCGGAGGGTGGCGCCGATCCGGTCCGGTTATCTCGGTTCAAGACAGCTGGTTCTTCGCCGCTTTTCCATCTTTAATTGAAGGGGGCAAAATCCACCCACGAATCTGCGCTGTCCTGTTCCTCCGGCGCCTTCTCCGTTCTCAAGTCGGAGGTAGGAAATGTCGTATCGGCTGTCGTAACATGGATTCCTCTTGGGCCTTTTCCGGTTTCCTTCCGGCGGGTTGCCCGACGTCAAGAAAAGGATACAAACAAAAAATAATTAATAATAGCGCGAAATATACTAATGGCTCGTCTCTCCGGAGATTTCGATACGGCTCTCGCAATCTTTTTCTGGCGCGGCCGCTCGGCTCGCGCCCCGTCAAGATTTCCGGGGTGGATGGACGCGCGTCGGGACGGCAACGTCACACCCCCCCTGCCAAGAGAGACCGTATCGGCTCCAGCCACCCATCATGGCCACAAAATCGGACTCTCCGCGCGTCCTTTCGCACATGTTCGGGCGACCAAAGTCTCCGGAGCCGAGGCAGACCACAAGGAGGAAGAACACAAATCAACCATGAAAAGAAACGATCACAATAACGACGAAACAGATACATATACTATCCGAAGCGAGAGGTAACAGGTTGTCATTTCTCACTAATCCTTGTTCGCGCTGTCGTCTCTCACGGGGGCCCGCGGTCCCGTTTGGGTCGCTGGACCGTCACGTGCGACCTCCGCGATCCGTTTCACTAAGGTTGCTTTAAAAGAAGGAGGAAAGACAGTTGCCGCAACTTATTTATTCATCTCGATACATGGTTAGGCTTCGAACCGAAACGACAGCAAAAAAAAAATCTTTTGTGGTCTCGGCAAAACCCGTATCAAAATTCTTCTTTACGACCGCGGAGTAGGGCGCAGCTCGTCGACAGCGGCTAATATGGTCCCGGGCGGGACCCACCCCTCGCCCGGCGACCTCGTGGGGGTTCCGGTCCCTGGTGGCCTCTGCCCTTCACATATGGGCCTTGGGCCAGCCAGCCCTGGCGGCAATAGGGGCAGGTCTTCACGGTGTACCCCTTGGTGCCGCACCGGAAGCAGTAGGCCTCCCTTATCGTGTGGGGGTATTCCCGGGCCACATGGGCCTTGGAACCACAGTTCCAACAGCCGTCTTGTGGTTCCGGGTCGTCCGGTGAAGGAGGTCCCTCCGGAGGTCTCGGCCATTCCCAGGGAGCTGGTGACGACCGTCGAGCCTGGGGGCTGTCCCAGGGCGACTCTATGATAGGAGCCCCCCGGTCGTCGCTGGATGTGGTGTCCAGTTCCGGGTCCTCCGGCCCGGTCTGAACCGCGGCCTCACACGCGGCCCCGACAGCCGTCTCGGTGGCCTCGTCCTGAGTAGGCACTACAGCCTGTATCGCGGCCTCCTCCTGGGCCGGGAATTCGCGCACTATGACGCCGCACGTAGTGACGCGCTCCTCAAACATCCTACGGAGCTCGTCGGCCATCTCCGTCCAGAAGCCGGGACGCATCTCGTCGACAGCGTCGAGAATGTCGCGATATCTATTGCGAAATTCGCGCAACATTCTTCGGAGGTTATCGCTCTTTAACTGCCTGGAGAGTTAGGTGGAACATTATATGGCTTCAAATCTTTAATATAAATTTTGCCTACCGATTTATTAGCGCTATCCCTTAACTCGTATACTACCGGCGACAACATTCTCGCGATAGTAAACGGACCGTGATATTTAGTCGCTAATTTAGCCGAAATATTCTGAGCGGCTGACGACAACACATGCTGCCGCTTTAGAACTTGCTCGCCAATCGCAAAACGATGATCTCGTCTTCTCAAATTATAATAATGCGCTTGTTTATTATGCGCGGCCTCTAAGTTCTCTACCACCCAATCTCGCAAAGCCTGTATTCTTTCCATGCGCTCTTTCCAAGTCTCGGGATTCGCTTCCGCGACTTCGACAGCTGACTCGTGTCTCCCACGCACGGTGTTAACCGGCCGGGGTTCCCTACCGAAATTTAAGAACGCCGGAGTAGCCTGTAAGGAGGTATGGTACGCCGTGTTGTATGCGAATCTGAACTCAGCCAAGTGAATATCCCATTCGCGATGATCGTTTTCGAGAAACGCTGTAATCATAGTTTTCAGTATCCTATTGACACGTTCTACCGGATTTGCTGGAGATGATACGGAGGTACGGTAGTGTGAACAATGCCATACTCTTCCGCAAACGCCTGTAATTCGCGGTTGATGAACTCCGTACCGTTGTCTGTCAAGAGTATCCGCGGCGCGCCCCAACGGTTAACGATTAATTCGTTTAAAAGCCCGCGAATCTTTTTGCCCGTTGCTTTCCGGAGCGGACTACATTCAATCCATTTGGTAAACAGATCTTGGATTACCAGAATATCCGCGTTACCGTTTTTACTCGGCGGAAAAGGACCCATAATATCCGCCGCTACTACCGTCCACGGAGTTTCGACAGCTCGGCGTCCCATTAAGCCCATCGGCACATTCTGTTCCACTTTCGTCCTCTGACAAACGTCTGACAATGTCTGACAATGTCTGACAACGTCTGACAATGTCTGACATACTTGGCGATCTCACGAAACATACGCGGCCAGAAATAACGAGTCGCTACTCGCTGATACGTT